>NC_059440.1:13464722-13780271 GCF_021028975.2 Sphaerodactylus townsendi | reverse complement strand
TTTTTGTCTATAGTATGCAGAGCATAAAGGAAGATGATTTGACTCTAGACTATGTGACTGCACGGCTTCTGAGCTCCAGAAACAAAGAGAGAGTTTGCCTTGAAGCCACAGCCAGAGAGAAGCCTGCTGTTTCCAGGAGGGCAAAGTGAAAACCCAGCTTTCCCTGAACTGTCCAAGGTCATATGCAGTTTGGTTGTTCGCTGTGGTTTTACCAATCATCTTCTTCCGGTGAATGCCCACAGAAGGGGAGAAGAAGGGCCAGCTAAAGGACAACGGGAAGAGGAAAGAAGGAGCACTACTTGACGTACTGCTGAGAACCGATGTCCAGAGAAACCAACCCATCTGGCTCTTTGACTCTGCCTGCTCAGAGCATGTGAATGCTCATCACTCATTGACTGAGGAGTCCAAGGCAAGTGTGAAGCATGTCAGCTACCGATGGATCACCAGCTGTTGTTACTTGCAAGGAACTGCCTAAGATACCATGCCTAGGTAAAAGTTGCAAATGTGTTGTGTGTGTTCCTGGACTGGATTTTTGTTTGTTGATACTAAGTTTAGTTGAACAAGGGTACAAAACTATATTTGATAGACACAGGGTTGTATACAGTATGGCAGAATGACATAGAGTGCGCAAAGGTACACTCTGGCGACAAAATGTAATGTTATGACTGATAAAGGGCAAAATGAAAATGTAATGAATGTTTCAAGTCTACCTACTGCTTCCATGCATGATGATTGTGTGCACTATCTTCACAGAGTCCTAGGACATGCAAGTTTGCCACCATCAAGCAGTTGGCAACATGTGATTTGAGTGTAAAGCCTTGCAGCATTCCTAGACTGTTCAGTCTGTAGTGGGGTTAAGGTGAAATCCTATCCTAATCCCCAAAAAGAGCTACAGACAAATGGAAAGACCATTTGAACTAGTCCATGCAGACTTAGCTGGTCCTTTCCAATCAAGCGAAAGGGGGGGTGCACGATATATATTTCTGCTGATTGATGATTATAGCAGATATTCTTACTGCTTGCTGTTGAAATCTAAGGATGAAGCCTTTTACAAGGTTTAAGGAATGGGTCTCACCGATTGAACGGAGGTTCCCTCACAAGGTGGCTTGCCTGAAATCTGACAGAGGCGTGAGTTCATGGGGAACAAATTCAAACATGGCTGACACAGAAAGGTATTAGCCACAGGAGAACAAACTGCTCAGCCCGGCTGAAAATGCATGGCTGAGAGGAGACTAGGCATTCTTCAAACAATGCGGATTGCATGATAAATGATGCCAAGGTTCACCCCATTTCTGGGGAGAGGTTGTCTTAGCTGCCACATGTAATAAACAGGTTGTGGAGTTCAAGTATCAATGAAACACCATTTTTCAGAATGTTGCAAAAGGCCTTCCCCTGAAACACCTTTTAGAATATTTGGGAGTTTTGCTAACGCCCTCATTCCCAGACAGCAACGAAAAAGGACAAAAAGAAATGGCAGAGATCATGCTTTGTAGGATATGCGAGAATACCAAAGGCTATAGATTTTCATTGGGTCATGGAAGAATTGCTATCTCACGCAAAGTGCCAACTTTGAAAGCATACAGGTTGGGAACATGTGCATCAAAAAACTCTGAAGTGTTCTTACCACCAGTAAGCCATGACACAGTACTAGTGATAGCACATGTCCCCACTCCCCTGTTCAAGGTCACACATCTGCTCCGGAAATTTTAAGCAACAACAGAACAGTGATAGTGATCAGGAAGGAAGCCAGGAGAGGAGGGGGCTGGAGCAAACTGGAGAAATAGCTATACCACGAGATCAGAAAGAGCAAAATAAAGGCATACCACCAAAAAAAGGTTTATGGTACAAGAAGTGAGAGTGTGCCAATTAGGACAGAACTCACAAGGTTTCCATGATATAAGTTAAAATGTCCACCTGAGGAACAGGAAAATGGAATCAGGCTATGGACAATGAGTTTGAATCCTTGTGAACTTAAAAGTGTTTAACATTGTTGATAAATCTACTGGATAAGCCGCATCATAGTGCAAGATGGGTATACAGGCGCAGTCCCATAACCATGGGACTTGCAAATATAAAGCAAGATTAGTCGCGACAGCTTCTCTCAAACAAAGTTTGACAGTTATGATCAGATTCTTATGCACCCACTGCAAAGGCAGAATCCATGATTAGTGATTGCTCTGGCTGGAGCAAAGAGACTTTAAAATGAGGCACTTTGATTTTGAAACAGCTTATTTAAATGCAGATTTGCAAGAGACCACATACATGAAGCAAGCACCAGGTTATGAGCATGAACAAGTTGATAAAGTTTATAAGCTCAACAAAGCTTTGTACCGGCTGAACCAGTCAGCCAGATGTTGGAACAGGTGCAGACACAAAGCATTATGTGAAATGAAATTTGACCAAAGTGTTGCCGATGCCTGTATATATACTTCAGAGGTACTGGTGATGAATGTATCATTTTGATGATTTATGTTGATGATCTCTGTGTGGTTAAAACAGACAAATCAAATCAAACAACTTACACTGAGTTGAGTAAACACTTTAAGCTGGAAAGACTTGGGGTATCTAAAGCAATACCTGGGTATTCGTCAGTAAATCTGAAGAAGGGGATGTGTTTGACACAAAAAACAAAAGATAGAGGGTGTCATACAAAAAAGCTGGTCTGCAAGATGCCAAAGGGCACAAACCCCAATGGTGGCTGATTTTTAGCAAGATAACAGCAAAGCATTTGAAAGGCAAGACCTATATCGCTTCCTTAATTGGCACAGCCTGCTGCACATTGCTAACTGACAAGACCAGACATAGCTTTTTTGCTGTAGGTTTATTACAGAACAGTTGCAAAACCTACTGAGAAAGACTGGTAGGCCAAAAAGATAATTCGTTACTTGAAGGAACTGCTAACTATGGTTTACACTTTTCAACCAAACAACAAGGACTTAGTGGTGTATGCGACAGCTCATTTGCAGAGGACTCAGGATGTAAGTCAGTGAGTGGTTATTATATGCAATATGGCAGCCATCCGACGGTTGAGATCTCGAACAAACAACGGTTGCCACTTCAACTGCTGAGGCAGAGTATGCTCTTAACAATGAGGCATGCAATGAGCTACAATGGGTCATGCAGTTGCTAAAAGACCTGGGTGAGAAATGTGAACAACCTATAATAGTGTTTTGAAGACCACAGACATGTATAGCCATGGCAGAGCAGAACGAAAAACCTTAAAGTCGCATTCAAACATGTAGCTGTGAAATCTCCAAAATGTAAAACAACTGATACAGTCAAAGAGATTAAGTTGTAGACTGTGAATCATCTGCAAACATAGTTTACATCTTAATGTGCCATTACCAATACAAAAACATAATGACTTGGTGTTTGGTTTGGGTTTAGCAGATGTACAATTTGGCAAGGACTCTGTACAAAGTGAGTGAAATAAGTAACTCTGTGTACTGACTATGTACTAACTATGTAATGAATGTAAATAATGTGAATGACTTTTGGTTGTAATTATTTTGTTTGTAAATATTATGTATCGAGGCAACATTCCAACCAGATATGAGAAGGTGCCAGGATATTGAAATTGCAAGGTGGTCATATGCTGGCTCCAGAATGACTGGAATGTAACAGTCAGCAGAATTGTAAAGGTCGGAGCCTCTCTGTCTGGGTCTGCAGTGATTGGCATGTAACAGTCAGCAGAAGTGAAAAGGTCGGAGCCTCTCTGTCTGGGTCTGCAGTGATTGGCATGTAACAGTCAGCAGAAGTGTAAAGGTCACAGGCCAGGATGATTAGATCATCTAGCTAATGATTTGCTGGACAAAACTATATAAGAAGACTGCATACCCAATTCAGTACCTCTCCTTCACCTTCAGGTTCGGGCTCAGATTGTTGTTAGAGTAGAGAGTGGATAGTTAGATGAGTAAAACATTGTTATTTTGTTCCTTTGAGAAAGAAAAGATAAAGTATTCCTGTTGGAACGAAATCTACTGTCTGAGTGTTTTTATTTTCTTATACTGCAAGCAGTTACCTCCTGAACTTTCTAGTAAGGTTGAGTTGGCACCTAGTCCTTCCGCTGTGCACTAGGCCAACATATTTACCAGCTTGGGTGGGCAGGTTTACATAACCCAATGCTGGGTTTAAAGCTTTAAAAGGCAATCCTAAACCTGCAACCTATATAATCAGGTAGCTTTTACCTTCTTTAAGCTTAGACAAAGAGAGTGACACAGCTTTTGTCTTGCAAATATATTTGATCTGAAACGTTACAGGATTAGGAACCTGATGAAACCACAAATAGTCTGCATGCTTCTAGCCAGAATTGTCCCATGTAAGAGGAGCTGCAAGCTGTCTAGTGAAGTCTTCGGCACGCTTTGCGTGATTTTCTCATCCCAGCGATACGGAGGCCTCACGGCCTAATCTGTCCTCCTTCAGCTTGCCGTAGGAGCAGTGGTCTTCTGACAGAGTCGGGCCAGCAGGCCTGCCATCTGCAACAGCGAATTTACCCCTTCGGCTATCTTCATGTGAGTATAGCCAATTTCCTAGACAGAAAAACAGCTGTTAAGACACTTGGCGGGTCCAGCGTGTGTAGTGGTTAAGAGCAGGTGCACCCTAATCTGGAGAACCAGGTTTGATTCTCCATTCTGCCACAGTACAGACTATGGTCCTGCGAGGAGACCTGCGCACAACACACACCCCCGCCCCCGCTAGCTCTGCCACTGCTTGAATCACAATCACACTATATGCTTAAAACCAACCTTGATAAACTCCAGCTTCAGGTATTCTGCCATTTGGAAGGTTTTACACACTCTGAAGATATTGCCGATTATGTCTTCGGGTGAGTAGCCGAGTCTCCATAAGTGGGAAAGGATCTAGGAATGGGAGAATTTTTTTAAAAGCACTGTTATCCTAAGGTAGCCCCATTAGGCTACTGTGCCAACAACAACAAAAGTCCAGTTACAAAAAGGGTACACAGTTAGAGGAAGAGCAGAAGTCTCAACACACTCTAGTAAATCACTCCAAAAATATACTGTTGACTAGTCAATTTACACACCATTATAATAATCGGTATAATACAAATGGTATACAGTCCAAGCGGGGCTGACAGAGTTCTGAGAGAACGGTGACTAGCCCAAGGTCACCCAGCAGGCTTCACAAATTGAAGCAGCACACACAACTTGATTTCCGCAGCTTTGGCCCCTGGCCTGCTTCTTGCTAAAATCCTGGGCTTCATCAAACAGAGAGAACTTCCAAAACTCAGGCACTGCTCTGGCCACCCACCTTGTAAGCTTCATCGATATTGGCGCTGACGCAATGGCTGAGCATCTCCTTCACCAGCAGCGGATGGGGCTCATCACATACCTGTGGGGGAGGACACAATGAAACAATGCTTTGACCACATGGACGACTAGGATTATTGTCCTTTTTGCTGAAGGTAGGTCCACAGGTGGCCCACATTTCTCAATGCTGAGAAAAGCTCAGGGAATAGTCTGTGCCACAGATTGGAGCTTATTTTACAGTAAATTCCCTCTTTCCAGAGAGGCAGGGCTAGGTGGCCCTCCATCAGAGGGTTTCCCACACTCGAATCACAGTACGATTATTTTGACAAGATATCACTGGATTACATAGAGGGGTGTTTAACTGGAAATTAAATGGCAAAAAAGGAGCAAGGAACCAAAATACACTATCTCTGGACAGAGGCGCAGCAAGGGGGAAAAGCGGCCGGTGCACCGGTGCGTCCTCATGCCCTTGCCACACCCCCACAGGGGTGCATGCCCGGTGCGTCCCCCCACCCCAAGCAATGCTTCTGTCTCTGCATAAATCCAAACTCCTCTTCATTCTATCCCCCCAACAGGGCTAGTGATCATTATGAGCCTATGGCCAGTTCCCATATGAAATACGACTTGACTGAAGCAGGCTCCGTAGAAGCGCTGTTCACTCACCTTGAACACGTTGTCACTGTTGATGAATCCAAATCCAGAATGGGTTGATTGCAGGTTGTTCAGCGCCTGTAAGAAGATCCAGTCTTAAAAGTGACACTAAACGGTTGAGCCATTGACACAGAACCAAAGGGTTGTTTCTTTACTCGCACCTATCTGTGTCAAGACACAATCACGTCCTGGCTAACATCAGGAAATAACTTTGTACATCATTGGCCCAGGGACCAAGGTGTGCGGATCCTGGTTCAAATCTCTCCTCTGCCACCACCTGTGTGCACGCGGGGCTATCTCTGCGATATGGGAATAAACGAAACTAGCTCATTTTACAGGGCTGTTGAAAGGACTGCAGGCAGGTGCAGGTTTGAACCCCAAAAGATCTGTATTAAGCTAAGGAATTAGGAATAATTGAATGTCTGTCAAGAATTCAGCAAAGACTGGAGAAAAAGGGGGAGCGGTCAGTCAGAATGGACAGCTGAAGCCTCGGAGTTCAAGCCAAGAGACAGGGGAGTGGACTGAGCTATATAGTGCCATGAAAGAAAGGTTGTTGTGTGAGTTTCGGACTGTATGGCATTCTAGAAGAGCATTCTCTCCTGACATTTCGCCTGCATCTGTGGCTGGCATCTTCAGAGGATACAGGCGAAATGTCAGGAGAGAATGCTGCTAGAACACGGCCATACAGCCCGGAAACCACACAGCACCCCAGTGATTCCGGCCGTGAAAGCCTTCGACAATATATGTGCCATGTTCGAGTGGAAGGGCACTGCTGACATTTGAAGGCATGTATAACATTGGCAATTGAACAAGTGAATGAGTGGATAGGAGGACAGATCTTGGTTTGTTGCAGGCCCTGGTTGGAGGCTGTCTTTGGGCAAGAAAAGGTTTGCCTCCCATTGACTGTGAGAAGAGTATCGTTTTCCAGCATGTGTGTTCAGCCAGTTTGAGCTGAGTGCCATATTTTAATGTTCTAAGCTTGTTGTAACCCGCTCAGAGCCCTTTGGGGATTGGGCAGGATATAAATCCAACAAACAAATGAGCTGTTGCAAACTCTCCAGTTTGGGAGCAGGATTGCCCCATGTGTTTGTGCTGCGACTGCCTGTCTTGAGGTTGGACTGCACTGCAGCTGGCCAAGAGCAATGTGGGGAAACCCACTTCCACATGCTTCATCATCCCAGACAGCAAAATGAGCTGAAATGGCTTTAGCAGAAGAAGAGTTTGGATTTATACCCCGCCCCCCTTTCTCTCCTGCAGGGAGACTCAAAGGGGCTGACAATCTCCCTTCCCTTCTCCCCCCCCCCTCACAACAAACACCCTGTGAAGTAGGTGAGGCTGAGAGAGCTCAAAAGAACTGTGACTTGCCCAAGATCACCCATCTGGCATGTGTTGGAGTGCACAGGTTAATCTAGTTCCCCAGATAAGTCTCCACAGGAATCAAACCCGGTTCTCCAGATTAGAGTGCACCTGCTCTTAACCACTACGCCACTCCTGGCACAGTGGCATACTGACATCTGACACAGCACTGCTTGTCATCTCGAGGCATGCTGCCGATTAACCTGATAGAGGGACGGGGACTTGTAGACAGGCAGCCCTGGTTTTTGACACAGCCAAGGTTGGCCGACAGAGCTGTGGTTCTTTTTGCTCCGAGCTCAGCCTGCTCTGTAACATTTTCACGGTTTGTTCACCCACATCTGGGACTCCTTTGGCTTCCAGAAAGGAGCCCAACCTGGGAAGGGGTTGCAATTGAAAACATGTTAACAGATATTTGTGGACCGCATGTAGCCCAGTGAACAACCAGAACCTACTGGCAATCCAGATCGTGGAAAAGGAGTCTCGAACCCCTACCTTGTGAACTACCAGTGTGGTTTTAGATGACATTTTCAATCGTGCCATGTGACCTATTAACAGAGACCACAAGTCCTCCACAGAACACCTCCTCTCTCCAGCCAAGGCAAGCGCTCGCTTTGGACAGATGGCGGGGCCTCAAAACGGGCAACTGCAAAGCCACAACACATGTAGCAAGCAGATCAGACTCTGGGGTTTTCCTGCACTTCTAGACAAAACATAAGAGGCCACGGCATGTAAGCCCCAGCGCTTGCTTCTCACATGAAGCAAGCTTATATTGAGTAAAAAAAAATGATCCCTTTGTCCTTTGATTGGCAGTGGCTCTCCAGGATCTTGGGAAGAAAGGGATCTTCTTTCCCGACCCAGCTACCAGAGCTGACTCCTAACTGGAGATACTGGGGGTGTATTCCAACCCCTGCAGCTGTGGACCCCTGGACTGTGAACGCGTGATTGGTGTTTGGAATATGCTGCCCCAGGAGGTGGTGTTGGCCACTCACCTGGATAGCTTCAAAAGGGGCTTGGACAGATTTATGGAGGAGAAGTTGATGTTATGGCTACCAATCTTGATCCTTCTTGATCTGAGATTGCAAATGCCTTAGTAGACCAGGTGCTCGGGAGCAGCAGCAGCAGAAGGCCATTGCTTTCACATCCTGCAGGTGAGCCCCCAAAGGCATCTGGTGGGCCACTGTGAGCAGCAGAGTGCTGGACTAGGTGGACTCTGGTCTGATCCAGCAGGCTCTTATGTTCTTATGACCCTCACGGCTCCCAACCCACCTGCCTCATATCCCCCTGGGCCGTGAAGATAATGGCCTCCAACCCGTCATCCGAATACTGCACGTTCTCCTTCTCCACGATTTTCATCAGCCTGGCAAGGATCTGGGTGTCCGTCAGCTTGGTGTAGCGGAGCACTGCACAGCGAGACTGGATTGGCTCTGGGGAGACAGATGAGGAATGCTGCTTTGCTTTTTAGTTTAAGAAATCAGCCACCGTGTTTTCCATCCCAACTGCTGCATGCCTGCATACCTCCCCTTGGGGAAGGGGTCCCTCATTTTGACTCCTGTAGGCCTTTGCCAAACCTGCAGTCACTTGGTCTATAACACAGAATGGATCCAAGGCGGCTGGGTACCAGTGATACAGGAGCAAAACATTTCATTGAACCATAGAGTTGGGAGAGACCCCAAGGGCCATCAAGTCCAACCCCCTGGCATGCCGGAACAGACAATCAAAGCACTCCTGACAGATGGCCATCCAGCCTCTGTTTAAAAACCTCCAACGAAGGAGACTCCACCACTCTCCGAGGCAGCGAATCCCACTGTCCAACAGCCCAGACAGTCAGAAAGTTCTTTCTGATGTTTAGGTGGAATCTCTTTTCCTGCACCTTGAATCCATTACTTCGTGTCCTAGTCTCTGAGGCAGCGGAAAACAAGCTTGTCCCTCTTCAACATGGCATTCCTTAAAATACTTAAATGTGGCTATCATGTCATCTCTTAACCTCTGTTTCTCCAGACTAAACATCCCTGGCTCCTTAAGTCTCCCCTCGTAGGGTATGGAATTCCAGACCTTTTACCATTCTGGTTGCCCTCCTCTGGACCCGTTCCAGCTTGTCAATATCCTTCTTGAATTGCGGTGCCCAGAACTGTACACAATATTCCAGGTGAGGTCTAACCAATGCAGCTGACAGTTGGAGGAACCCACTAGTAAGTTTTTAACAAATTTATTAATCTGTTTATATCCTGCCTTTCTTTTAGTTCAAAGCGGCTTACAAGTTCTCTTGCACGAGCCTCACCGGCTGTGCAGAAGGCTGCCCGCTGTGAACAAGGAGGGAGAAGTCAGAGGTAGTCCAACCTTCTGCTCTGCTCCCTTCCAACATCTGCCCGTTGCAGGAGGGCTCTTGACTTGGACCCTTCCATTTTGTGAGCGGTCCTGCCCCTACGGCGGCCATTTTCTAGCAACACCTGTTAGCCTCTCTCAAAATTCCAGAAGTACCCACAAGCCCCAGAAAGAACCGGACCCCTGGCTTTAGAAAGAGGCCCCGAAGCCTCGAGCAACTCCTCCTTACCGATGATCCTGTCAGAGGCATTGCAGGCCAGAGCAAAGCGTGTCGTTTTGGAGTAGATTTCCATTGTGCGCCTCAGTGCCTGCTGGGCTCCGTCTGTCATGCTAGTTGGGAGGAGGAGGGGAGAGAGAAACAGCCACAATTTAGGCCTTGGCAGCACTTTCGCTATCATCCACAGCTGTCCGCTTTTTACTTGTGCGGAAGTCATGCTTTACTGTGTTTATATCCTACTTCTTTTACTGTTGGTGAATTTGAGGATTGTTGCAATGCAAAAGACTTTCCTGCAATGTAATAAAAAAAGGAAAGAGGGACCAAGAAACAAGTGCTTGGGTACCAGCTCACAGATTGTTTATCTGCTGATGCCATGACCCGTGAGGCTGGGCATTTTCACTTTCCTCTATTACCCACCTTTCTTGCCAGTGGGGGCCCAAAATGGCTCGCTTTGTTCTCCTCTCCTCCAGCTTATCCACACAACAACCTTGTGAGGTAGACTAGACTGGGAGTGTGCGACTGGCCCCAGGCCACCCAGCAAGCTTCCATAGCAAACTGGGGATTTGAATCTGGGTTTGCTAGATCCTAGTCAAAACTCCAACCGTTATACCAATCTGATTCACTGAACTGGTCTGAATGAGGGTCCCAGCCAGGTTGACAGAGGGGCTTCACTATCCTTATGTGGCTAGGATCAGCAGCAGGTGGAAGGGACATCTCTATTTCCCTCTGCTTGATGCCAGTCTTTCAAGGTACACATTCATTGCCGCGTCCAGACATCACAACGAACCACAGATACTTTAAAAAGCTGTACTGTGTAAGCATCCCAGCTCTCAAATTTGAAAGGAAATGAATCCTTGCCTCATTGCCTGGGAAGAGATTATCCATAAGAGAACTGCTACTATCTGTTCCACCCTTGCGCATTTAGTTTGTTGATACCACATAGATCTGGTATCAACAAACTAAATGCGCAAAGGTGGAACAGATAGTAGCAGTTAATGTGAATTTCAATATATTTGTTTTGTGTGTATATACAGGGCGATGGTGATATTGGCAGCTGTTTTGGGTCCCTGCTTGGTGCAGAAAAGCAGATTAAAAGTATTCAAATGAGTTTAGTGAGTCAAAAGTCTCCAGGGTTAAAGGTATGGGTCACCCACCTGTCTGCTTCATCCAAGATGATGATTTTGTGCCGGCCTTTTGGAAGTGTAACCTTCTGTTGAGCAAACATCTTGATCTTGTTTCTCACGACATCGATGCCTCTGAAAACCGGAATGTTCAGTCAGAATTTGTTCAGCTCTTTGCAGTTAAGGATGCTAAGTTAGAGGGCACACCAGGAAGCAAGAGGGTGTTTTTTTTAAAATAAACACAGAGGTGAAATTTGGTTTCCATCATAGACGCAGATCGTGAAAGCTACGAATGTCAGCCAATTCAGGGAACGACCTCAGTCACTTTTGCTGTGCGGTTTCCATGCAATGAGAATGATAGAAATTGTAGGGTCCATATCACCCGCTTGTGTGTGGGAAAAATGTCCACTTTATTCTGCAACGTGTACAAGTTACAGCTTGTAAAGGTGGCAGAGAAACATCTGAGCCAACCACCAGTGTTGCTTAGAGACCCAAGTGGGCCTTGAGACAGGATCCAAGCAAGCGGGCTGGATGAGATGACACACAGCCAGTCCCAGTCGGCAGCTTAAAAATAGCACAGAGATGGAGATTGGGCACTCTATCATCCTCTAAGGTCTGTTTTAATTCACCTTTAATTCACCTGTTTTAATTCACCTCACAGAGACACCTAACAACTCACCTGTCATTTGAGGCATTCAGCTCCAAAACTGCATCCTTGAAGGCAGGGCCCAGCAACGCCCGTGCCAGACACAAGATACTGGTGGTTTTTCCGGTTCCTGGAGGACCCTTTAAATGCAAGGTTGCCAAGAGTGAAATTTAAAACACTGCAATGTGTTGCTATTACTAGAACATGGCCACGCAGCCCGGAAACCACACAACACCCCACTATAATGGGTTGCCATAAATCAGCTGGAACTTGATGGATGCAGCTGGAGTTTGGAGGAATGCATTGTCCCACCCCAATGTCACAGGAATTCTGAATCGGAATACAGCCTGCAGGGCCCACTGAAGTCAATAGCATCCCTGTGGGATATTTGGGAGACTGTTTCTTCAAAGGCATCTCCCTTCACCCTCAGAAGGCTCTCTGGAGAGATTCAGAACCCATTTTTTAAACAAACAACATTTTATAATACTTTTTGTTATTTTTTAAATAACTACAACATAACGGATATCAATACACAGTAGTGAACCAGTCACTCTAAACTATGTGGATAATGGGGTGTGCACTACGTATGTGACTAATTTGACTTCCCACCCATATGTTAAAGTTATCCATAATATAATATTTTTCCATTAATAACAAGACCAGCAAGCTTTAAAACTATTCTCTCTAAAATTCAATTTCCAAGTAGAATACATAGAAACCTATATTATAACAATTATATAAAATTCCACAGTCCCTCTTAAATCTTCTATCACACAAATCACATAATTAAAACTGGTATCTGGCATTCTTCTTGCCACCTTTAATATCTGGCATTCTGGTCAATCAATCAATAGGCCTTTATTGGCATACAGAACATACAATATAAATACAGTTAAAATTACTAGATAAAACTTCACACTGGATCATAAGTTCAGCTCGCAAACCTCAGCCAGAAACTTTGCCACTGCGAGACAACAGTCAAGGTCATTGCAGTTTAAGAGCATATTTACTTTATCAAGCTCTGTCGGGGTTTTCATAGAGTCAATGATTTGTACTAATAAGCTGGATCTTGGTTTCTGGTAAAGTGGGCAGTGGAGGAGAATGTGCGCAATGGAATCCAACTGCCCTGGGCTGCAGGGGCAAAGCCTCTTATCATTTGGTAGACCCTTGAGTCTTCCTCTATGGAGCGGGGATGGCATAATATTAAACCTAGCCAGCATGTAGGCTCTCCTATATATAGGGTTGGTATGCGCTGCGATATAGTAGGCTGGGTTTCCCCACACAAATGGAATTGCCACGTTCATTGGCGAGCAGGATTTGTTGGCCAAGCTCTGCAGTTGTTGATAATCCATTGCTAGTAGCGGCTCTTTGATGAGGGCAAATGTCTCAGTACTGGTCCATTTCATTAACTTTCACCTTCAACTGTTTCAACAGCTAGATATTATGAAGTAATTTTTTGGGGGTAAAATTATTGTTTTTCTTGTAAAATTTTTGTATACAATTTTTTTGCACTAGCAATGTACATGCCTTCTTCTGTATCTGCCTGCCCTCTGCTGGAATTCATGCTCATCAACAGGAAAGATTCACAAGAAGGTACTTTACCAAGTTCACAAATACTCACGGCAATAATAATATTAGGAACGTTCCCTTCCCTTGCAAAGACCTTGGGGAGAAATGAGAAAAAGGTTAAACTGACAAAAAATAAACACACAATTGGCCAGTTTATGTGATGGAGTGACATAAGTGACAAGGCCTTGCAAAGACCAGAACTGCCATCAGTGGTACTCAATTTCTTCATAAATAAGTTAAGAATTTGTGTGTGATACGCAGGAACCCTCAGCAATAGTCAAAACTTATTAATGACACTAAGCATGATTCAAAACCAGGTGGACTCAATGAGAGGCCGTACAAGATTTAAGATGCCGTCTTGAATAAGATGTTCTATGCAATGCAGCTTTTTTAAAAAGGTTCTCTCTCACAGTAAAGCTGTTCACATACCCCCAGTCTGCTAACTGTGTCTTCATTCCCAACTATTTCAGAGAGTTTCACTGGCCTGTATTTTTCAACCCTGTGTAAAAACAACAACAACAACAAATTACATGAAACCTCTCCCAAATGCTAAAAAAAACCAATGGGCAAGGAAAAAGATGTGCAAGTTGGTACATGGCAACTCATTATAGTCCTGCCAGGGGTTGGCTATAGTTTTACTACCCATGAGAGTTGAAAGTGAAATCTTAATGTTTAGAGGCAGTCTATCCCCAAATGCTAGGGGGCTCTTTTGTGGGATGGGGAGATTCACCTTTGCATGCCTTCCATTGTATGATTGCTAGGATCTAGAGAAAACCCTGTCTGATGTATTTATTACATTATTTATTAGGCAAAACAAAAGGGACAGAACCCAAATAACTATACCCAGGCTACAAAAACATAAATTGAAAACATGTATTATATACACATGATGCGGGTGTGATATTTAATACTAAGTGAAACCTACAACCCTTATAACAACAATCAAAATGAAATGTGAAGCATGTACACATGAATTCTTAAAGAGAACAACACACAATATAAGTGTTGTTTCAATTACAAATGCATTTTCAAAGCAAATGTTGGGGTAATCCACAGTCATATGAATATCTTACAGAACAGGCAGTCTGGTGTACTCCAGTTTTGTGGGACAGTTTCCACTTCTTCAGCAACGTGGTGAAATCCTTGTGCATAATGTATTAGCGAGCACGGTCTTCAAACTCATAATTAACATTTAGTCATATGCTTAGGCCCCTTCTGCACATGCAGAATAATGCACTTTCAATGCACTTTGCAGCTGGATTTGGTAGCAAAATCCACTTGCATATAATTGTGAAAGTGGACTGAAAGTGCATTATTCTGCAGGTGCGGAAGGGGCCTAAGATGTGTCCCACTCTCTGCTGGGCTGAAAGTGCCCTATCCTCCAGCCTATTCTAGCCACAGGTTGCTGATCCAGGGGAAATCCTCTTTGATGTATTTATTAGCCACCGCAATGGAACCTCCATATACAGAGGCTGTCTGGAATAAAAACTGCAGCCCAGAGAACAAGCAACCAAGAAAGGCTTTGTCTGTCCTCAGATAAATATTTGGTTGGCCATGCTTAAGTGGGATCTCTGCAGCAAACCTACACCGACCCATCATTCACCCGTGTTTGCAACGCAGCAATCCCAGAACCGCCTCCTCCGACTTCCCCCCGCACGGAAAAACAAAGGGACTCCCCCTCTCACCAGGGTAGCTCATAATGACTACTCCCCCCGGCCACGGCGGCCCCTTCTCGCTTCTCAGTCCCGCTCGCATCCATCGCCACCGCCTCCATGACAGCTTCGCGCCAAAAGGTTTGCGGGTCGCGTCCCTGATTGCGTCACAAGCCGGGCTCGGACGCCATCTTAACTGTGGGCAGAAAAAAAAGGGAGGGAGAAAGGGCGTTCTCCTTAACGCCTGCTCCGTGGAGGCTGCTGAAGCTTTTGCCAACAGATAGGCGGGACTTGGCTGCCCTTGTTGAAAGTTTGGTGGAAAAGAGAAAAGAAAAGTTCTGGACTTTCCCTTTTTTCTTTTTGTTGCTGGGCTCCATCAATTTAAAAATATCTGATATTTTGACAAACTCTCTCTGCTTAGCAGCGGCACTGGATGAATGCAGAAAGAATTATGTTTTGTCACAGGCCATTGGGCCATTGTAATAGTTTTTTCCATGTGTACCTAACTATGTGTATTTTTTAAATTAATTTCTTTTGTAAACATATAAAATAAGAATGTAGCTAAAATTAGTTAGGCTGCTTAAATTATTGATGCTTAAGTTTCTTTTGGTCCAGTATAACAGTTAATGTTAGTTTATCTTTATCAATAAAGATTATAAAGATTGTAAAATTATAAATGTAGATCTAGTAACTACTTAATTCTGATATAGACTATATTTGATTTTGATTATATAAGTCAAAATGGATTTAAATTAAAATTACTTTTTAAAGGAAATTTTGGTGGCTGGGGGAAAGGGGAGGTTTGAAACGGAGAAAGAACAGACTCTTCTTTTGTCTTTGAAAAGTTGGCACTCCAATTTGCCCAGTTTTGGCCTGGATTTGAATGGCTCAGTTGTAGTTTGTGAGCAAAGATGGGAAACAGCCAAAAAGGCACGGAAATTCCATGGGGGCGGGGGGAGTAGGAGAAAGTTGGGAGCAGATTTGAAAGAAACTAGCAGCGAGACTTAAAATAGAGTCGCACCCTTTAAAGCCCATTCCTATCACTGGATTTAGAAGAGTGTAACTGTATTTAAGATTTATAGCTGGTATTTATAGCTGCTGCTTCTTAGACTGAAAAATCGAGGCAGAAAGGTTTGTGCATAACAAGCAAAGGTGAAGTTGGCTCCAAATCCAATATTCTGCCTTCTGAAGCACACAGAAGAAGGAGTTTGGATTTATACCCCCACCTTTCTCTTCTGTTAGGAGACTCAAGATGGCTTACAAACTCCTTTCCCTTCCTCTCCCCACAACTGACACCTTCTGAGGTAGGTGGGGCTGAGAGAGTTCCAAAGAACTGTGACTAGCTCAAGGTCACCCAGCAGGAATGTAGGAGTGCGGAAACACATCTGGTTCACCAGATAAGTCTCTGCCACTCAGGTGGAGGAGTGGGGAATCAAACCCGGTTCTCCAGACTGCTGGAGAACAATGCAAATCCACCTGCTGTTAACCACTACACCACACTGGTGTAGTGGTTTAGAGGCTTGTCAACATAATTTATTTGTTATAAGACTAGGATTCTGCAAGCGTTTTTTAAAAATAGAAATTGTGAAGCAAAGCAAAAAAGAGTCATATAGGATGTAAAGAGCAATAGCTGACAATGTGGTCCTAAGCAACGATACAGTCTTCTAAGACCTTTGAAGTCAATGGGCTTAAAACGGTACAGCTGTTTTTAGAACTGAATACAGTGAGCTTCAATTCAGGAGATCCGGTCTCCAATCTCAGCCACAAGATCACTGTTGGTGGTTGACCAATCCTGGGATGTAAGTAAAATCTGTAACTGGTACTTTGAGTGTGATGCCCCTTCTGATACCTGCTTTATTTCTGTCAAGAGCAATAATTTTTTCTCTTGTGATTTCAACAATTTTGCTAATGCACCTTTAAGGAATTCATTTACAAGGAATTCATTTACAGTTCATTTATTTCCATACCATGCCTTCTCTCTATCTTTTTGGCAGATTTCACAAAATTCTTGAGGAGTGATAGCTTTGCTGCTACAGCTATGATCAGGTTGAAGATATTAAGCATTATGTTTTGCATTGCCCTCTTTATGGAACTATAAGAAACAAACTGCTGTGTTAGTGCATTATTAATTGTTCAGGTCCTGATGAGAGGTGGATTACATTTCTACTGTCCGATACACTTCCTTAACGTTACTTTTCAACTGGTTGCTTTTACGTTTTTGCCTATTAAACTCAGGAAGAAGTTTACATCCTCTACTTAATAAGGATTTTTATCTGAACGATAGCCTTAGTTTTCACAGTGTTGAGTGCTTGGCATAGTTTAAATAGTGAATGGATGGGATTTATAGTTAATGCTTGTATTTTGATATGTTCTAACATTGTTTACTTATAGTATGTTGTGCGTGTGTTGATACTTGATGCTTATGTTATAGCTACAATGTTAAAACTGATTCACAAGCTCACTGGTAGAGACACACTCTTTTCCCCAGACTCCCCTCTCCCTCCATCTGTAATACAGAGTCAAAAAATACTGTTCTACAAAATTACAGGGCTATTGCAAGACATACTGTGATAATGTACATGAAGTGCTTTAAACATTGAAAATACTCTGCAAATACTATTATTCAGTGTGTTATAATAATGGTGCAATCATCAGACTATCTAGCTAAGCTGAGTTCAAATTCTCACTGCGCTGTGAAATGGGGTTTTTGACTTGGTGGCTTTGAGTCGCTCACTCAGCCTACCACACAGGGTTGTTGTAAGGATAAGAGGGAGGAGATGGAAATCGTGTTCTTTTCTGAGCTTCTCAGAAATGGAAGATTCATAGATGAGGGCGGCAAGGGATATATTTTGCAACACTCTTGTTTAAATTCTGGGTGAATACCTTTCTCATACAGGTGCTACAAGAGATTTCTGAGAGAATCTTACTTACTGTCCTCCGCTCTTTACATTTACCCTGCAATAAGATGTCATGAAAGGCACCCTCACATTGTTTTAAATTAGACTAGCAAGTAGCAAGCAATGCACTACTCACTGTTTAATGGAAGAAGATAAGAAGAAGAGTATGGATTTATACCCCATCTTTCTCTCCCGTAAGGAGATTCAAGGTGGCTTACAAGCTCCTTTCCCTTCCTCTCCCCACAACAGACATCTTAATAAGGGAGGTGGGGCTGAGAGTTCCGGAGAACTGTGACTAGCCCAAGGTCACCCAGCAGGAATGTAGGAGTGTGGAAACACATCTGGTTCACCAGATAAGCCTCCGCCACTCAGGTGAAGGAGTGGGGAATCAAACCCGGTTCTCCAGATTAGAACCCACCTGCTCTTAGCCACGATACCACACTGGCTCTCAACATAAGATTAGACCAGGGGTATATTTGGACCAGCATCCTGTTTCACACAGAAGTCAGCCAACTGCCCTGGAGGTCTAACGGGACATAGAGGCTAAGTTCTCTCTACCCTGTTGTTGCTTCCTAACAGTGAATTTCAAAGGTTTACTGCCTCTGAATATGGAGGTTCCTTTTACTCACCATGGTTAATAGCCTTTGATGGACCTTGCTCTTGTACATGAACGTACAGACGTGTGGAGTGGAGATTTAATTTGCAGGGACTTCTAGGGTTACACTGCTGACATTGAAAGCCCCAGTACACTTGTAGACAGCAAGCACAGTGTAGTGGTTAAGGTGTCAGACTAGGATCCGAGAAACCCAGGTTCAAGTCCCCACTCTGCCATGGAAACTTGCTGGGTCACCATGGGCCAGTCAGCCTCGACCCGGGCAAGTATTTGGACCTCCAAGGCATACCAGGTTCGTGACCCAGAGGCAGGCAACAGCAAACCACCTCTGAACATCTCTTGCTTTGAAAACCCTACAGGGTTGCCATAATTCAGCTCTGACTTGATAACAAAAGGAAAAAGTACACCTGTCCCCCCAATTACAACATTAGAAATTGATACACATTCCCCCCGCCTTCCCCCCAAAATGGGCAGAGATAAATTGGGGGTAGGTACCAGAAAACAGGGAGAGCTGCAGCAAACTTAATATATACATAAATATTATACAAGCAGAGGTGGAATCCAGCAGGTTCTCACAGGTTCCCGAGAGTAGGTTACTAATTGTTTGTGTGTGCCGAGAGGGGGTTACTAATTGGTGATTTTGCCACGTGATTTTTGCCTTAGTTACGCCCCTCCTCTCAGCAGTAGCGCACAGAACTTGAAGCAGTCTAGCAGGAGGTGCACCGGCGTGCGTGGCAGCCTGTGCCTAGGTCAGTGGTGGCGAACCTTTGGCCAATTGGCCATGCTGGAAGGGGCTGATGGGAATTGTAGTCCATTACATCTGGAGTGCCAAAGGTTCGCCACCACAAGCCTAGGTGCATTCGTTTCCCGCCCAAGGACCGGCGCAGCGGCTGCGTCCTTGCCACAGCCCCGCCCAGGAATGCCCCACCCCCAGAATGCCCGCCCCCGCCCCCGTCGTGCCCCGCCCATCCCCATTGGCGCTACGCCACAGTTTGAATCCCACCACCATGGGAACCTGTTACTAAAATTTTGGGAGCCCACCACTGTATACAAGCATACTAAAATGTCAATGTTCTTCATGTATATTATCTTGTCGTCATTAGAACAGCCCTACAAGGTGGGCTAGTGATGTTATTTATATATATTTTTCAAAATTTATAGCCTGCCTTGGGCCCTCATCAAACCTGTCAAGGTACTGACAGATCAAAAACAAATAAAAGCAAATCTAAAAAAAACACCCATTAAAACCAAGTTAAAACAAACACATAACACAATTATATCCACATAAAGGTGAAGTTTCCCCTTCAGTCATATCTGACCCTGGGGTACCACTGCAAGCAGTAGTTTTATGGGGAAGCTGCTTTTGTGGGGTAGTTTGCCATTGCTTTCCCTGGCTATTCTTTACCCCCTATCTATGAGCTAGGTACTTATTTACCGACCAAGAAATGGATGGATGGCTGAGTTGACCATGAGCCAGCTGCCAGGATATCTGACCCACAGGGGGCTCGAACTCCTGACCATGTGAGTGGCTGTGCAAGCACTTAACCACGCGGCTCCTTATATCCACATACATAAAAACAATTAAAAAGAGGGCGGGAAGGAGGGATCAGGGAACAAAAGGGAAACCAAAAATGTCTTCACTCACTGGTGGGAAATGGCAACAGGAAGTGACAAGTGAGTTGAGCCGTGACAGAGAAAACTCACCCCTTTCCTCCGTTGGCACCTGATTTTAGAAGGTGGGGATACTTGGAGTCATGGTCTCTTAAGATGACCTTAGTGTGGTTGGGCAGGTTTATAAGGGAGTAGGCCATCCTTCAGGTATGTCGGTTCCAAGCTATACAATGCCTATGGCAGATGGGAAAGGCTGAGACTCACCTAAGGGCTTCCATTAGGAGGAGCTGTCCATCCAAAGCAGTGTAGTTCTCATTTTTCCCTAGGGAGAAGGAATAACTGATTCCCAATATATCTGCAGTATGGAGTCAGAAGGAGAAAAATCAGAAAATTGGGGATATGTTGAAACATTAAAGTTGGGTCCCACATTGCAGGATGGGTTTCATGGTGGGCTCCAGATCACGGAAGAGCGGAGACCACCGTTCTCTGCCATCCTACAGCCAATCCAGCCCCACTGACGCACTTTGCATCTCGGCCCTTTGAGACTCATCGTTAGGCGTTGGAAATCAATCATTAATTGAGACAAAGAGGATGACTTTGCAACCCCAAGGACAGGCTAGAGGGTGGAACTGAGCTTTTACTAGGCTTTCGGCGGGCAGGTCATGTTACTGGAATGGGGGAGGGCATGCATGCCTTCCAAAATCCATCCTGCCCTACTGGAGTTGGGGTCAGGTTCTGGGTTCTGGGTTTTCTGGCATCAGCTGGAAATGGGTGCCTGCTAGAAATATTTATTTCCGAGATCCCCCCACCCCACACACACTTAGAGCCCCTGCCCCTCCTACCTACTTTGCTGTTCATGAATATAATATGAGCCAGAGTCATGAAAGGAGGGAACTTTTGCCAGCTGGTGTGGTCCAGGACTCTGTATTGCTTTGGTTGACGGGACCTCCTGCTCTGAAGGCAGACTTCTCAATATATATTTTTGGCACTCCTGTCTAATCCCACCTCAACCCATATGGTTCACATCAAGGAATCCATTGCAATAAATCTAGGGAAGAGAAAGCACCCCATGGAAACCAGAAACATGGTGCCTGAAACCAGATGAAATACCTCCAAGCTATTTTATGATCTTAACCTTTTTAGAAGAAAATAAAACCAGGGTCCCAAATGGGAGCATTCATGTCTTTTCCCTGAAACTGCTAAAAGAAACCCCCCCAGGTGGGCAGCTGTGCTGGTCTGTGGGAGCAGAGCAAGATTCAAGTCCGGTAGCACCTTCATGATCGACAAAGTTCTTTCAGAGCATACTCTTCCCTGGTGGCACAGAGTGGTAAGCTGCAATTTTGCAGTCAAAGCTCCACTCACGACCTGAGTTCAACCCCACCAGAAGTCAGTTTCAGGTAGCCGGCTTGCTGGGGATAACATGTAGACAGCCATGGAAAGCAATGGCAAACCACCCCTTAAACATAGTCTGCCCAGTAAATATTGTGATGTGACGTCATCCCATGGTCAGCATTGATCTGTGCTTGCACCTTTACCTTTTTATAGGCTTCCCCGAGTCAAGAGTTCCCTTTGTCAGATATTTTGCTTGAAAAGTGTTTTCAAGTCAAACTGTCACTAACATAAGCCATTGTTTGCAAACATGTTTCATCACAGTTTCTTTCTTTGGGCTTACTGGTCAATTGCAAAGAGTAATTTTGTCAATTCAGATCTGCGATAGAATCGTAGATTTTTAAATTTATTAATTCAAATATTTGTAGTCTTTCTTTCCCAATGGTTTAAAATGGTTTACAAATCCCAGTTTAAAAAATACATATAAAAACCCTTAATAGCCTCCTGAGAGCCAGCGTGGTGTAGTGGGTAAGAGCAGGTGGACTCTAATCTGGAGAGCCGGGTTTGATTCCCCACTCCTCCACCTGAGTAGCAGAGACTTATCTGGTGAACCGGATGTGTTTCCGTACTCCTACATTTCCACTGGGTGATCTTGAGCTAGTCACAGTTCTCTCAGGACTCTCTCAGCCTCACCTACCTCACAGGAAAGGAGCTTGTAAGCCACCTTGAGTCTCCTTACTGGAGGGAAAGGTGGGGCATAAATCCAACTCCTCCCTTCCTTCCTCCCTCCCTCCCTCCCTTCCTTCCTTCCTTCCCAGTGCTTTGGTGCGTTGTCTAAGTTCAGCCTATTGTATATCTGACTATAGGAGATGCAAATCCTACAGTGACATTACATGGCCCCAAAGGTCCCTCCACACCCCAAATATCCAGGAAGTTCACAAGCTGGAGTTGGCAAGTCTTGCACCTGGTGCCTACCTCCTTTAAGTACCAGGCCAAAACCTTTCTCATTGCCCAGGCTTTTAAACAAGGGGTCTAATCTTTTTTTAATGTTCTTGTCTGAGCCTGTTTTAGCAATGTGATTTCAGACTGCTTGTTTGTGTGTTTCTATGCTCTGGCATGTTTGGAATCAACGTTGTGTTCATCTTCAAGGTCAAGACAAGTAGCATGTACTGCTACTGTGAGGCCCAAGGTAAGGTGGCTAGCTTCAGGTGGGGATATACCTGGAGATTTTAGGGGTGCAGCTGGAGGAGAGAGGAGTTTGGGGAGAGGAAGGATTTCCATGAGGTAAAATGCCAGAGTCCCTCTTCAAAGTGGTCATTTTCTGATCTCTATTGCCTGGAGATCTGTTGGAATAGCAGGTGAATCTCCAGCTGCATCCTGGAAGACGGCAACTTTAAAGGGCCATTACAATTAAAATGCACAAGTCAAGGAACATAAAATGAAAAAGGAATGAGGGATTGTTGACGTCTTTGGGATAAGGTGCCTCACTAGGTGTCTGATGTGGGGAGAGGAAGGGAAAAGGAGTTTTTGTAAGTCACCTTGAGACTCCTTACAGGAGAAGAAGAAGAAGAGTTGGATTTATTTCCCCCCTTTCTCTCCTGTAAGGAGACTCAAGGGGGCTTACAAACTCCTTTCTCTTCCCCCCCACAACAAACACCCTGTGAGGTGGGGGAGGGGGCTGAGAGTGCTCCGAAGAACTGTGACTAGCCCAAGGTCCCCCAGCTGGCATGTGTGGGAGTGCACAGGCTAATCTGAATTCCCCAGAAAAGCCTCCACAGCTCAAGTGGCAGAGCGGGGAATCAAACCTGGTTCCTCCAGATTAGAGTACACCTGCTCTTAACCACTACTCCACTGCTGGCAGGGCATAAATCCAAAATTCTTCTTCTCTTCTAGATGCCGCCTCTGTATTCTGTATTGTTATCATTGACTACCACTGCTTCGCCTCTGGAATGTTTGTACTGACCTGTTGTATTGGCTTGACTTGTTTCTATTCATGTGTTGGTATTGGTTTATATTTTTTTTAAATGTTTTTCTTAATTTTCTTAATAAGATAACAGACAGTATGAAAGCATGCTTTAAGTTGTGAGCTGGCTGGAGTAGGTTCTAGAAAGGCCGCCTCTAGAAGGGAAAAAGAATTTTGGATTTATGCCCCGCCTTTCTCTCCTGTAAGGAGTCTCGAGGTGGCTTACAAAAATGCCTTTTCCTTTTTCCTCCCCACAACAGACACCCAGTGAGGTAGGTGGGCCTGAGAGAGTTCTGAGAGAACTGTGATTAGCCCAAGATCATGGGGCAGGCTTCATGTGCAGGAACGGGGAAAATCCCATTCACCAGATAAGAGATCACCGCTCTTGTGGTGGAGTGGGGAATCAAACCTGGTTCTCCAGATGAGAGTTCACCGCTCTTAACCACGACAGCATTTTCGAAACCAGTTCATCAGTCCCACAAGTTGAAAAAATCAACATTCTGGACAGAAAAACAGACAAGGAGGAGAAAGCGTCTGAGGGCAGCCCCTTGTGCCTCTGACATGTCTAATTCCAACCAGCAGGACTCTGGTCTCTGGTTTTCTTCCCGTTTCCTCCTTCACCCTGGCGGAAAGGATCAACCTATGCGTGAGAGGTACTCTGTTATCAGCTCCCAGCTCAGCATCTGTATAATTTCAAAATGATGAACGAGCCGCTCCATAAACTGGGAATTGGGAGCCATTAGCTGCAAGTTCCCGGTCTCTCGGGATTCAAAGGTTATGGCTGGGCATCACTCAAAGAGTAATTTTCATGAGGATCACGCAGCCATATGTGCTGGCGACTGAGACCTGGGTGCTGGGAAACGTGCACAATCCACCGGGCAGGTTCAAGGACAGGCAAGGTCGAAGGAAAGATGGTGATTGGGGAAAGGCACTCGCTTATCTCTGCAAAGTCTTCCGGCTCTTGCAGCTGCCACCTTGATAGGACATGATGGATGGGCGGGAGGCCTCGGTGGCGAATGTCCTTGTCAGTGTGACTGTGACAAGCTGAAGAAAGGAGATTGGTGGTGTGCAATGTAAGACTTCCTTTCTTACCTCCGGGGGATGTCAGATTTCCTAGAGATACACTGACAAACGCTGGAGGACATCGAAATGGCTTGTAAGAGGAGCAAAGGGCGGCTGTAGCAATCGCTAGCATGTAGTGCAGAAAATGTTTAGGGGTATATTTTTAAAACACCTCACGAGCCTCAGCCAATGCAATGCTACATATTATGGACGGCTCAGTTCCGCCGGGCTGTATGTTGAATTCATTTGCTTTAGAAGCCCTGGGGGCAGGGTTTTGTTTTAGCTAAAGATATAGTAGCCAGCGTGGTGTTGTGGTTAGAATATGGAACTAAGATCTGGGTGACCCAGGTTCTAATTACTACACCATGGAAGCCCACTCGCTGGGTGACTTTGGGGCCGCAGCCGCAACCTCTCAGCCAAAGCAACCTCACAGGGTTGTTGTGAAATTCAACATTCTATAAAATTATGCATGGGGTAGAAAATGTTGACAGAGAGAAATTTTTCTCTCTTTCTCACAATACTAGAACCAGGGGGCATTCATTGAAAATGCTGTGGGGGGGGGGGGAGAATTAGGACTAATAAAAGGAAACACTTCTTCACACAACGTGTGATTGGTGTTTGGAATATGCTGCCACAGGAGGTGGTGATGGCCACCTGGATAGCTTTAAAAAGGGCTTGGACAGATTTATGGAGGAGAAGTCGATCTATGGCTACCAATCTTGCTCCTCCTTGATCTGAGATTGCAAATGCCTTAGCAGACCAGGTGCTCAGGAGCAGCAGCAGCAGCAGAAGGCCATTGCTTTCACATCCTGCACGTGAGCTCCCAAAGGCACCTGGTGGGCCACTGCGAGTAGCAGAGTGCTGGACTAGATGGACTCTGGTCTGATCCAGCAGGTTAGTTCTTATGTTCTTAAATTAAATGGAGGTAGAGGAGGATGTTATAAACTACTTTGGGATCTTGCTGAAAAGAAATTTAAGTAAATAAGTATATATTTATTTAGGTATTTACACCCTGATTTTTTTCCTCAAAGGAGACCTAAAGGAGCTCGGCTCCCTCCCCTTTTGCTGTGTTCTCCCAACCACGACCCTGTGAGGTAGGTTAGTTTGAGAGTGTGTGACTGACCTAAAGTCCCCCAGAGACCTTCACGGCCAAGTGAAGCTCAATGTTAGCTGTCCTAATAGCCACAAAAAGGTCTTCTTTTAAAAGACTTAAGCACTGCTATTTGTGCAGGGGTCGTTCTTCTCATGCGGTGGGTTTGGTTTCGTAGAAGGTTTCTCTTCCGGTCGAAGTCCAGAGTCACTGAAATGTTTTAAATATTGTCAGAGAGCAAAAATCTCACCCCACACATCTCTGTTTTATCAGCAGCAGGGACTATTAATTCAAACCTGGTTCATAAAGCACGCTTCAGATTTCTTTTTTTTACTGAAGGGTTGTTATTGAGATCTGAGGAACAGGTAGCTGGGAAACAAGCGAGAATGTTTTATGTCTGCGGGGCCGTCTGTAAAAATGTTATGACAGTCTTAACATCTGGATTTCATTGCCGCTTCTTTCGCCGACTGGCGACAGTGTGCCGGATCAATTTCAAATGTGAAAATAGAGGAACTCTTTTGTTTCCCTTAGATCAGTTGTAATTCCAAGGGATCTCTAGCCGCCGCCACCTGGCAACCCTAGCTGAGAGGTATATCTAAATAACATACTTCTGAATAAATCTTGAAAGCTGGTTTTCTCAGAAGTAAGTCCTACTGATTTCCTACAGTACGTGTGCCTTCAGCCCAAAAAATCTGGTGTCAACCCACAGAAAAACCTTGTGATGTTCCGAGGACAGGATCAGCCTGATTTTTTGTGATTTCAGCTTTCATGCGGCTTGTGCCACAATACAGCAGCTAGCCAGTGACTGTGGCAGTCAGAATGTCTGACTGGGATCCAAGAAACTCGGGTTCAAATCCCCACGGGCGTGGAAGTTGGCTGGGTGATGCTAGGCCCGTCACATAAACCTGAGCCACTCCACAGGGTTGTTGTTAGGAGGAATAACACACAGAGAGGGAGGATGACTCTGTAAGCCGTTTGGGGGGGGGGGGTCAAAGAGCAGGGTTTGTCCATCGAAATGAAGAAAACAACTCAGCTCCAACCTCGGTTTTTGCTGCTTTTGCAAATCAGCTCGGCAAAATCTCGCCCTCCCGCCTCAGTTCTCCGGCACAGGCGAAGCCTGAGAAACGGAGAGCTTAAAAAAAAATTGTGTGCAGCCTGGACAAAAACAGCTGGAATGCCCCTCCCCTCTCTCAGCTCCTCAGTTCCTTCCCCTTTTGTTCCATGTAAGAAATCACTGGAGCCAGCAGCAGCAGGGAGAGGATGGGAGAGAGAGCCTCTCTGCCAAGAGCATGCCAACCCTCCAAGAAACCCAGGCAGCCTTTCCCGTCTCCCAGCCTCCTCTCTGCAAGCTGAGGATCCCAGCCAGGCTGCCCTGATGCTTTCCCTGCAGCATCAGCATCCTTTGAATTACACAGAGACGTTTTTTTGAACAGCCTGCCTGCATCTTGTCAGTTACCTCCATTTCTCCTTGTGCCTGCTGGGATGCAGCAAGCTCCATCCGAAGGGAGTGGCATTGGGCACCTGGCTGGGATTACAGCGCCTTCTGGGCCGCGGATTGGGGGGTCCGCTCGGGGCCTAAAGCAGGGCGAAGAAGCCTGATCCACCCCCCCCCCCCCAGCCCTCCTTCTGCAAAGCTGCTCGATGGGGAGAGAGAAAAGGTAGGTGGATGGATGGCAGGCGGGGAGGAAGACTGGCTGGAATCCTGAGCAAGCACAAAGGAGACTTGGGATGGACCAAAAGGGGGTGCAGATCCTTATGGGGAGCTATTTAGGGGGGACTAAGGAGGTGGGAAGAGGGTTTTTGGGGGGAGGGTCCTTGAAATACGGTTGTGCTTGCAAGATGGAGGTGGCTGGGTCCAGAAGGGGCTGGGAATCGGTTGCTGGGTCTGGGGGTGCTGTTAAGGGCAACGGAGGGGAGCCGCGACCCATAGGGAAGATCAACCCCACTGCGCAAGCCCCACTGCGATGAATGAGCACAGCCTTGGGCCAGCCCTGCACGCTCCCTCCTCTGTAGCAAACAGCCTAGCATTGTCCTTGTGTGGCAGCAAGCAACGGCGACAGTCTCTTATTATGGGGTGTCTTTTTATAGGGGTGCCGGAGCGGAACAGCGAGGCCGGGGCCTTGCCAGGTGATGCTGTTGAGGTTTGCAGAATGAGAGCGAGGAGAGGAAAGGAGCAGAGGGTCCAAAAGCTTTATAGGATGTGCAATGTTTAAAAATATGACTTTATGTGGCGGCATTTTCCCATGCCCCGTCTTGCTCCCACGCCCACTCATGAAATCCTGCTTGAGTCTGAAATTTTTATCTGGATGCTGTTCGTTTGCTAAGGAAGCCCTTGTTGCTCAGTGCTGTTTGGGGTGGGGGCTGACGAGGGGGTTGGGGGTTGGTAGCCTCTTCTGTCAGGGCCTAGCCGACCAGCCAGGCATCTTGTTTGTAGCCGTGCAGATTTCCTCAGCATAGCCTACCACGCAGGAGTGTGGTGAGGATGAAACAGATGGGAGAATAATGTACCCCCCCCCCCCAATTGAACTCCTTGGAGGTAGGGTGGGATGTAAAATAGAGAGAGGGAAATGTCTCTGAGTAAGGGCAGGATGCTTAGTCTGTTCACCACTAGCAAGCCCATTTGTGTACAGGTTAACGTCTGTGAGCGCTTGATGCTTGCAGAAGGCGCGAAATTGACTCGTGAAATGACATGCAGACGTCCAGCAGAATTTATCCGCTTATCCCCATGGTGGCGAACCTATGGCACTCCAGATGTTCATGGACTACAATTCCCATCAGCCCCCTGCCAGCATAGCCAATTGGCCATGGTGGCAGGGGCTGATGGGAAATGTAGTTCATGAACATCTGGAGTGCCATAGGTTCGCCACCACTGGATATCCAAATGGCCAGGGGATGCTGCAATCACCTGGAGGGGGGTCAGAATTAAAATCTGACTTTCAGCCTCCCACTTCTGGAAAATTGCTCGTGGAAAAGTCACATATAGGGGAAAGGAAAGCAACCTCCCCTGCCAACCCCTGATTGTCCTGTGACTCTTGACTGTGTTTAGCATCACTCATTTATTTAGTGTTTATTCCATCTTTTCTCTAAGGAACTCATGGCAGCATGTCCTCCGTGTTTACCTTCACGACAACCCTGCGTGGCAGGTTAGAATAAGAGCAGCTTGCCCCAAGTCAGCCAGCACATTCCATGCAGAGCAGGGATTCGAGCTTGGATCCCAGTCCAGAACATTAACCACTACATACCACTGGATCTGGAATTTTTTTTTACTACTTTAGGTGGCTCACAAGCTCTCTGGACTAGTGATGGGGGCCAGATGGAGGAGCAGCCGTGCGCGGCTCACCCAGTGGCTCATTGGTTGAGAGAGTGGGTAGTAATTCCATGGAGACAAGCATACTGTAAGAGATACAGGCCTGATGCTCCACACATAGGGCATTTTCTTTCTGACATTTAGACTCGTCTGTGCGTCGAATGGCATACATGCACGTATGAACTCGCCCCTGGGGGAAAGCCAATTGACAAATTCCGGGCAGTTTTGACGGCAGGGATCTTTAAACAAATTGAAGCTCTGCGTGACACCCAGGACTCTTGAGCTGGGAGGCCTAGTTTCTGATCTGATCTGCCATCTGTGCTCAGTTGCAGATTCAGTAGATGCTCAACCTGTTCTGTGTGGGGTTGCGTTCCCTCTGAAGGATCAGGTACACACTTTCTGGGGATGCTGTGGGGTGCCACCTTGTCTTTGATCAAACAAATGTCTGAAATTGCTTGGAGGGGTCATCGTAGGTATGTAGTTAGGTAATTTTGGACACCCTTCCTCATTAGGAGCAGGTGTTCTGAGAATTATATACACTGGGGCAGATGGAAATGAAGAAATAAAGATGGAGTGGGTGTAGCTTGTTCATCTCTAACTAAACCCTGGTGTTTTCTGGACGGACAAAATATCCTTGAGGGGCGGGGGGCGGGCAGGGATCATACATACCGGGATGTTTCTATCTCGGTTTCTCCTTCCGCATGGCAGCCCGTCAGCGCGTTCAGGCCGGGAGGAAGAATAGCCCCCAGTTTAGTTTCCCTTTCCTTGCCAACGTTGCTGCGCATGCGCAAACTGTCCCGTTTTTCCGGCATTCTGATTGGCTGCAGGAGGCGAGGTGGGAAAAATAAAGCGATCCATCACCTGCGGCGTTTGCATGGGAGCGGGAGCAGTGTGGTTTTTAAAAAAGAACCGCCAATTTTATTGTTTTTTTAAAGGCGCAGGATAAGGGAAATCTCACGGGGTGGGCCCGATTTAAACCCGGAAGTCATGCAGTAGTAATGGCCGAACTGGGATGTTTCACCTCCTTATCCCAGGATATATTGGCCGTGGGAAAAACGCCCCTGTAGGGGAGCTGCTGAGAAACCTGGCTGGGTTCTTGGACTTTTACCTGAGAACCTGGTTCTGAGTGTACCACAGCTTATAGTACCTTTTACGAGTCGAGATTCATTGACAGCTGTTGCTATTTCTGAAGAAAACTGACCTGGCCATAACCTACCAGGCTTTTATAACATCCAGACTAGATTACTGTAATGGGAGCCATGAGGGGTAGCCCTGAAGCCATAATTTGAAAACCTGAGCTGGTATTAAAGTCAATGCCAGAGTCCTTATTGGGATGTGCTGTGATGTCAGATTTGTTTCCAGGCTCAATTCGAGATGGTGGTTTTGATCTTTAAAGCTCAAAAATGGCTTGGGGTTAGAGTGATTCAAGGCGTCTCCACCAGTCTCACACTGTCCAAGTTTTGAGGTCAGTGGGTGCTGTTTTCATGCAGGAAGTAGGTCTGCCAACTTCCTGGTGGACCCTGGAGATTTGCCAGAATTGTGACATTTTGCATGTGTTGTGACATTTTGCACTTTCAAGATCTGGAAATACTTCACTGTATATTATCTCTGGAATGTTTGCAATGGCCCTGGAGAGTGGGCTGATATTATTATCTCCAGCATGGTGTAGAGGTTAAGAGCAGGTGCACTCTAATCTGGAGAACCGGGTTGATTCCCCGCTCTGCCACTTGAGCTGTGGAGGCGTATCTGGTGAACCAGATTAGCTTGTGCACGCCAACACATGCCAGCTGGGTGACCTTGGCTCGTCACAGTTCTCTGGAGCTCTCTCAGCTCCACCCACCTCACAGGGTGTTTGTTGTGGGGGGGGGGGGGTGGAGATTGTAAGCCCCTTTGAGTCTCCTTACAGGAGAGAAAGGGGAGATATAAATCTGAACTCTTCTTCTTCATCCTATGTTGCAGATGAGAGCTGACACACAGTGTCTTCCTTAAGATCGGCTCATGAATTGGTGTCAAAAATATTGTTTGTGTCAAAAATAGTCTTTTTCAGTTATGACTATACCGTAGAATAGTTTTTGCTGAATTTTCCATCAATGGAGAAGAAAGTGCAAGTGTAACCTCAGCTTGTGGGTTCTGTGGGGCAGAACGTGGAATGAGTTTGCAACAACAAATTTTTAAAAACAAAATGGTTTACTTTCTTAACATATAACATCAACATTTAACATCACATGTCAAGGTCCTGTTCAGGTTGCATTTTCAAGTCCTTATATTTACAGTCTACTGATACTGCCAAGTCCAATTCTTCTTTGCAAGTGGGTTGGCTCCTGAAGACTCCAAGGGCTTGATGAACAGGATTCAACATGATGAAGGTTTCCAGGAGAACTCTCACCCATTACAACCACAAAAAGAAACCCTGAAACAATAAACTCCAACATTTACAACATAGCAAAAATAAGCAACTACCTTCCCAGTAGTTCCCAACAATATTGCAGTTTACCTTAACAAGGTGTTAAGGGCTTATACAACCAAGGTCCGAGTCTGGTAGCCTTGTCTCCTCCAAACTAGCTCGGCAGCCTTATGCTGCTTTGAGTCTCCACCCCTTACTGGGTCAACCCATTCTGAGCATGGGGGTTACACAAGCGATTGTGAGAATGATACTGGAATTCTGACAACCTTGTTGGCATGTCGTATCCAGAAGAGCAAAGCCGGCTTGTGTCAATTCTCATCAAATGGTGAGCATGTTGTGTCCTTGAACTGTAGGGGTGTTTTTTTTGCATGCTCTTGTTAACTCACTCCTGGCGCATGAGTACAAATCTTGCCCATGTGCTACCAAAAGCTATTCCTGGTGCATGATGTGGCCCACCCAAGCCCTGGAAACACTTGGGAATACACTCACCTTCATGGTATTCAACACAGGCCCAAGCACCGTGCTTCAGATTTAGTATGACGGTCTTGAGTTTCATCTGTTGTGGAGCTGAGGATGAGTTTTGGGCGGAGGATGCGGGCTGTCCGCTTGCTTTCGTCTTGTGTGCGTCTTAATTTCAGCAATGTTCTTTTGGCAGCGCTCGGTGGAAAGCTTGATTCTCAACTAGGCCAGATGGAAGCTCAGGAGGTAGAGCAGCAATGCATGCGAGCATTGTTCAGCAGTGTGTGTTGCATTGGATCAGTGGCGTTCGAGGGGACTTGAGGCGCCCAGCTGGACTTAGAAAGGAACTTTCATTCCCTTGGGAGGTTGTGGAATGCTGCAGGCAGGCCAAGATCAGCCATGATAGAAGGCAGGGATCTTTAGAGATGAATAGTCTTTCAGAGATACTTGAATCACTATAGCAGAACAAAACCAAAAGAAGATCTTGGGTTTCTCGATCACAGATTGCCTTTTTTTTCTTAAATGCATTTCCCCAAAGGGCTTTCCTACAAGTTCAAGGTAGTGAATGGAGAGTTCAGTTTCTACTTGGATAGGCAGCTTGCTGGGTAAGGTAGCTAGCCCCCAGGCAGAGTCTGGAAATCTCCCGAGCCCCTTCCTCACGTGCAGACAGTGGCGTATCTGCCTAGGGACAAGGGGTACCCCTTGTCCCCAGGCGCCACTCTTCTGGTCACATGGGGGGCACAAAATCGGGCCCCCACGTGACCAGGAAGTCCTGCTGTCTCATTGTTTTCGCATGCCTCGACCCCATCCGAGGCACGCAAAAAACGACGAGCACCCTCAACCCCACCCTGGACTTCCCCCTCTCTTCAGAAGAGACTGCAGGCTGCCGGTTGGGAACCCAGCCAGCAGGGGGAGTCTGGGGGTGGAGGTGGGCACCCTAGACCTTGCCCATGTCCATGGTGACATGGGCAGGGTTGAGGGCAGTGGAGGTGGAGCCTGGGGGCATCAGGGGTGGAGCTAGGGTGGTGGGGGGCAGAGCCTGGGGGGCGTCCTGGAGACAATTTGTCTCCGGGCGCCATTTGCCCCTGGTACGCTTCTGCGTGCAGAATAATGCACTTACAATCCACTTTCGCAATTGTTTGCAAGTGGGTTTTGCTATTCCGCACAGTAAAATCCAGCTGCAAAATTCAGTTGAATGTGGATTGAATGTGGATTATTCTGCCTGTGCGGAAGGGGCCTTGGAATCACAACTGATCTCCTGATGAAAGAGATCAGCTCCCCTGGAGAAAATGACCTCTTTGGAGGGTGAACTCGACGGCATTATACACAGCTGAGCTCTCTCTCCTCATCAAATCCCATCCTAGACCAGGGGGTCCCTGACCTTTTTGAGCCTGAGGGCACATTTGGCCTGGCATGGTGGCTTCACCATCAAAATGGCTGCCCCAAAAGGCGGAGCCAGCCAGAATATGATTAACTCCGTTAACAGCAGATCACTGTGCTGTTGTGGTAGCTGCTGCCAAAGCAATGTTGTTGTTGTTTTTAAACACTGCATAGCAAATCAAATGACCAATGCACACAATGAGAAGCTTCTCTGGGCAAAAAGTCTACTTGGCATCACTCATTTACTAAAAACACTTGGCAGGCACCAGAAAAGAAGACGAGGTTGGATAGATACCCGGCCTTTCTCTTCTGTAAGGAGATTCAAGGTAGTGTACCAACTCATTTCCCTTCCTCTCCCCACAACAGACCCCTTGTGAGGTAGGTGGGGTGAAGAGTGTTCAGACAAAACATTTCTTCACACCACCCCAGGTCTTTGGTTGACTTATTTCTTCTCTTTTTCTACCACTAAGGATTTTCTGATTTGATTTTTTAAAATTGTTTAGAAGAAAAAGAGTATGGATTTATATAACCCCCTTCTCTCCTGTAAGGAGACTCAAGGTGACTTACAAACTCCTTTCCCTTCCTCTCCCCACAACAGACCCTTTGTGAGGTAGGAGCAGCAGTGGCGTAGGAGGTTAAGAGCTCGTGTATCTAATCTGGAGGAACCGGGTTTGATTCCCAGCTCTGCCACCTGAGCTGTGGAGGCTCATCTGGGGAATTCAGATTAGCGTGTACACTCCCACACACACCAGCTGGGTGACCTTGGGCTAGTCACAGCTTCTCAGAGCTCTCTCAGCCCCACCTACCTCACAGGGTGTTTGTTGTGAGGGGGGAAGGGCAAGGAGATTGTCAGCCCCTTTGAGTCTCCTGCAGGAGAGAAAGGGGGGATATAAATCCAAACTCTTCTTCTTCTAGGTGGGGCTGAGAGAGTTCTGAGAGAACTGTGACTAGCCCAAGGTCAACCGGCAGGAATGTAGGAAACAAATCTGGTTCACCAGAGTCTGTTGCTCATGTGAGGGGTGGGGGATCCAATCTGGTTCTCCAGACTAGAGCCCACCTGCTCTTAACCACTACAACACACTGGAAGTGCCAGTTTCAGACAGGAAAATTCCCGGAGATTTGGGGCAGGAGCTCAGCAGAGGTGAGACGCCGTAGAGCCCATGCTCTGAAGCTGCCATTTCCTCTAGGGCAGGGGTAGGGAACCTGCGGCTCTCCAGATGTTCAGGAACTACAATTCCCATCAGCCTCTGTCAGCATGGCCAATTGGCCATGCTGGTAGGGGCTGATGGGAATTGTAGTTCCTGAACATCTGGAGAGCCGCAGGTTCCCTACCCCTGCTCTAGGGGAATTGATGTTTGTAATCTGGAGATCAGCTGTAATTTCTGTGGAAAGTCAAGCCTGGCTTGGAGGTTGGCTGCTGTAAAGGGTGGAGTTATTGCAGTAGTGATCAGGTGTGTATTTTGTCATTGGTAACACTGATGGCCTTGAAACGTCAAATGAGAATGTTTAAATTGCTGTATCCTCCATTTAAAATGTTCCTGGCACTGTCTAATGGATCCTGGGCTGTGAACTGTGGATACCAAAGTAGTAAATAGCCACTGAAAGCAGCTGTAAAATGACAATAACAATTAAGAAGGTGTAAAAATCCCTCCCAGCAGTTAATAAACAATTGCCAAAAGCAGTGGAGTCAACATGGGATAAAATTCCTGTCAGGATGCAACATAGTCTGCCGGTGCCCTGAATGGACGAGAATCTAATTTTAGCGGGATGACTTAAGTTGCGTTAAGTAAAAGAAGCATTTAAAACTGCACTGCTAACTTTTCGTGCTGTGTAAAACAGCTTTTTCAAAACAGCCCAAAACATCTGAATTGAGCTGGATGAAGACTGGGGGAGGGCAGAAATCAAGATATCGTTTTAATGTTATCCTTCTCTGAGGAGCTTAAAGCACCGTGGTGTATTGGTTAGGAGCTGTGGACTCTAATCTGGAGAACTGGATTCCTTGTTCCTCCACATGAGTGGCAGTCTCTAATCTGGTGAACCAGGTTTGTTTCCCCACTGCTACATATGAAGCCTACTGGGTGACTTTGGGCTAGTCACAGTTCTTTCAGAACTCTCTCAGCCCCACCTACCTCACAAAGTGTGTGCTGTGGGGAGAAGAGGGGATTGTGATTGTAAACCACTTCGAAACTATTCTTCTCCTCCTCCATATATTGTTCTTCCCTTCTCTTGGGTATCTTCACAATAGCCCAAGATCAACCAGCTTGATGGCTGAGGGGGATTTAAAGGCAGGCTCTAGTCTTCACCAATTGCCTGCACAGAGGGGAAGCTCTGTGGCTCAGTGGGAGAGCATCTGTTTGGCGTGCAAAAGGTCCCAGGTTCAGTTCTCAGCATCTCCAGTTAAAAAGATCAAGCAGTAGGTAATGTGAAAGGCCTAGCCAGGGGTCTTCAAACTATGGCCCCCCAGATGTTCATGAACTACAGTTCCCATCAGCCCTGCCACTTGGTCATGCTGGCAGGGGCTGATGGGAATTGTGGTCCATGAACATCTGAGGGGGCCATAGTTTGAAGACCCCTGGAGACACTCAGATTGAGGAGACTATATTGGACTTGATGGACTGATGGTCTGAGACCCCTTCCACACGTGCAGAATAATCCAGCTACAAAGTGGATTGAAAAGTGGATTGAAAGTGCATTATTCTGCATGTGCGGAAGGAGCCTGAGGATAACGCAGCTTCATATTCTGTTGTGGTTTTAAGGTTGTAGAATGTGATATACGGTATACACAAACACACACACACACACAGCAGGTTCACAGAACTGCTTGTTTACAAGCACCATTTTAACAACTGGTTTTTAAATTAGTTGAATACTGTCTGCATTCATTGTGCTATTAATTTTATGAAACATTTTTAGAAATGGATTTTCCTTTACCACTCCGAGCAATCTAGCAGTAAAACATCTTCGTCGATAACACAAACTAAACCCAGAAATCTTCTGCTGATAACTTGGATGTTGGAACATGAGCCGGCAAGCTGTGTGTTGCCCAGAGAAAAAGGGGTTCTAAACTCTCCGTGCCCTGGTTTTCTTTTTCCAAAGGTGCCTGACGCTAGCGGCATAGAATCAATAGCTCTTTTGGGTGTTCAGCATGCTGGAAAACGGATCATTTGTCTAGACAGGCAGACGGGGGCTTTAGGTGACCTCCGGAGAGACAATGAATGTTTGCTTTTTTTGGATTATCCGTTGTACAAGCTCCATGTGTAGGGGGAAAGCTGTACTGTGCTTACAATTGAAAGAGGGTAATGCCCCAGTTTACCTCTAAGTAAACAAACTTGTGCAAAGGATCAAGTGACGTTCAATTCTGAGGTTGGAATTCAAGGTGCGTTTGTCTCTATGGCCCCTTCTGCACATGCAGAATAATGCACTTTCAATCCACTTTAAAACTGGATTTTACTGTGTGGAACAGCAAAATCCACTTGCAAACAATTGTGAAAGTGGATTGAATGTGCATTATTCTGCATGTGCGGAAGGGACCGACCCCTTCCGCATATGCAGAATAATGCACTTTCAGTCCACTTTCAGGTTCAAGGGCAGAATGTCTTTGAATAGTGGTTGCTGGGAGGCAGAAATTGGGGAGGGAAAGCTGTGTAATTTTTGACTTCTTTTCTTCTACAATTCAATTCTTCCTCCGCAGCACTGGACTGTGTTCTCCGTTTCATCCTCACAAATCTCTGTGAAGCAGGTTGTACAGAGAAATACTAGGTGATCTTGTCTCAGTCATTCTGTTTCTGGTCAAGTGAGGATTTCAACCTGGTCCTGCTGTATGTTAGCAGTGGCGCAGGAGGTTAAGAGCTTGTGTATCTAATCTGGAGGAACCGGGTTTGATTCCCCGCTCTGCTGCCTGAGCTGGGGAGGCTTATCTGGGGAATTCAGAATTGCCTGTGCACTCCCACACACGCCAGCTGGGTGACCTTGGGCTAGTCACAGTTCTTCTGAGCTCTCTCAACCCCACCTACCTCACAGGGTGTTTGTTGTGAGGGGGGAAGGGCAAGGAGATTGTCAGCCCCTTTGAGTCTCCTACAGGAGAGAAAGGGGGAATATAATCCAAACTCTTCTTCAAACTCTTCTAGCACAGCCCTTCGTAACTGGTGTGTGGACCTCCTAGATAAATCGGTCATTGTGTGAAACAGTATGTTGGCCTAGATGAGCCTTTAGCCTGATCCAGCAGGGTTCTTCTTTTCAGTCATTATGGGTAAGGATTGAATCTCTATATAGTGAGGCAATGTATCTTTGAGTAAGAGAAGGTGGGATAAGAGATGAGGAAGATGAAGAAGAGTTTTGGATATATACCCCGCCTTTCCCTCCTAAAAGGAGACTCGAGGCAGCTTACAAACTCCTTTTCCTTCCTCTCCCCACAACAGACACCTGGTGAGAAGGTTCTGAGGGAACTGTCACTGGCCGAAGGTCGCCCAGCAGGCTTCATGTATAGGAGTGGGGAAACAAATCTGGTTAACCAAATAAGAGTCCACCACTCATGTGGAGGAGCAGAAAGTCAAATCCGGTTCTCCAGATTAGAGCCCACCTGCTTGTAACCACTACACCACGCTGGCTCTCAGATAGGGGAGGGTCATTGCCTTCATGCCCTGTTTGTGGGTTTCCCAACTAATCAGTGTCAGAAACAGAATGCTGGACCAGAACAACATCTGATCTGACTTCTAACACATTGTCTGAATCTAGGTTTTTGTTTGAAGCAAGAATCTAAGCTTTTTTGTTTGAAGATCAGAAAAAGAAGAAGAATTGGATTTATATCCCCCCTTCTCTCCTGCAAGGAGATTCAAAGGGGCTTACAAACTCCTTTCCCTTCCCCCCTCACAACAAACACCCAGTGAGGTAGATGGGGATGAGAGAGCTCCAAGAAGCTGTGACTAGCCCAAGGTCACCCAGCTGGCGTGTGTTGGAGTGCACAGGCTAATCTGAATTCTCCAGATAAGCCTCCACAGCTCAGGCAGCAGAGCAGGGAATCAAACCCGGTTCCTTCAGACTAGAATACACCTGCCCTTAACCACTACACCACTGCTGCTCCTTTTAAATGCTGAAAGTGAAATTAAGAGGCCCGGCCTTGTTTCCATTTTCTGCAAGGGACTGTGTGTCTCCTTTATCCCTACAGCCCTGAATCTATTAGCGGCTGATCTTGTTGCCATCAGGCTATCCTAGGAGAATTGTATTTTAAAACAAGTCCATGGCGCTTAGAAACTACTTTTTCCAAAAGGGGGTCTGCTGTGAACGAAGCAGGCTGCCTAGAGCTGCTGACCCAAAGGAGCTGTCCACCGACTTCAGCTAGTTACCTGCTACCTCTTTTCCTATGATTCTTAAACTCGCTGGTCTCGAATGGCAAGATTTTTTCGTGAGGAATTAATTTCCTGTTCCGAGATCCCTTCTGGGAAGGAAACAGTGTACACCTCGCATGTGCAGTGTGGCGTGTGTGATAAATGCGCTCGTCTTTAACTCTGAGCTGCTGTGTAGCAGCGAAACTGGTCCATGTGGGTCTTTCCAGCATTCTGTAATCGGTGCCATTTCCTGTATAGAGCTAGCATCTGGATGGGAAATTCTTTACCTATTTTTTTTTTGTTTGCATTCATTTTTCTTCTGACGAATTCTGGGTGGGGGAAACAAACCAAGCCCGGCAGTTCAATTGCTGCAGTGGGGTTTGTTGCCAGCTCAACCATTAGAAGCGAAGGTTGCGGTTCTAAATCTGTGCACTGGGTTAGTGAATCAAATGACGTTTCAGTGGGTAAGGGACAGCGCTCAGGGGTGCTCTGTTTGGCGTTGCATGGACTAAAATTGGAACCAGAGGGCTTGCCTTTAACGGATGGAGTCCCAAAATTATCTTTAGAATTACTGGTGCTCAGACTGTTACAAATTGGGGTTCTCAAGGAGGAAAGATTGGGGATATTTGCCTTTCTGGAGGATTTTGGTGGCTACTGGGGCAAATATTTCTGGAACCCACTCTGGAAAGTACTGGGGAGCTGGGGGTGTTTGGGATGGATGCTGCCTCTCCTTTGAAAGCATTCCAGGTCATTTTAGAGCCAAACCCTCTCCGATAACCCCATTTTTGATGCCAGTAGGATTGAAGCACTTCTGAGCATGCATGGAGTGCTTTCCCCACCTACCAACCTGAATATCACATATTTTGGATTCTTCTTTCCTCCATTTATTCCCACAGCAACCCAATGAAGTCAGTTAAGCTAGGAGATTGGCCCAATGTCCCCTATTAGCTTCTTGGCTGAATAAGCAATCCTCTTATCCTCTATTGCAGTGATGGCGAACCTTTTTGAGACCGAGTGCCCAAACTGCAACCCAAAACCCACTTATTTATCACAAAGTGCCAACACGGCAATTTAGCCTGAATACTGAGGTTTTAGTTTAGAACAAATGGTTGGCTCCAAGGCGCACGTTACTCAGGAGTAAGCTTGGTGGTAGTCGGTGGCTTTGCTTTGAAGCAACTGTGCAACACTTTGAACAGGTGAATCACGACCCTAGGAGGGTTTACTCAGAAGCAAGCCCCATTGCCAGCAACCGAGCTTACTCCCAGGTAAAGGATCATGCTTTAGTTCTTTCCATGAAAATCAGTAGGGTTTAATAGCGCTTAACAGGGTTACCTACATTGCTTCCCCAAAACGAGGTCTTCGGTTTAATGCTAATAATCTCCCTGAAATAATTACACTATTATCACATGACAAACTCTGTGCACGTGTGCCCACAGAGAGGGCTCTGAGTGCCACCTCTGGCACCCGTGCCATAGGTTCGCCACCACTGCTCTATTGTATCCTCACAACAACCTTGTGAGGTTGGCTAATCTGAGAAAGAGTGAATGGCTCAAGGCCAACCTGTGAGTTTCATGCCAGAGCAGGACTTGATCCTGGGTCTTCAAATCCTGGTTGGACATTGTAACCTCTATACCTCCCTGATGTCCATTGGCTTTAGGAAGGACCTTGTTGGTGCACAACTGGGTTTCTGGAGGGAAAATACTCACACTTTGAAAGGAGATCTTTATTATGAGAGTTTGGACATCTTCCCAGTAGAGGCTGGTTCATTATGTCACACTGCAGCTTCTGCTGGCAGCCTTTCTTTGGTCCAGAGATGAAAGGGCAAAGAGCCAGCGTCTCTACTGCTGACCTGCTTCTGGCCAAGTTCCAGGAACAGCAACTGGGGTGTGGTTTGGTGGAAGAGTGCAGAAGACCCTCGGTTCAGTCCCAGACACATCTAGCGCGTCCCCAGTAGCAGGGCTGGAAAAGACCTCAGTCTGAGACTCCAGAGAGTCACGGCCAGTGAACCGTGATCTTGCAGCAGAGTGTTTTCTTGGCCTGGCGGAAGTTCTGGGATTCCGTCTTTGGCATTTCAAAGGTTGGAAGCATTGCTGGCAACTCTGCTTCGGCTCCCAGTAGATGATGTGGAGCTAGCTGGATCCAGTGACCTGAAGTGAAACAGGCTGGAGGCTGACCCCTGTCTGGATTGAGAGACTCCCTGACTTGAAGCCACCATTGGGTATCCACGAGAACAGAAAACTGGTATGTAAAATCAAACGCTAATATTTGTTACTGAAAGGCAAGCCTATTTCCATTTCAAGAGGAGAGTCACAGCATGATTCCATAGCCTGGTCTTGCATATATTTAAGATTAAGAGTCTAATCCACAGGTGTCAAACTCGTGGCCCTCCAGATGTTATGGACTACAGTTCCCATCATCCCCTGCCAGCTGGCAGGGGATGATGGGAACTGTAGTTCATAACATCTGGAGGGAAGCAACTCTAATCCTATGTGTGCTGACTGTGGGGGGAGGAGAAAATGCAATTAAAATCTATAGGACTTCCTGCAGATCAAATGATTTCAAGGGCAGTTGCCATGTGTTTTCCTGCCTTTTTTTCTGAAGGCTTGGAGAAACAGGAAGTTGTATGAGAGGATGCATTCTCACATGACAACTCCCCCTTGACCTGGATTTCGGTGTCTATGGAATGTTGTGAATGGAGGGGAGAGCGAAATGCCTTTTCTTTTCTCACCCTATACCTACTCACTGGGTATATGTGCTTAGCCACAAAGTTTGCATCAGGCTTCCAAACTGAGTGGCTGGAACCCCACGTTTGGGTTCCCAACCTCCAGGTGGGGTCTGGAGATCTCCTGGAATTACAACTGATGGCCAGACTACATACATTGCTTGTTTATTATTTATTTATTGAAAACATTTGTTCTGCTTCTCCTCGGAAAAATGGCTGCTTTGAAGTAGTAGCAGTGGCAGTGGCAGTGGCAGTGGCAGTGGTAGTAGTAGTAGTTGTTGTTGCTGTTTGGATTTATATCCCACCTTTCTGTCCTGTAAGGAAACTCAAGGTGGCCTACAAGCTCCTTTCCCTTCCTCTCCCCACAACAGACATCTTGTGAGGTAGGTGGGACTGAGAAAGTTCCAAAGAACTGTGATTGGCCCAAGGTCACCCGACAGGAATGCAGGAGTGCGGAAGCATATCTGATTCACCAGATAAGCCTCTGCCACTCAGGTGGAGGAATGGGGAATCAAACCTGGTTCTCCAGATTAGAATCCACCTGCTCTTAACCACTACACCACGCTGGCTCTCTTTGCAACGTACTCTCCAACCAATGGTGGGATTCAGCAGGTTCACACCACTTCGGCAGAAACGGTTGTTCAAATGGTGCTTGTAAACAACCAGTTGTTAAATTATTTGAATCCCACCACTGCATCTAACCCTTCCCCAATGCTGCTTGGAAGCTCCAAAACACTGTGTGGATGGAGCCTCTCCTTCATCTCTTTCCTTAAAAATACATGGTGGGCATCTGAAAAGGTGTTAGTGGGTCATATGGTACACATGGCCACCATGTTGGTGACCTCTGGTGAACCAGATATGCTTCCGCACTCCTACATTCCTGTCGGGTGACCTTGGGCTAGTCACAGTTCTTTGGAACTTTCTCAGCTCCACCTACCTCACAAGGTGTCTGTTGTGGGGAGAGGAAGGGAAGCCAAGGATGGCAAAGGATAGCCAGTTAAGGGCCCTAACAAGACTGGAGCTCAGTTTCGAAAAGTATGATATGGCTTTCCTATAATAATTCAGTATCTGCATACGATGCCATTAGCACATGTTAGGCCTCAACCCAATCCCCAGACTTGCCCGCTGATGCCTATCTAAGCTCAGCTAAGCAGAAAGAATGAAGCTGTGCAGGTCCCTTTCTTTGTGCGACCTGCTTCGTTTGCCAGCCCCCTTTTGTCTTTCGCTTCACACTCTGGAAAGAAAAGTTTGTTCACTCCAGTTAGTTCTGGAAAAAGTTCAATTTCCTCTGTGAAAGGAAGCAAAGTTGCATCTGCCTCTCGAAAGAATCCAGACTTTTCTATCAGCTACGTGGACGCTTCCTTCATTGTAGAAGCCGGTTTTCTGAGCCTGAGATGTTGCAGAATCGATATCTCTGGGAAAAGAGATTTTAGAAAATAACAGTAGACTGAGACTAGGATTGCCAGCTTGGGAAATTTCTGCAGATTTGGAGGTAGGGCCTGTGGGGGGCAGAATTTGAGAGAGAATTCAGTGGGGGTTTGATTCCATAGGGCCCGCCCTCTCAAGCCATTTCCTTGTGCGGAACTGATCTCTTGTAATACTGGGAGATGACATCGGAGGATAGGACTCAGAATAATGGGTTTAAATCAGGGGTCCCCAAACTTTCAAAACAGGGGGCCAGTTCACTGTCCCTCAGACTGTTGGAGGGCCGGACTAAAAAAAACTATGAACAAATTCCTATGCACAAATGATTGTAAAATGTTTGATTTCACCTTTCAGCCTTTCTGTCATGGTCTATTTTTAGTACAGGGTGGGCTCCAAATATTGTTGGGGAGGCTGTGGAATACCTTCCCCTGTAAAAAAAAGAGCAGAAATTTCCCAGTGAAGCATTCCATCTAACCCAGGATTAGGTATCTTCCTGGGTTCTTTCCTCCCTAGCAGCCAGCGAGCGATTCGCCAGCCTGGCTGATGCCAATGGGAGTGAGGCGGAACAGAAAGCCTGAGAGCAACACATGGAGTAGCTGAGAGGGAAGGGCAAGAGGCCCGGATGCAGAAGCTGCTTGCCACGTGTAAGGTTTCCAACTCTGGGTCAGAACATTCATGGAGATTTGGGGGTGCCATCATGTAACTGCAATCAACAGCCATTGGGGCCGGTTCCTCCTCTCCCTCGAGCCCCCACTGCACATGAATGGAGCCATCGCTGCCATGCCTGGCGGGCCGGATAAATGCCTTCAGGGGGCCACATTTGGCCCCCGGGCCGTAGTTTGGGGACCCCTGGTTTAAATTATGGGTGGAAAAGTTCGGACTAGATATTAGGAAAACATTTTATACAGTAAAAGTTGTGCGGCAGTGGAATCGGCTCTACCCTTTCCCACAAGGAGATGACAGTGAATTTGTATATTAATCTGCCATTTCCTGGACCGTCTTTGTAGTAGAATGCTCCATTCTACTACGAAGAAGCTCCAGGAAATGGCAGATTAATGCACAAATTCACTGTCATCTTCTTGTGGGAAAGGGTATAACTATGGAACTGATAATCTCCCCCTCACTTTAAGCACAAACACTTGTCTGGGATGTTCTAGGCTGGTCTAGAAGGAGCAGCAGTGGCGCAGTGGTTAAGAGCAGGTGCACTCTAATCTGGAGAAACCGGATTTGATTCCCCACTCTGCTGCTTGAGCTGTGGAGGCTTATCTGGGGAATTCAGATTAGCCTGTGCACCCCCACACATGCCAGCTGGGTGACCTTGGGCTAATCACAACTTCTCAGAGCTCTCTCAGCCCCACCCACCTCACAGGGTGTTTGTTGTGAGGGGGGGGAAGGGCAAGGAGATTGTCAGCCCCTTTGAGTCTCCTACAGGAGAGAATGGGGGATATAAATCCAACTCTTCTTCTTCTTCTTCTTCTTCTTCTTCTTCTTCTTCTTCTTCTTCTTCTTCTTCTTCTTCTTCTTCTTCTTCTTCTTCTTCTTCTTCTTCTTCTTCTTCTTCTTCTTCTTCTTCTTCTTCTTCTTCTTCTTCTTCTTCTTCTTCTTCTTCTTCTTCTTCTTCTTCTTCTTCTTCTTCTTCTTCTTCTTCTTCTTCTTCTTCTTCTTCTTCTTCTTCTTCTTCTTCTTCTTCTTCTTCTTCTTCTTTGAGCAGGGGGTTGGCCTGTATGGCCTGTAAGGCCCCTTCTAACTCTATGATTCTATGCGATCTCCAAGTTTCACCTGAAAGTTGGCAGTTGTAGGCTGCCCTGAGGGCTGGGTCCAATCACAGAATGCTGGACAGTTGCATGAAATATTAGGCCTCTCCAAGCCAAGCATCTTTCAGACTCTGAGGAAGCTGACTCCAGATGGGTAGTCCATGGAGACACAAAGTTAATGGCTTTTGAGGAGCGTTTCGTACTCCAGTGAACTTGAGGAAAGCTAGAATGGGTGCTTTGCTTCAGAGAAGAAAGACGTGGATGCCAGGAAACGCATCCGCAAGCACCAAGATGCCCGTGGGTACCGTGTTGAGGATCAGTGCCCTATACTGTAGCTATTCTGCAAATTACTTTGGGATGCAGCCTCAGAAGCTAGTTCTGTTTTGTGTAGTCAGAGATGACAGCCGTCTAATACCAAAGGTAATCAAAGCATCTCTTCCCCTTTGAATGCTTCAACCTCTTTCTGAATCCACGAGAGCTTCCTTTCCGAGAATGTCTTGTCATCGTCTGCTTGGCGTAATGAGGTCTCCTTTTGGAACTGAAAAAAAGCTTTGAAAGTTTTCCCCAAATGCTGGGGTGGATTGAAAGCAATAAATAAAAGCGTTTCTCTGTCAGGTAGCAAAATAGAAGTATTCGGTTGCTGGTTGAGCATAGTGGCCTATTAAGTCCAGCATTCTGGCAGCATTGACGGCTTATCAGATATCATGGGGACGCCCACAAGGCAGTTTCCCAAAGAATTGCCCTGGTCTTCTCATTGCTCCCCAGCATCTGATCACTGGAGGCATTCCATTCTACCCCTAGACACCAAATGTGGTGCCCAGGGCTCCCACCAACACCTGGTGTGGTGTAGTGGTTAACAGCAGGTGCACTCTAATCTGGAGAACCGGGTTTGATTCCCCACTCTGCCACTTGATTCCCCACTCTGCTGTGGAGGCTTATCTGGTGAGCCAGATTAGCTTGTGCACTCCAACACATGCCAAGCTGGGTGACCTTGGGCTAGTCACAGTTCTTTGGAGCTCTCTCAGCCCCACCCACCTCACAGGGTGTTTGTTGTGAGCGGGGAAGGGAAAGGAGATTGAGTCTCCTTACAGGAGAGAAAGGGGGGATATAAATCCAAACTCTTCTTCTTCCTTTTCCACTGGGTCTTCATGATAACCATATGAAGTAGATTAGAATGAAAGAGAAGGGTCCATGGTCATCCAGTGTGTTTCATGGGAAGAGGGGATTTGAATCTGAGTCTGCTGTTAGCTATCCAAGGAACCCTCCGAGAGGCAGAGCGGTGGCTTTGAAGCGTACACTCCAAATGCACCTCAAATATCACTGGCCCATGGAGGCAGGCCTTCAGTGGAGAGACCTTTCCGATGGGGTTCCCTCCAGAATACCAGTTTGGTCTGCCCCACTGCTTCCAACCAGTGTTGTGCCCCTGGACTGTTTATTATGGAACAGCATCAGGAATAAGTATGTAGACTTCTGCTGCCAGAACTAAGTCATAAACAGCAAAGTGCCCTCCATTATATCCCTCACCATGCTCCACGTCACACCACGCCACTCCAGACTACCAGTTCCCAAGGGGGGAGGGCACTCCTCCACTACCACAGTCCAGAGATGATGCAGCCTCCCCCCGGGGTCAAAACAACGAACGTTCCACACTACTGCAAGAACGACAACAGCAAGTGTCTAATGAGCTGATAAGTCATTGCTCAGAAAGCAAAGGTACAAAGAGCGAGAAAGTACAACCACAGTAAATAAGAGGGAGGAGGAGAGAAAGGATCCCACGTCTCAAGTGGGAGACGTGGCAGGTTCAAACCAGGAAGGGGTCATCTCCTTCCAAAAGGCAACGCTGGATGCAAAGGTGTAATGTTCATTGGGCAAGGTGGGCAGCTGCGCAGGGCATCACCTTGTGGGGGGCATCAAAATGCAGGGTTCGTTTTGGGTATTTTTAGTGGTTTTCCATTTTTGGCCTGCAGGGGGCACAGTTTTTATGCTAGCGGCACCAAAATCTCAGCGTATTATCAGGAGACTGTCCTCATGCTACCCCCCAAGTTTGGTGAGGTTTGATTCAGGGAGTCCAAAGTTATGGACTCCCAAAGGGGGTGCCCCATCCCCCATTGTTTCCAATGAATGTTAATAGGAGATGGGGGCTACAGTTTTGAGAGTCCATAACTTTGGCCCCCCGAACCAAACTGCACCAAACCAAATGCACCCCCTGCAGACACCAATGTCCTGGTGCAAAAAAAAATTGGTCGTAGTGGAGTGGCCGCCCATGGGGGGCGGGGGGGGGGGGGCATCCAACTCGGTTTTGCCCAGGGCTACAGTTTGCCTCGTTACGCCCCTGACTGCATGCAGTGCTCCCTTGGCGGTAGCAACTACTGCCCCCTTGAACATGGCCCTAGATAAATCACAGATTTGCAAAACCCCTGTCTGCAAACCCTCTGCAGCTGTGGAGTCAGCTGTGGATTCCTTAGCAGTGTGTATTGGTAGGTAACAGTGTTCAAACAAATATGTTGTGTCCAGACCCTGGATGTGTTGACTTTCAAAAGGACAAGCGATTAAACAAAACATCCCCCCTGTTGAATCCTGGCTGGGACATACCATGCCACTCTTTTCCTCTGTGTTCTCCATTTTTGGGTTGAGAGCATTCTTTCAAACTGTTTGGAAAGGCAGAAGGCCTTCCCAACGTGTCTGCACAAACGTTTTATTGCCTGAAGCCCATCTGCTCTCACTTTGACATCGTTTGGCTTTCCCGCTTCCTGTTAAAAAAAAAAGAGAGAGGGAGGGAGGGAGAGAATTGGGGGAGGTAGAAAAAGACAAACGTCTCCAGTTCTTGCAAAGATCAGACCCAGATTTCCAGTGATTCATATACAGCTGGTTGCACGTTGCAGAGCTCAGATAATTCAGGGAAGAAACAAAAAGGAGACTTTGTTCTTTTGGGGGCCGGAAGATACTAAATAATGTATTTGGATCTCTCGCTTTAGGTAAGAAGATGGCTGGGCCCTGCCTTGTCGGGCTGGCAGGCGGTCGCTATAGAAGGGAAAATGTTCCCCCACGCTGCATTCCAATTTTATCCACTGCTTCTCTTGCTTGCTTGGAATGGTTTTCTTTGGCAGATTGTCTTTGGGGTCTCACGGATGCCTGACTCGGAAGTTGGTTCTCTTTTGTTAATTGCTCCTATTTAATTGTTGGGTTGCCCCCTCCCTTTTCCTTGTTACAGGATTTTCCATATGATTGTCTTTTTACTTTACGTAAAATAACAACTCCTTTTCCCAGTGCTGAGTGCACATCATGAGCTATATTTTACAGAAGAGGGTGGTGATTCTAGATAGTGCATCAATTGCTACAGCAATCTGTGTGTTTTATATGTGCTCTCTCAGGCCCCTCCACACATGCAAAATTATGCACTTTCAATCCACTTTGCAGCTGGATTGCAAAATCCACTTGCAAACAATTGTGAAAGTGGATTGAAAGTGCATTATTCTGCACATGTGGAAGAGGCCTCAGTCTGACTTTTGAAGCATGATGGGGTGATAGATGGACTGGAAGGACTTGGGTGCTAGTCTTTGCTCAGCCATGCAGCTCACAGGCTAACTTGGAGTCAGACTCTCTCTTTTGAATGTACCCACATGGCAGGGTTGTTGTGAGGATACAATAATAACAGGAAGACTATATAATCTTGGTGGGATAAACACGTGACAGACTACTGAGAAGATTTTGGAAAAGGCATGTTTTAAATAAAAGACAGTGATTTGTTTTGTTGACTCCCCAACTGAAATTACACTCTTTTCAAACTTATAAATATGGGTAATGAAGGGAATAGCCTTTCGTAACTGAGATAAAAGCTGTTAGAATGTGAGTACCTTCTACACATGCAGAATAATGCACTTTCAATCCATTTTCAATGCATTTTGCAGCTGGATTTTACTGTGCAGAATAGCAAAATCCACTTTCAAACAATTGTGAAAGTGGATTGAAAGTGCATTATTCTGCATGTGCGGATGGGGCCTTAAACCTTGTCTGTTGGGTGCATAGCTGTGGGAAAGGATCCCTTTGCAGGAAGGCCTAGCCAATGACACCATATAAGTACATATGTGTGAATGTTACAAGTGCAGAATGGAGTGTCAGAGAGAACAGTTTTCAAATTGAGTGCCTGTTCTAGCTGTTGCAGGTTTAATATTTACATTGCAGCTGAAAGTTAGTTGATGTAACATAGTTTGTGAAAAATAGCTGCAGGGATTGTCTCTGTTGGTGTTGTTTATTATCTAGAAATCTAGAAATCTGTGCTAATTTTCTACAGTGGTTGGCATGGTAATTCAAATGATGAAAATTGTGGTGTAATATAGCATGGTGGTTTGTGTGTCAGTCTAGAGCAGTGGTGGCGAATCTTTGGCACTCCAGATGTTATGGACTACAATTCCCATCAGCCCCTGCCAGCATGGCTGATGAGAATTGTAGTCATAACATCTGGAGTGCCAAAGGTTCACCACCATGGGTCTAGAGAGTCCTGGGTAAAATCCATACCCAGTTATGATGCCCATCAATGAATTTAGGTATATCTTACGAGATTGTTGATGGTAGAATAGAGGAGGAGAGAACTGTACTGCCATGAACTCCTGAATGGGTGAGGTTTTTTTTAAAAAAAAATACACCAAAATGCAAGTATTTCTTTATGTTTAAAAAGTATTCAAATTATGATTGAGCGTTCACTACTATGAACCAAATTCCAATTGCCTCTCAGCAAATCCACGCATATGCTCGCCTTATGCTAGCTAGACTTTGAATGGAAGATGTCAGAACATAACCCAGGAAGTAAAATGTCTGCCGATATTCAGAAAAGCACCCCAGTGGCAAAATCTATCCAGTTCGTGGAGGCAAGTTCAGCGGCCTCAGGGCTTTCCTGTTTCGAAAAGAAACCTGTGAATGGGTTACAGTCGTTCCTTCCATGTCAGGACTGTTCCCCATTGTGGTTTTGGTTTATCGCAGGTTGGCGTAAGAAATTATTTTAAATGGGAATAGTCCCAGGACGGCGGCTGGCCCTGGCTCTGAAGCGGGCACTGCTGCCCAGGATTTGGGCATGCCAGCTGCCAGAGGGCACTCCCAACACCCTGCGACCCCTGTCAACTGCAGAGAAATGCCACTGGGCCCGGCACCCTCCCTTGACTGAAAGGCACGCCAGAGAGTGGAGTTATGTGGATTTTCCATATCTTGTGGGTGCTGCATTTATAACTCCAGCTATGTGGAAGGGACTGCTGGGCCTTGGCAACATTGTTTTTACTGATGGGTGATGGTATTCTGCCCAAAAATGTGCAATCAGGGAGGAAACTTATCCAAAAATGTTTTTAAAAGATTTATATGCCACCTCTCTGCCTAAAAGCTCCTGAGGCAGCTTACAGTAATGAAGAAGAGTTTGGATTTATATCCCCCCTTTCTCTCCTGCAGGAGACTCAAAGGGGCTGACAACCTCCTTGCCCTTCCCCCCTCACAACAAACACCCTGTGAGGTGGGTGGGGCTGAGAGAGCTCCGAGAAGCTGTGACTAGCCCAAGGTCACTCAGCTGGTGTGTGTGGGAGTGTACAGGCTAATCTGAATTCCCCAGATAAGCCTCCACAGCTCAGGCGGCAGAGCGGGGAATCAAACCCGGTTCCTCCAGATTAGATACACGAGCTCTTAACCTCCTACGCCACTGCTGCTCCTGAAAATGAAAATACAACTCATCTTCAATTATATCACATTAGTGATTAACAAAATGGCAGTAATTCACAAAGAAAAGCACTAAGAACAGTAAAAACAAGACTATTTTAAAAAATAGAATAGTACATAAATATAGCAAGGGAAGGGCAGAAGTGTAAAACGAGGGGAAAATTTTCCACCAAGAACCGAGAGAACGAAAAACGTGTTTTTCTTGTGTTCAGTCAGGAAACCCATTTTGAGTCTCTTTCTTGTGCAAGTTTCAAATGTAATCTTCAAAGTGGTACAAGGTTCTTCATCAGGCAGAATTCATCCTGGTTTCTAATTGGCCTGGTGAAGAGTTCTGTATGAAGCACAAGCCAGCGTATTCTGATTCAATAGCAAAGGCAGGGACTTTTATGCCCTTCTTAAGAAGGCACATGAGGTGACTGTTGGTTTCCTTCTCAGTGTAGGCCTGGGTGGAACGAACTGTAAGAATTTTAGAATGTCATCAAAGAAGGGCTGGGATAACTAAGACAGGAAATAACCAGCACATGAGTAAGGGATTTCAAGGGCCGGCTGAGTTGTCCGGAGGAGATTTCTGGCCCAGGTCCCGGCTAGCGGAAGATGATGTAAAAGGCGGGTAAGAGAAAGCTGTGCAGAGTCTCGAGACGGCTTGCAGTTCTGTAGCTTGAGCTCCGTTTCTTCCTTGTGGTGGATAATTCTAGGCTCTGTGATATGACTTTAATTTCTGTTGGAGGCGACGCGCCGGAGATTTATGGTAGGTGGCCAAAAGTTGCTGCAGAAGACAAATGGATGGTCAGGGGACACGTTCTGTAGTGTTCGTGAAGTGCCATTAAGGCACAGCTGATGTATGGTGATCCCTTGCATAGGTGTCAAACTCGCAGCCCTCCAGATTTTATGGACTACAGTTCCCGTCATCCCCTGCCAGCATCATGCTGGCAGGGGATGATGGGAACTGTAGTCCATAACATCTGGAGGGCCGTGAGTTTGACACCTGGGCTTTATGGGGTTTTCAAGGGAAGAGACTCAGAGAGGTGGTTTGCCGCTGTTTTACTCTGCTTAGTCACCTGGGTATTCCTGGGCGGTCTCCCATCCAAATACTAACCAGGGTTGATCCTGTATAAGAAGTGCATGGCGGTCCGTTTTTTAAATTCATTTGTAACCTTTAATGGCATGGGTAAAAAAAACGAAGAAGAAAAAAGGTCAAAGGTATTGAAATCAGTTATTCGGTTTGCATGTACCTGATGAAATAGATGCTGAACATTTTGCCCTGTCTTCAGTTCATTTAACATTGCAGTCATTTAGAAGCAGCTGAATCTTATCCAAATCAGAGATTGGTAGACATCTATTTATGTGGGGCTCGATGAGAAGAAGAAGAGGAGGAGGAGTTTGGATTTATATCCCCCCTTTCTCTCCTGTAAGGAGACTCAAAGAGGCTGACAATCTCCTTGCCCTTCCCCCCTCACAACAAACACCCTGTGAGGTAGGTGGGGCTGAGAGAGCTCCGAAAAGCTGTGACTAGCCCAAGGTCACCCAGCTGGCATGTGTGGGAGTGCACAGAATATATATTGAGAAACTGGTGAAGATAAATATTGATTTAAATAATGACTTAATGCTCATGGGTGTAATGGAAGACAGAAGGGTGTATAAACAATATAGTTATATGTATAAAATAATGATTAAAGCAGCCCATGCAACAATAGCCTTGGGCTGGAAAGAAAAGAAAAAAAATGGACATTTCAGAAATGGTTAGAATATATCTGGAACAAGTGACACTTGATATTTTCGATATACTAACCAAAAATAAGACGTGGGCAAGATAAAATGAGAATGAAATTTTGAAGCTATGAATAATATACACGTGGACTGATGAAAGAAAGGCTCGAGTCAATGAAGAAATATGGGAGAAGAGGCTACAGAGAATTAGAACTTACTGCTGTTTGTGTGGACAAACCATGAAGAAGAAGTAATGGGGAGGAGAGAAAAGGGGGGAAAAGTATTGTTTGAAAATGTATGAAGAAGGAAATTACTATAAACTATAAAATTCAAATGATACAATAAAAAAATTATTTTTAAAAAAGTGTGGGAGTGCACAGGCTAATCTGAATTCCCCAGATAAACCTCCACAGCTCAGGTGGCAGAGCTGGGAATCAAACCCAGTTCCTCCAGATTAGAATGCACCTGCTCTTAACCACTAGACCACTATGCCACTGCGGCTTCTCTTCTTCTCTGCTTAATATGATTCATACAGTGCAATAGAATATGTTCGGTGGTATTGGCTTGCTTGAGGGGACATTTACATAGTCTTTTTTGTAAAGGGACTTGAGAGAATCTTCCCCACATAATGGCTGAAGGAAGGACATTTAGCCGGGCCTGCATAAACGATCGTCTCATAGCTGGTGAAGTGAGGTTGATGAAATCCTTCAAAGGAAGGATTCCTTAACTCAAGGGAGAACAAACTCTGTTTGCCTGAGATAAAAGTGTTTGATTCCCCAGATGGAGTACTCTTTGCTTTAAAATTTTAAAAGATCGGTGTTCATCCGAGTTCATAAAGCAGACCAAGGGAAACCCCAAAGTGTTAATTCTGTTTAGAAAGAAATGCAACCAAGAGATGATATGACGGAGGCTTATAAAACTGTGCCTAGTGTGGGAGAAGAGAGAACTTTCCCTCCTTCTGCATTAGCATCAGAATTTTGGCTCACCCAGTGATTAGCAGCAAAATCCAGAATCTTCACATTCTGTAATTGTGGACTTGACTGCTTCAAGATTTGGTGATGGTTGCTTTCTTGGATTGCTTTCAAAGCAGGGGATCCATGAATTCATGTGTGCTGGGGGACAAGCATGAGTCAATTCTTGCTTCCCTCTCTTGCTTGTGAGTTGCACACCCCCCCCCTCCAAAAACTTTCTACTGTGTTTCCCCGAAAATAAGACAGGGTCTTATATTAATTTTTGCTGCAAAAGATGCATTAGGGCTTATTTTCAAGGGATGTCTTATTTTTTGTGCCCCAGGAACGTAGCGCCGGGGTGTGTGTGTGTTCCAGGGCATGGTGGGGTTGTGGCGGGGAGCAGGTGGGAGCATTCCAGGGGTGGGCAGGGGCGTGGCACGGGTGCAGGGCAGGGGCGTGGCTGTGCCAGGGAATCTGTAACTAGGGCTTATTTTTGAAGAAGGGCTTAGATTTCAAGCATCCTCCAAAAATACCAAAAAATCATGCTAGGGCAGTGATGGCTTAACCTATGGCATCGGTGTGCCAGAGGTGGCACTCCAGAGCCCTCTCTGTGGGCAGGCATGTGGCACAGAGTTTGGTCATGTGATAATAGTGTAATTGTTTCCAGGGAGATTATTAGCATTAAACCTAAGACTCTAGTTTTGGGGAAGCAGTGCAGATAACCCTGTGTTAAGCGCCTGTTAAACCCTACCTCGATTTTCATGGGAAGAATGAAAGCGCGATCCTTTACTCCTGGGAGTAAGCTCTCGTTGCTGGCAATGAGGTTTGCTTCTGAGTAAACCCTCCCTAGGGTCGCGTGGATTCACCCGCTTGAAGCTGCTACACAGTTGTTTCCAAAGCAAAGCCACCAGTACTCGCCACCAAGCAAACCTACTCCTGAGTAACACCTTGCCTTGGAGTCAACCATTTTTCTATACCAAACCTCAGTATTCAGGTTAAATCTGCCATGTTGGCACTTTGTGATAAATAAGTGGGTTTTGGGTTGCAGTTTGGGCACTCGGTCTCGAAAAGGTTCGCCATCACTGTGCTAGGGCTTATTTTGGGGGTAGGTCTTATTTTTGGGGAAACACTGTAGCTTGCAGTAAGCAGAGGCAGGAGCAAATTCATTTAGATTATCGCACTCCTTCTGTACCCAAGTCCATTAGAAAAGCCTATCAGCTTCTGGCAAACACTTACCAATGTCCACTTTTTGCCTGTCTTTCATGTTGCTTTTCCCTCTGAGATCTTGTGTCTCTCTTTCCCCCTTTCAGTCTTTGAAGATGGAGGAAGAGGTCCTTCACCTACATGCCTGACACTGTGACGCCACGCATCCTGTCAGAGAGTCCCTTGTAGCTTCAGCCACAGATCCAGGTCACCATGCTAAAGCCAAGTGGACTCAAAATCCCCGGCCGAACTGGGAAACACTCCAGTCCCGTGGGACGGCCCAGTGGGACAGCGACCACTGCAGCTCCCACGGCTCCCACTGCTACGAAAGAAGGTAAGTGACAGGTCTGGTGGTGATCTTCCCAGAAGTCTTTTGGAATAATGGAGTTCCTCAACAGGTCAGGCCTGAGCAATAGCCTGTCTTTTAAACACCTGGCAAATTTTGCACTGTGCAAAGCCAAGTTGGACTTAATTATGTGCAGCTGGATTAATCTGAATTTAGTGCAACAGTATTTATTTTCTGGACATTTGCAGTGAGAAACAAGGCATACATTGCCAGGGGGCATACATTGAAAATGCTGGGGGGAAGAATTAGAACTAATAAAAGGAAACACTTCTTCACGCAACGTGTGATAGGTGTTTGGAATATGCTGCCACAGGAGGTGGTGATGGCCACTAACCTGGATAGCTTTAAAAGCTGCTTGGACAGATTTATGGAGGAGAAGTCGATTTATGGCTACTAATCTTGATCCTCCTTGATCTGAGATTGCAAATGCCTTAACAGACCAGGTGATCGGGAGCAACAGTCGCAGAAGGCCATTGCTTTCACATCCTGCAGGTGAGCTCCCAAAGGCACCTGGTGGGCCACTGCGAGTAGCAGAGAGCTGGACTAGATGGACTTTGGTCTGATCCAGCTGGCTTGTTCTTATGTTCTTATGTTCTTAAGGCACAGGGAAGATTTCTAGCTGTTAATTTTTGCATCAACCAGACTGGCAGCTGGGACATGGTAACGCTGAACCAATATGTAGAATTCAGAGTTCCAGTTTTCTCCTTGCTACCAGCCTCAGTCCTGTTATCACCTCAGGGCCAACACCAGACTTTGGGAAATCAATTAATAGATCTCACAGGGTTTTTTTTTTACAGCTGATAAGTTGCAACTGGAGGGATTTAGATCCACTACATGTGGTAGATTTATTTTAAACCCTTCTGCAGTGCATTTTGCTGAGATCCGTCTCCGGGTCTCAAATTCTCCCACTGAGAGTAAAAATAAGACCATTTATATTTTCTCCAGTGAGGCAGCTAGCAGCTCATTGGGGGCATGGGGGTGGGCGGGATTTGATGGTTTTCACTAAAAGCAACCTGGAGATCTGGTCATGAATTTCCCAGCGTGCAGGATATTTTGAACTCAATCTATCATGTCATGAAATCTTTGCAGGGACTTTCTCTCAGCTACACTGACTTTCCATTTCTCTCATGGCAGAGGAATTCTGTGACTTACCCTTCCCTCCATCGGTAGTTAATGAGTTGTAGGAGTTGGAAGGTTGAGGCATCTTATTACTTCAGACAGGGTTGAGAGTCGTCAGAGGTGTATCACAGAGGGAACAGACTTCCCTCTGTGATACACCTCTGAAGATGCCAGCCACAGATGCAGGTGAAACGTTAGGAACAAGATCCACCAGACCACGGCCACACAGCCCCGGAAAACCCACCACAACCAGTTGAATCCGGCCGTGAAAGCCTTTGACAGTATTTAAAATGTTTGTGGATGTTCTGAAGAGAGAAATGGGGGGGAGGGGAAAAAGAGGGTCAACTTCTTTACCATAAATGACCAAACGGGGATCGTTATCAAATAATGTGTTACGTAACTGTTTAACTATTTCAAGGGGATAACATCTTCTTACATAAAGTGTAGCAATTTTCCTAAATATACTGCATGCTTAAATGACCCTTGCAAAAACGTAACTTTGAGAAGAGAATCTATAGTCTATTACTGATTTTGACATAGAGCTTGTCCATGAAGTTCAGAGAAAGATGCTAATTTTTTTTTAATTTGGCTTTTGTTTTCTTGGAGACTCTGGTCTGAGCTGTAGTGCAGCTTGTTTGCTTTTTTGAGAGCCAGCGTGGTGTAGTGGTTAAGAGCAGGTGGATGCTAATCTGGAGAACCGGGTTTGATTCCCCACTCCTCCACCTGTGTGGCAGAATCTTATCTGGTGAACCAGGTGTGTTTCCACAGTCCCACATTCCTGTTGGGTGACAGTTCTGTCAGAATTCTCTCAGCCCCACCTACCTCACAAGGTGTCTGTTGTGGGAAGAGAAAGGGAAAAGGAGCTTGTAAGCCACCTTGAGTCTCCTTACAGGAGAGAAAGGTGGGGTATACATTCAAACTCTACTTCTCTTCTTCTGTTAAGCAGTGAGTAGTGCATTGCTTGCTACTTGCTAGTCTAATTTAAAACAAATGGGGGTCCAACATCTGCTTCTCGAAAGAATCCAGACTTTTCTATCAGCTACGTGGACTCTTCCTTCATTGTAGAAGCTGGTTTTCTGAGCCTGAAATGTTGCAGAATCGATATCTCTGGGGAAAGAGATTTAAAAAAATAACAGTAGACTGAGACTAGGATTGCCAGCTTGGGAAATTTCTGCAGATTTGGAGGTAGGGCCTGTGGAGGGCAGAATTTGAGAGAGAATTCAGTGGGGGTTTGATTCTATAGGGTCCACCTTCTCAAGCTGCCATTTCCTTGTGCGGAACTGATCTCTTGTAGTATGGAGATCCTTGTAATACTGGGAGATGACATCAGAGCATAGGACTCAGAATAATGGGTTTAAATTATGGGCGGAAAGGTTCGGACTGGGTATTAGGAAAACATTTTATACAGTAAAAGTTGTGCAGCAGTGGAATCAGCTATACCCTTTCCCACAAGGAGATGACAGTGAATTTGTATATTAATCTGCCATTTCCTGGACCGTCTTTGTAGTAGAATGCTCCATTCTACTACAAAGACGGTCCAGGAAATGGCAGATTAATGCACAAATTCACTGTCATCTTCTTGTGGGAAAGGATATAACTATGGAACTGATAATCTCCCCCTCACTTTAAGCACAAACACTTGTCTGGGATGTTCTAGGCTGGTCTAGAAGGAGCAGCAGTGGCGTAGTGGTTAAGAGCAGGTGCACTCTAATCTGGAGGAACCGGGTTTGATTCCCCACTCTGCCACTTGAGCTGTGGAGGCTTATCTGGGGAATTCAGATTAGCCTGTTCACTCCCACACATGCCAGCTGGATGACCTTGGGCTAGTCACAGTTTTTCAGAGCTCTCTCAGCCCTACCTACCTCACAGGGTGTTTGTGGTGAGGGGGGAAGGGCAAGGAGATTGTCAGCCCCTTCGAGTCTCCTATAGGAGAGAAAGGGGGGTATAAATCCAACTCTTCCTCTTCTCCTTCTCCTTCTCCTTCTCCTTCTCCTTCTCCTTCTCCCTCTTCCTCTTCCTCTTCCTCTTCCTCTTCCTCCTCCTCCTCCTCCTCCTCTTCTTCTTCTTCTTCTTCTTCTTCTTCTTCTTCTTCTTCTTCTTCTTCTTCTTCTTCTTCTTCTTCTTCTGTTGTGACATCACAGCAGTTTGCACAGGGTCCACAGAGGAAGGTGGCTTGCATTTAAACTATCCTGCTGAATCAAATTGTAGTGATATTGGTCATGACTACTGACGAATTTCAGGGATTTTCTTCGTGCAGGCAAATCATTTCGCCTGTCATCCCTTCGATCTGGAACAGGTTTTGACTAAAGAGGATCTGAAGTTTGTGAGCATTTAAGCCATCTCTGTAGAAAAACGGCAAAGCTGTTATGAAAGACGCTGACGTTGGAGTCGAGTGATGTGACTCGTTTTGCCATATCCATGCTTTGCCGCTTCCCTGCACAAGTGAAAGCAGAGCAGCGAATGAAATAGCTGGAGATGCGCTGGGTGCCCTCTCGTGAGATTTTTGCACAAGGCAAAATTATTTCTTCAATCAGAATACAGGTCAGGATCTCACCCGGTTGCAGCTCTTGAGGTCATTGTGGAGGTCATTGTGGAGCAAGGACAATTACACACAAACACACACAAATGCACGCATGCATTGAGGCCTAGATCTAGCTGAAATTAGGTGCGCAAGCACCTCTGGGATCAGTGGAGCATATTGCTGCTATGAGAAGGAGTTACAGTGAGGCCTCTTCCCACATGTGATTTTGGGGTACCCCAAGAAGACACGGGAAAGAAACAGTGCTGCAGTTCAGGAGAATTTATTGGAAAATAAAGGCCAAAACCGGGATGCAGGATGGCTCAACTGCTAGTCATTTCAGCATTAGAGCCAGCGTGGTGTAGTGGTTAAAAGCAGGTAGATTCTAATCTGGAGAACCGGGTTTGATTCCCCACTCCTCCACCTGAGTGGCAGGGGCTTAGCTGGTGAACCAGATGTGTTTCCACACTCTTGCATTCCTGCTGGGCGACCTTGGGCTAGTCACAGTTCTCTCAGAACTCTCTCAGCCCCACCTATCTCACAAGGGCCCCTTCCGCACATGCAGAATAATGCACTTTCAATCCACTTTCAGTGCACTTTGAAGCTGGATTTTACTGTGTGGAATAGCAAAATCCACTTTCAAACAGTTGTGAAAGTGGATTGAATGTGCATTATTCTGCATGTATGGAAGGGGCAAAGGTGTCTGTTGTGGGGAGAGGAAAGGGAAAGGTGTTTGTAAGCCACCTTGAGTCTCCTTACAGGAGAGAAAGGTGGGGTATAAATCCATACTCTTCTTCTGCTTCTGCTTCTCCTCATCTTTTAAGCACCTTGATATCTGAAGGGCGGGCGGGAGCAGGGGCAGTATCCCTGCATGGTTTTATGTTGTTGTATTTTTAAAGATAAAGTAGTGTGGCCGTCTCTCCCTACCCCTAAAGGCTAAATAAACAAGATGGAATGAGAAACATGTGACTATTTCAATCAACGAAACCACACAGGGTTTCATACCACGTCCTTCTCCACGTGACCCTCGATTCTAATTGGACCCCCGTCGCACCTCTAATAAGACATAAACAGATGCCGGCAGGACCTTGGATCTCTGTTGCTTCTAATTTGACCCTGATATGGTCCTCAGCGGGCAGAGAGGAGCCTTCAAGCCCCTTATAAGGGTAGGAGGTAGATTACGGCTGTGCGCCTGGCCATGCAAAATGTGGGGCGGTACAACCGTGTCCCTATTTTTGTCCATGAAAGGTTGGCAAGTCTGGCATTACTTCATGAGAGGGAAGCTTATTTGGTGGGTCAGGTCTTTTGTTTTGCTTCTTGGAGGAAGAATTCTTTTCCTCGTCCAGAGAAGTAAGTGGCTGGTGGGGGGGAGGCCGTTTTAAGTCTCCGGGTTGAAGGTTTCGTTGATCTGTCACAGCGGAAATCACAGAGAGCAAATGCCTTTGGTGGGAAATGAAAGTGGCTTTGAGAAGAGCGAGCTTTAAATTTAGAGCATTTTGGATCGGGCCTTATAAATGTGTGTTCCCTTTCCGCGACATGCTGCCACAGCTCCTATTTCCCAAGGGTTATTCCCTTTTCCAGGTCCCTGTCCCTGTCCGGCTGCGAGTCCCTGAGGGGATCACATGTTAAACATAAGGTCTGCTTCAGGACTGAAGGCCTTCTTCAAGGTGTTTACAAAAAGGGAAATAAAATGAGTGTTGCCAACTCTGGTTTGGGAAATTCCAAGAGATTTGGGGGTAGGACAGGGCTTGGGGAAAGGGGAGACCTCAGCACTATATAACGCCGTGGGGATGACCCTCCAAAGCAGCCATCTGCTCCAGAGGAGCTGATCTGTGTTGTTTGTAGATCAGTTGTAATTTTAGGAGACTGCTTGGTCCCACCTGGGGGTTAATAACTCTAACAGGAAACCTTTCCACACATGCAGAATAATGCACTTTGAATCCATTTTCAATGCACTTTGCAGTTGGATTTTACTGAGTGGAATAGCAAAATCCTCTTTCAAACAATTGTGAAAGTGGATTGAAAGTGCATTATTCTGCGTGTGCGGAAGAGGCCCTAGTGTAGTTTTGTGCCAGCGCATTAAAGCAATCATAGAGGGTGACTTGTGGATATTTATTACTTATCATATGATTTTGTGTACGACAGTTATTATCACAAGATTCACAACAGCCAATGTTTGGCCTGCGGAAACTGTATGGGTTATTAATGAACACATTGTATATTTTCAGTGATGAAAAATGGCTTTTCTTATACTGGATCTTTGTTCGTCTCTTGCTCTGAATTTTGATGTTGCTTGGCTCAAAAGTTGTTGATCCCTGATTGGCTATCACTAAAAGGTTGTTGATCCCTGATTGGCTATCACTAAAAGGTTGTTGAACCCTGATTGGCTATCACTAAAAGGTTGTTGATCCCTGATTGGCTGTCACTGAAATTGGGGAGTCCATTACTGGAACTTAGGTCCTATCCACAGGGTTGCCAACTCCAGGTTGGAAAATTCCTGGAGAATTGTGGGTGGAACTTGGGAAGAGCTGGATGTGGAAGAGAGGAGAGGAGCCTTGGTAGGGTATAACGCCACAGAGTCCACCCTCCAGAGCATCCATATTCTACAGGGAAACTGATCTTTGTGCCGGCAGATCAGTTGTGATCCTGGGACATCTCCAGGCATAACTGGAGGTTGGTAACTCTGGTTATCTAGGATTTTTTTTAATGATCCCTAGGCACACATTTTCTGTAGTAGAAGGATCCCTTTTCAGCTGTTTTTAAATGCACTGAGCTGGAAACTGTTTCTTAATATCCTGGAATATTTTAAACAAGTGAGAAGCCTTCTTAAAGCTCCCCCTCCCTCTTCAAATATCAACAAACGACTTGGTACAATGAAAACTGTTGCTCTCCAGAGCCTGAAACGCATCTTGCACAATTGGCTCTTTTATTGGTTTTTTATGTACAGTACCTCTTTTACAGTTTCTGGCCAGATTTATTTTAAGGGGGAGGGAAAATTACAGCTTCTTCATATTGGCTGCCTCTGCTTTCAGCAAACTATGAATGCCTGCCACTGTCGGATTCTGCTCTGTACTGATCAGCAAACTCAACCAGTTTTGCAAGCTCTTCTTTAAAAATAAAAAACGCTGCAATATCAACACTCAAAAAAACTTGTAGAAGCAGTGCTAAGGCAATGTATTCGGATAGCTATTTTGTTTTTAAGCCAAGGATGAGCAATACATAGCTTCTAATGATTAGTTTTAAGAATGTGTTTTATTTGTTTTATTGGTTTTTAAATGTTTGTTATCCATCTTGCACTTCTTAGAAGAGTTTATATGCACACACACGCAAAATAAAAATAAACCAGGGGCCATGTTAAACTTTTGCTTGTTTGCTATGTGTGTGAATATTTTACTTTATTTACTTTGTTTATACTTTGTTTATAGCTTCCAGCAGTTCCCCGAATACCCTTTCCCCCATTTTATTCAATGGTGTTTTTAAATTACCTGTGGGCCTTCATGGTGCTGCTGTCTTCATTTTCCTGGGCTAGCAGAAGGGATTCAACAGTTCTGCTTACTGCCAGCACCTGTCAGGTACCTGTAACAAGGTATTCAAAGCAGCGTACATTGTTCTGTCTTCTGTTTTATCCTCACAAGAACCCTATGAGACAGGGTTGTCAGCCTCCAGGTGAGACCAGGAGATCTCCTGGAGTTCCAACTGATCTCCAGATGACAGAGATCACTTCTCCTGGAGAACTAGGGTGAACTCTACATCATTATACTAGGACTGCCAACTTTAGGTAGTAGCTGGAGGTTTCCGAGGATTGCAACTCATCTCCAGGCAACCAAGATCAGTTCACCTGGAGAAAAGGTGGACTCTATAGCATTGAAGTTCCTCCCCTCCCCAAGCTGCACCTTTCTCAGGCTCCACCCCCCAAAATCTCCAGGGATTTTCCAAACCAGAGCTGGTAACCCTCAACTATACCCTGCTGAGGTCTCTCCCCTCTCAAAATCTTGCCTTCTCTAAGCTCTACCCCAAAATCTCCAGGAATTTCCCCAAGTTAAGAGTGTGTGGTTAATGCCCAGTTCTGTTCTGGGTCCTGCTGTTCCCACTGCTGCTCAGTGGAGTAAGGTAGTAAAAAGTTTCTGGCATATCCTAGAGCGTCACCCTGATGAGAGTTCACACTAGAAGTCAAGGATCCCTCAGGCTTGCCCCCGCAATGGTAAAAACCCTGCAGCTTTTCACTGGAACATAGAGGCTCTGCAAAACTCAGATCCCGTGCTCTGGGAATTTTAAATAAGAACATAAGAACATAAGAACTAACCTGCTGGATCAGACCAGAGTCCATCTAGCCCAGCACTCTGCTTCTTGCAGTGGCCCACTAGGTGCCTTTGGGAGCTCATGTGCAGGATGTGAAAGCAATGGCCTTCTGCTGCTGCTGCTCCTGAGCACCTGGTCTGCTAAGGCATTTGCAATCTGAGATCAAGGAGGATCAAGATTGGTAGCCAGAGATCGACTTCTCCTCCATAAATCTGTCCAAGCCCTTTTTAAAGCTATCCAGGTGAGTGGCCCTCACCACCTCCTGTGGCAGCATATTCCAAACACCAATCACACGTTGTGTGAAGAAGTGTTTCCTTTTATTAGTCCTAATTCTTCACCCCAGCATTTTCAATGGATGCCCCCTGGTTCTAGTATTGTGAGAAAGAGAGAAAAAATTTTCTCTGTCAACATTTTCTACCCCATGCATAATTTTGTAGACTTCAATCATATCCCCCCTCAGACGTCTCCTCTCCAAACTAAAGAGTCCCAAACGCTGCAGCCTCTCCTCATAAGGAAGGTGCTCCAATCCTTCAATCATCCTCATTGCCCTTCTCTGCACTTTTTAAATCTCTTTTTGAGATGTGGCGACCAGTTTTCCATCTTTGCTGGCAGCTATGAATTTTATGGACATAAAAGCAGGAAAGATTGTATGCAGGCACCTGTAACAAGATCCAGTCGGTTCAAAGGGTATGATTACTACTTCCAGTCCAGTTCCAACTGATCGAGACCATGAACTCAAAGTGGGAGGGAGTCTATTTTTCCAGCTCACCCCGGCTAACCTGCAAAGGGCAGATAGCTTCTCATTGTTTAGGCACTAACGTACACCCGAAGGCAGTTCCTCCAAAGAGCACTAATGGATGGGAACGTCTCTTGGCCTTGCAAACGTATACTTTATCCTTCACCGGGAGCAGCGAGGATTTACAGCTGGTAGACTTTCCCCTCCTTGATCTCCGCCTTCCTCGGTTGTGCCTGTCGCTTTGCTCTCACATTAATGTGGTTTTTACCTCTGGTTACCCCAATCACGAGGCTGCCTTGCAGCTAGGCGAGAATTACTGTCATAGCAAACTCCCAGCTGCGTGGTTAATAATACATGGTTTGGATCTTGTTCCATTTACCCCAAATATTACATCCTGCTGCAAAAGAGTGCTTTGCACTTCAGGTGGACAACAGACATTGTTTTGAGTCCTGGGCTTTTCTCTTTCATCCCTTCTTTGTTTCCTTTGTTGTGAATTTTTTGGGGGGGAGAAAAATGATTGATGAATAGGTGAATGGGCTTCCAGTCATGAATTACAGAGAGAGACTTCTGTATTATTTACATTTCCACAAGGTCGTTCAGCCACCTTATCCTCCTCACTTTCATTTTCGTTATCAATTAAAGCAGAGAAGCGGTTTACAGTGGGAACTTGGATGTTATAAAAATCAGCAGTTTTCAATTGTTTAGCTGTTGGGGGAGTATTTTCCTCAGCGGCTTCCTTCGCCCCAGATTCAGCCACTTCAATACTTCTTAACAGCAACACTAGATATTTGAGGGGTCCTCTTGTGTAAAAAGCCTTTTAAATGTATTTTAAAAAGAAATTTATCTGGTCTTGAACGGAGCTCATCACCGTGTGACTTCTCACTAGCAGGCCGGAACCGGAACTCCACAGAGAGAGACTTTCAACATGCTCTGCTTTATCACCCCGCCTATGATTTTGAGCTTGCCTGTTTATTCCAGACAGTGGCTTAAACCGTGTCAGTGTTATAGAGAAAACAAATGTCTTCCCGTTCCTCGGATGTCAGGGAATTTTTACAGGTTCTTCGGCACTAGGTGGCCACGAGCCCCTCCGTTCTTATATCGAGTCACCCCTTTGGTCTGTCAAGGTCAGTATTATCTGACTGGCTGGAGCACTCTGGGGTCTCAGGCAGAGGTCTTTTGCAACATCTGCTACCTGGTTGTTTTAACAAGCAATGCTGGGTATTGAGCCTGGGAACTTCTATATGCAAAGCAAGGACTGTATCCGTGAACCATGACCCCTCCGTGGTAAGGAGGAATAGGAAACATGAGAAACTTTCTGCCCTCTCTACACTGATGTTTTGCTCAAAGGCCCCTTCCGCACATGCAGAATAAGGCACTTTCAATCCACTTTCACAATTGTTTGCAAGTGGATTTTGCTACTTTGCACAGTCAAATCTCGCTGCAAAGTGTATTGAAAGTGGATTGGAAGTGCATTATTCTGCATGTGCGGAAGGGGCCACAGTGGCAGTCTGTTTCTGGTGCTTCTGCTCCTCCTACCCCTGTTCCTTTTTCTTTATTGCAGATTCTGAGCTTTGCCACAGGGTTTGCCATTTATTGAGTTAGATGCATCTGCCTCATGCTTACAGTACTCATTTTTAGCATCCCAGTTCTCTTACCAAGGGGCTGTTGTGGGTTTGCCAGACTGCATTGCTGTGGTCTGGTAGTTTTTGCTCCTAACGTTTTACCTGCATTTATGGCTGGCATCTTCTACTAAGTCTACTAAGTCTCTCCTCGTAGGGCATGAATTCCAGACCTATTACCATTTTGTAATAGGTATGTCACAGTAAAATATGTTTCTCTCTGCGGCACAGTGTACAGTGATTGTGTGGCGTGTTTTGTCCACCCCACAGGTTCAAAATATACTGTGGTAGCTTCAAGGTGTAAAACTGTAGGTTGTTAAAAGTGTGCTAATGTTCATGCACATTTTTGCATGCATAGGTGCGAGAAATGAGCTGTTTCTACCTCCCTCTCATATTGACCTTCAGAGGATTTTCGGATGGGAGGGGATCTTTGAAGAATGACAGGATGTCAGGTTGCTAGCCCTAGAGTCAACAGTGGCAGGAACGTGTCAAAGATGGAGACTGATAAGACAGTGTTGCCCGACACTGTGACACCACTTTGGCTTGGAACTCAGAAGAGACATTGCCATTCCTGTCTAGGATTTTCCCCAGTCTCTATGAAAAAAACCATACAGAGTGGGAATATACAGATGGGAACATTCCTAGAGCACCATGGCGAAATCACTTTTGGGTTCGAGGTCAGAAGTACTGTTGTATGATGCTATTCCCTCCCCTTTCCCCCTTCCTTGAATGCTGATGGGGGTTTGGGACATATGCCAAACCTAGTATTAAAGAAGTCAACTAGTCCTCCTTGGTCCTAGTTTGACACTCAGTGGTTCTCAACCTTCCTAATGCCGTGATCCTTTAATACAGTTCCTTATGTTGTGGTGACCCCCAACCCGAACATGTATCCATTTTACAGATGGAGAACACTGATGCAGAGAGTCTTAGGCGACCCCTGTGAAAGGATCATTGGACCCCCAAAGGGGTCGCGACCCACAGGTTGAGAACTGCTGCTCTAACTGCTTCATCACCTTAGAGTTCAAAATAAATGCTATCTGTCGTAGGGATTGACTCATTGCTAATAGGCCATTAGAATCATAGAATCATAGAGTTGGGAGAGACCCCAAGGGCCATCAAGTCCAACCCCCTGCAATGCAGAAACACATCAAAGCACTCCTGACAGACGACTTTCGATCCTCTCTTTTAAAACCTCCAAAGAAGGAGACTCTACCACATTCCGAGGTAGTGCATTCCACTGTTGAACAGCTCTTCCTGTCAGGAAGTTTTTCCTGATGTCTAGGAGGAATCTCTTTTCTTTCACCTTGAACCCATTACTCCTGGTCCTAGTCTCTGGGGCAGCAGAAAACAAGCTTGCTCCCTCACCAACATGTCATCCTTTCAAATACCTAAACACGGCTGTCAGGTCAACATTAACCTTCTCTTCACCAAACTGAATATACCCAGCTCCCTCAGTCTCTCCTCGTAGGGCATGGATTCCAGATCTATTACCATTTTGGCTGCCCTCCTCTGGACCTGTTCCAGCTTCTCAAAAGAGATCTGCTTTTTCTTGTCTACGAGCAATTCAAACATTATCGCTGTTGAGACAGCAATATTCCAAGGAACTTTGTACTGGCATTACATCTTATTGAACCTGGGCTACTAACTGTGGAAAGGCAACACAGCTTCCCCCTGTGGGTGTCTGCGAAAAGTCTGATATTTGTTGTGCTTTCCCACGGACGCATTGCTCTTCTTGATATATCAGATAACCATGGCAACGGGGCAGCTCAGCTGCATTTTCTGCTCCTGCTGACAGCTGGCATTCTTGGCATGGACTTTTTCACAGGCAAAACGGGATTAAAAGCTGCGTTCTGCGGCCGCTGAGAAAGGCAGGGCTAGCAGCAGGGCTGGGCTGAGGCTGTCTTGCTCTCTCTTGGTTATGGCGAAGTGTTTGCAGACCATCAGGCTAGATGGGCCGCTGGTCTGATCCAGCTGGGCTCCTCTTCTTTGTGTCATCATTGCTTGGTGGAGGGTGCCTGAAGGTGGGATTTTGGCCCTGGGCCTCCCGTTGGGACACGGGAGCTTGAAAAGGTCAGTGGCGCTTTGAGTCTTCTTCGCGACACTCATGTGGGCAGCACGCGGCCCCAACTGGAGCAGAGCATCTTTTTTGCTTTTCGTCTTCAGGCATAGCTGTTGGGGTATTTTTCAGACAGGAAATGTGCTTTGGGTCTCCGCTGAGTTACGAAGGGAATCTGTCAGGCCCACTTAAACTTCTTAACGGAGCCGGACAAAATGATAAAAGGCAGGAAGTGAGCAAGTCTGAGCAAAGTTTGTAAGGGGACACACAAGTGCTGCTGCTTCTGAGAGATATCAGGGCTTATCCCCCCCCCCCACCACCTCCAGCTGTCTCTGTGATTCTATGGACTGGCCACAAACTCAGAGACGCCCGTTCCGCGCATGCAGAATAATGCACATTCAATCTACTTTCACAATGGCTTGAAAGTGGATTTTGCTATTCCGCACAGTCAAATCCAGCTGAAAAGCGCATTGAAAGTGGATTGAAAGTGCATTATTCTGCATAGGTGGAAGGGACCTTGGTGAGGCTTTCTCTTCTCTGTTTTTATGGTGTGGCTGCTAGATGTAAAAACTAAATGGGGGAACCCTCCACATTTGGAGGCAGTATACCTTGCATTATCAAGTTTGAGAGAAGAGGCAAAGATGAGACAGAGCGTATCCAATTGATTTCAGATAGAACCATTTGGGACAAAATGGTGGAGGTTTGATTCAGAGGGACAATTGTTGCGCTCTTGAGAGGAACAGACCCTCTGTGTTCAAAGGTGACATATCTCTTGAATACCAGTGGCTGGAGATCATATATGGGGGTGAGGGCTGTTGCATTTATGCTCTGCTTAGGTGCTTTCTGAAACCAAGGGAGATGGGAACAGAGAGTCCTCTAAGTAATCTGGTCCTCTGGCCATTTAGGGTCAGAAAGGTGGAAATCGGCACTTTGAATTGTGACTGAAAGTGAATCTGCCGTCAGGAATACTCTTTTAGCAGACATATGGAGACAGGGGAAGTGCAAATCAAGTTATTCTCTGTTACCCATGCCATTTATTAGGTATGACTGGAGTTTCCCGGTTTTTGGATGGGGAATTCATGGATTGTTTTGCAAAAAAGATTAGTGCATGGGTTTCTTGGTTGTCTGAACAGGCCATCGTAACAATCAGCGTGGCTAAAATGAACTACTTTTGAGCATTCCTTGATTCTGAGGGTCAGTCCACAGTTCCTAATATACAAAACCACAGAGTTGCTGGTATCTTCGAAACTGGTCAGTTCTCCACATCCCCAAAATGCTACGATATGGTGTTGCGTGAGGATTTGTTCCTTACAAGCACATTGCTGATATTATAAAACCACTTTTACTGTAGAGTGATCTTGGGTATTTGCAGGATTTTCCAAGAAGTAAACAAATGTTTTTGCTCGTGTTTTTACTCATTTTAAACAAATGCACAATTAAACTGCCAAAGGAGGCTAGTTGAAGGCAGCATTTATGTGTAAGCATATACATATTCAAATACCTTTATTTCTTTTGTCCCACTTCTATTTCTGATGAAACATATTTTGCAGGGTTTTGAAACAAAATCTGCTTTTACTGGTACCAAAGTTGTATTGAATACGCACTGCAAACAGCCTTAATCTCCTTTGTCAGCTATAGAAAAGAAACTGTGGTTTAATGTATTGTCGAAGGCTTTCATGACCGGAATCACTAGGGTGTTGTGGATTTTCCGGGCTGTATGGCCGTGTTCCAGTAGCATTTTCTCTTGATGTTTCACCTGCATCTGTGGCTGTCGTCTTCAGAGGATCCTCTGAAGATTCCAGCCACAGATTCAGGAGAAAATCTACTGGAACACGGCCATACAACTTGGAAAACCCACAACACCCTAAACTGTGGTTTGTCCCCCAGCCTATATGTAGATGACCCACCCATTTTACGCAGAACATTTCCACAGGGTACTCAGTTTATCAATAATTCAAACAACCCCTTAAAAATATATATGATCTTCAAAGATGAGAGGCTTTTGGAGGGGCTGGCCGCGGTTCTATCGCCCCCCATTGAAACCGGAACTAAGCTGCCTTTTCCATCTCGGTAGGGCCCTGATTCCATCCTGGGCCCTGCCTCTCCTCCCTTCTCCTTTGGCCTTTAGACCGGGCACCTGTGTGTCTGTTTTTACACAACCTTTGTTGTTTAATTTGTATTTATTGTTTTAATTGCTGCTGAATTTTAATGAGTTAGATTTTATGTTATATTGATTTACTGTTCTGGAAACAGTCATGTTGTGAGCCGCCTCGAGCCCTTCAGGGATGAGGTGGCTTATAAATTTAATTAATTAATTAATTAATTGATTGATTATTAATAATAATAATAATAATAATAATAATAATAATAATAATAATAATAATAATAATAATAATAAAAGACCTTAATCTAGTATGACCTTTCTGTCTGATTTTTACAGGTTCGCCATTGCACAAACAAGGTTCCACCACTACAGCTGCTCCTGAGAAGCCCGCAGCGTCAAAGGTCGCTGAGGTGGGCGATGACTTCCTTGGAGACTTTGTGATAGGCGAACGCGTCTGGGTGAATGGAGTGAAGCCAGGAGTGATCCAGTATTTGGGAGAGACCCAGTTTGCCCCCGGACAATGGGCAGGGGTAGTTCTGGATGACCCAGTCGGGAAGAATGATGGCTCCGTGGGTGGCGTGCGCTACTTTGAGTGCCAGCCGCTGCAGGGGATTTTCACACGGCCTTCCAAGCTGACCCGTCAGCCCACCGCGGAGGGCTCGGGGAGCGACACCCACTCCGTGGAGTCCCTGACCGCCCAGAACTTGTCTCTCCACTCGGGGACGTCCACACCGCCTCTCTCCACCCGTGTCATTCCGTTGAGAGAAAGCGTCCTCAACAGTACCATGAAGACGGGGAACGAATCCGGGTCGAACCTGTCAGACAGTGGGTCAGTGAAAAAAGGGGATAAAGATTTCCGTCTCGGAGACCGTGTCCTTGTGAGTTCCTTTAACAATAATATCTTACCACTAGCCATTCTTGAATTAATAATATCCTGGAGTGTTGTCATGATTTGTTCTAAAAGGATGTAAGAGGAATCCGGATGAGGAAAGAAAAAATACATTAGTTATTACTTTGTTTTATATGAACGTATAATGTTGTTTGTGTTATGTCTGACAATGGGACTTCGTGTTGTGGTTTTCCAGGGCCTTGGGCAGAGGTGATCTTGCCCAATAACTGCTGAGGTCTTTCTACGAGCCATTCCAGTGCTTGAACCCTGGGATATTGTTCACTGAAGAAGCCCTTTACAGAAGCTAAGCCCCTTATAAGGTGGAATCTGGAACTGAAAACAAGCTGCAAGGTTGTTTCAGGCAGGTAGTTGTGTTAGCCTGTAGTAGCAGAACCAAACTGAACTCTAGTAGGGCTGCAAAGACCAACAACAATTTTCCAGGGCAGAAGTTTTCTGTGGAATCATTCCATGCATCTCCATTCCTCCATTGATTTCTCCCTTGTCTCTTCAGTTGCGTTTATTCCACATGCTACTGCTGAAGACATATTATTCCCAGTGTGGGGGGTGGGGAGATGTCATCTGTGATGCAGAACAGCAACACTCCCCTTCAGCTATTTTCTTCTCCCCCTGAAAGACATTTTTGAACAAAATTTTAAAAACATTTTCTCTGTCACATTAGCGAAGTAATGAAAAGCAAAGACACAAGCCAGGTTGATGACATCTGCTTTGTCAGTTTCATCTGGAAGGAGGGATGTCAGTTTTAGGTGAAGATACAATGTTTCTGCAGCCAAGAGCAGGTGAAATTGACAGGGGAAGTTGCTTGTGCAGGAGGAAATTGACAAGAGACTGCTGCAGGAAAGCACCATGGGTACTGTGGCAGTTCCTTGTCAATTTCATTCTAACTGTGGATACATTGTATCTTTGCCTTAATCTGACATGCTCATTCAGGATGAAATTGACAAAGCTGATCCAATCGACCTGGCTTGCATCTGTGTCCTAACATTACATTGCTTATGCAATATGACAAAGTATATATTTTTTAAGTTCCTTTCGAAATGGAGGAGTGGGAGGAAAACATGGCTGAAGGGGAAGTTAGATGACTGTAGGAGTGTGTGGATAAGGGCCAGGTGTTTGGTGGGGCAGAGAAATAAAGACTGTTTCAACACGATTGCATGGTCAAGGGAAGCTGGCTTGGAAACAGATGGATAAAAACATCGTGGTAAAAGTGATTGGGAAAACAATGGAGGAAAAATGAAAAGAAAATATTTCTGGAACCCAACGGTGGAAAAAAACATGCAGAATTAAGAGGGGAGGAAAAGCATTTGGCAGCAAGATATATTGTAAACAACTTGTGCCGGGAAGGCCTGTATCTATTGAAGCTGATGGCTGTCCCCCTCTTGAAGGCTTGGGCTAGACAGAAATAAGGTCCCAAGCAACACCATAGGCTTTGTATCTCAGCTGACTGAAACAATTCTACTGCAGATGACTTGCAAATTTGATAAGTTTGGTTGCCTGACTGATCTGAGAGCCATTTCCCCCCTCAGTCTGGCTGGTCAGTGCACGTCTGGCAGAGCTGCTGTGCCAGCAATTGTTCTCCAAGGGATAAACACAGCCATTCTTTTGACGGGGGCGCTGGAGGTGACTTCATGCCACAGATCAGCACATTGCTGTGGAGCTTGGCTGCTTGATATGGTGGGCTCGGTCTCTCCTGCAGCAAACAAACTGCAAAGGCCAGGGTATTATTGAATCTGATGTGAGCAGGGAGACGACGGCTCAACTGACTAGGTGGTTTTCTCATCTAAGAATCCATACTTACCACAAACCAGTGTGTGAAGCTGTCTTATTTATACTGAGTTAAATCATTTGTTCACAAGCCGTGTGCTTTACATTCTGACTAGCAGAGACTCTGCACGGTAGCAGGCCAAATGCTTGTGGCTCTTTAAACTGGAGGTGCGAGGAACCATCTATGCGCCAAGCTGTTGTTCCTGAACTTTGTAAGTATATTCATAGGTTAGAGCAAGCCTGCATGATGCACTAATTCAGTTGGCCAAACCTCGGCAACATGCTGGCAATGCGAAAAGTAAAATGGGGAAAAAAATTAAAAGATCAAACTGTTTTAACATCTGCCTGAGTTTCCACCTTGAGAGAGCCAGCATCGTATAGTGGTTAAGAGCGGGTGCACTCTAATCTGGAGAACCAGGTTTGATTCTCTGCTCTGCCACTTGAGCTGTGGAGGCTTATCTGGTGAACTAGGTTAGCTTGTGCACTCCCACACATGTCAGCTGGGTGACTTGGGGCTAGTCACAGTTCTTTGGAACTCTCTTCAGCCCCACCTACCTCACAGGGTGTTTGTTGTGAGGGGGGAAGGGAAAGGCGTCTGTAAGCCCCTTTGAGTCTCCTTACAGGAGAGGAAGGGGGGGATATAAATCCAACTCTTCTTCTTCTTCTTGGTTGAGGCCTTTCATATAATCTACTACCAAATCTTTTAAACTGAATTTGTTGGGGGTTGGATTTGAGACTGCTGAACCACAGCCCCACCACAGAGGCGTATCTAGGGAAAATGTAGCCTGGTACAAAATCTGAGTCCCCCCATCTCCCATAAGGGTGGCTGCCCTCCCCCACCATGACCAAACAACATTTTTTTGCCCCAGATCATCTCAGGTCAGTGTATGGACCCGGGGGGGGGGAGGAGGAGGGGTGTTGGGGTGATTTTCCACCCCCCGCATGTGACTTAATGGCCACAGACCGGGAACATTTGACCCCAAATGTCCCACCAAATTGGTGACTAGGGATGCAAAAAACCGCATTTTGCAATGTGAGGCTTGCAGGAACACTCAGATTCAAATTGCAAGAACGGGGCCCTTACTGCCCCCCCCTCCCTTCTGAGTGACTTTTGTCTTCATCTGTGACTGCATTCAAAGGCTGTTTTGGATAAATGGAGCCTTTCCATTAAGAAAATCAGATAATTGCTTTCTGGCTCCCTTTTGAGCCCAGGGTTGGCGGCTGTTCTTGCAGCTTGCGTGGAGGGCTTTGCAGTCATCCGTTCTGGTATAATATTTTACATGTTCCTTTTAAAGCTGTCAGAATGGGCTGGGACAGATGTTGGCCACCTGGCGTGTTAAGACAGGGACAGTGTTCTTTAGCGGGGAGTTTACACAGACAACTGACTGTCTCCATAGCTGCGTTCGGCCTGGACTGAGCATTCGTAGGTGAAAGGAGAAAGAAGACTCCTTTCAAAAAGAAGACTTTGAAAGAGTGTCTGAAATCTTGCCACTTGTTTCCTCTAATGCCGACTCCTTTTGTGGCTCTGTTTACCACCTCTTTTCAGCAGTTGCTTTTATGATATCTGTTACTGCAGTTTGGGGCAGTTTGCTTTATGGCAACGTCGTAGCAGTTTGCACCATCGTGAATCAGCACAGGCAGACTGCTTTCAGTTGCAGATAGTCAGAAGGAGTGAGAAATACCCCCTTCCCCCGTGGAGAAATGTTTGTCTTTGTATATGCTCCTTGCAGAAGTATGCTCCTTCCCAAATAAATGGCTCAGCCTGGAAGTACCTGTCCATGTTCCTTGTTCTACACTGTTTTTGGAATCCCTGTTGAAAATTTTTGTGTGACTTACTAGAAATGAGACATATATAGAATTAGCTTACATTTCCCTTACATACAACTTTCTGTAACTTTAAACTCTGATCCAACCCCTGGTTTTTGGTAAAATGGTCAGTTTTCGGGAACGGGAGGCCTTTTCACTTTAGTTACACACTTGGTGACCTCAGAATGAGACATTAGGGACATAATTATAATGGATCTTAAAACCTCTCCCTGTGAGAGGTTGGAAAGTTTTGCGTAGCTGCTGGACCAGAGATGATTCCCAGGGAGAGCTTAGAGAAGCCGCAGGATCACACTGTTCGCACAACGGTCCTTTTCAGCCTTTACATCCACTCTCCCAATATGCGCGTACACCGTGTTGTCTGTGTTGGATAATCTCCTCATAGAGATGATACCTTTGCACAACGAGCAGAGTGCTAGTGGCTAAGCACAGCGGAGAAGATCCCTGAATACGCATGTGGGTTTGCGCGTGAGCTTTGGCACGAAGAAAAGTCGGAGTCTAGCTTCTATTCTCATAAAAAGAGTATTTATTAGTGAACCCGAAATATAGTCACCCGAAATATCCAGGTTTCCTCGCGACCTCCCCACTGCCAAACCGCAGAACACAGACCAGTCCCGTTTCTGGCACTCCTCCCCCGCCCCCCTTATTACGGGATTTTCCTGGACCTGCTTGTATATGCACCTTTTTGAAAAAAACACTCCAATGGGAGCTAATAGGAGATGGGGGCTACACATTTGAGGGTCCATAACTTTGGCCCCCATGAACCAAACTTCACCAAACCTGGGTGGTTTCATCAGCAAAGTCTTCTACTGATACCACCCAGGTTTGGTGAAGTATGGTCCAGGGGGGTCCAAAGCTATGACCCCAAAGGGGGTGCCCCCATCACCCATTGTTTCCAATGGGAGCTGATAGGAGATGGGGGCTACACATTTGAGGGTCCATAACTTTGGCCCCCATGAACCAAACTTCACCAAACCTGGGTGGTATCATCAGGAGGGTCTCCTAAAGATACTCTGAAATTTTGGTGCTGCTAGCTTAGCAATTGCACCCCTGACAGCAGGCACCACCTTCCACCCCAACGGGCAGGCCTAGATGTCTTCACTAGAAACATGCTACAGTGGGAATTTGGCCTTTTAGGCCCGAGAGAAACTAGAACTGTTTTCATATTACAGAAGCACAAATATTACTAGTATTCCTACGGGAAGATGTAACATCTGGTTTCTCTCTGCTGCAGGAGGGGGCTGAGTGGGTGCTGTGTACTTCTACTTAGAGGGAACACTTCAAATTATTTCCTGCAAACCGCGGCTGCCAGTCAATATGGGACTACGTTCCGGGGTTGAACCTGGTTCCAATTAAACCCTGTCTGTGGGCAAACATGCTTTCCTCATTTAGCGTTCCGCCTGTGTAACTTTCCGTCGAGGCATCTGGGCCTCAGCAGTCTGCAGTGGAGGGAAAAGAGCGGGCGGTCTCGGAGCCTTGACAAACCCTATAATTATGAGGCTCAGTAATTCTAGGTTTCCCCCCTCGGAATCCCAATGGGATTATTTTCACCATGCTGTTCTTCGAAGATTGTTTTGGCTCAGCTGCCTTTGAGGGGTCTTGTGATAACCGAGCGTGGCTTTAATGATCGGGAAGAAAGTGAACCGGAAAAGAGGGTGGTGAGAGGATTACTTGATGGCTTTCACTAGATTTGACTAATGAGCATACCTGTCACGAAGTGGCAATTCGGAAGAGCCCAAAGTGATTGGAAGTGTTTGTAGAGGGGGAGAGCATTTTGCCACTTGGCTGCAGCTCTAGCACAAAGGTAAGGCCCATTTGCTTGGAAGGAGAGAGTCCTTGTGTTTAACTGCGTGATCTGTTTGTTGGGGATGTGGTCATGGCTCATCAGAGAGCCAGCGTGGTGTAGTGGTTAAGAGCAGGTGGATTCTAATCTGGAGAACCGGGTTTTCATCTCCACTTTTCCACCTGAGCAGCAGAGGCTTATCTGGTGAACCAGATGTGTTTCCACACTCCTACATTCCTTCTGGGTGACCCTGGACTAGTCACAGTTCTCTCTGAACTCTCTCAGCCCCACCTATCTCACAAGGTGTCTGTTGCGGGGAGAGGAAGGGAAAGGAGTTTGTAAGCCACTTTGAGTTACAGAAGAGAAAGGTGGAATATTAATCCAAACTCCTCCTCCTCCTCCTCCTCCTCCTCCTCCTCCTCCTCCTCCTCCTGCTGCTGCTGCTGCTGCTGCTGCTACTGCTGCTGCTTCTTCTTCTTCTTCTTCTTCTTCTTCTTCTTCTTCTTCTTCTTCTTCTTCTTCTTCTTCTTCTTCTTCTTCTTCCGTGTGCAGAAGATTGCAGGTGCAGTTTTCACTTATCAGTTTAGAGGAGCAGATAATGGTCAACATGGAAGTTTTCTTCTCGTGACCACGGAAGAATAATGATTTGAATTTATACCTCTCTTTTTCCAACCGTAAGGAGTCTCAAAGGGGCTTACAAGCTCCTCTCCCTTCCTCTCACCACAATGGACACCTTGTGAGGCAGGTGCGGCCAGAGGTGGGATCCAGCAGGTTCTCACCAGTTCCCAAGAGTGGGTTACTAATTATTTGTGTGTGCCGAGAGGGGGTTACTAATTGGGTCCTCTTTTCCATCTCCACATCCTCGCCTCTCCCTCTTTTCTTCTTTCTCGTAGCCCGGAGATTGCTGGCTAGTAAGAGGAGGGACCCTTTAACTACTGTTGGGTCCAGGGGACTCTTTAGTTGTTTCTGTTGGCAGTAGACAATAGGACTTGCTATAATGAATTTAAATTATGGACAGAAAGATACCAGCTGGAAATTAGGAACTTTTTTTTACAGTAAGAGTTTTTTACAGTAACAGAGAAATTATTAATGCCCCGCCCCCGGAATGCCTGGCCACGCCCCCGTCATGCCCCACCCAGCCCCATTGGCGCTACACCACTGTTTGAATCCCACCACCATGGGAACCTGTTACTAAAATTTTTGGATCCCACCACTGGGTGCGGCTGAGAGAGTTCTGAATGAGCTATGACTAGCCCTCTGCACAGGACCCTGGACTTCCTTGGTTGTCTCCCAACCAAGTACAAACCAGGGCCGATCTTGCTGGGCTTCTGAGACCTGACCAAATCAGGCTAGCTTGGCCCAAGCAGACCAGAACAGGCTTCTCTTATGTTCTGAACAAATACAAAGCTGATAACCAAATTGTTTGTTTTGAGCCTTCCCCCAAGTGAATGGGATTCCAGCCTCTGGCCATGCATCAGCAGCTATTCCTGGACAAAACACAGAAGAACCTTCTTCCAGCTATCTGTTGGCCATTGAGGAAGAGTCTTTATCTCCCAAACAAAAGGCTAGAGAAGAGGTCAGCTGCTTACTCGACAGCCATAACAACATTATTCCTGTCCACCCTTTCTATGGCTTCTAGGGCTGTCAGCAAATACCTAGTATTCAGCACGTCTGGTGGAGCAATCAGAACTGTCAGCAACCTTTTTCTTAATTAAAAGCCCATTTATTTGAGCAGCATTAGCAGATTATCTGGGCTGAATAGACTGGCTTGCCAATCAGATGGTATCTCTCCCCCCCCCCCCCCCCCCCCCCCGAGCTGGCTGCCACATGTTAATTCTTTTGGTGCATCCAGTGGCTGGAAAGCTCTAGCAGGTGAGTTCTAGCCAAGTCCGTGCAATGGACAGCAGAACTTCAGGCTTTCATTATTGGCTTAAAAATCTATTTGCAAATCTGTTTGGCGCAAACAGGGTAGAAGGCAAGAGCAGCAACCTCCAAATTTATAACACTGTTGAGATCCCATTCCTAGGTCAAGTGGTTAAAATAATCATAAACAAAGAAGGCTGGGCCAGGTTTTTACATGTGCTGCTCAACACATTTTGGGGATTGGCGTTTGTGTATGAACAACAGGCCCCTTCCGCACGTGCAGAATAATGCACTTTCAATCCACTTTCGCAACTGTTTACAAGTGGCGTTTGCTATTTCGCACATTAAATCCAGCTGCAAAGTGCATTGAAAGTGGATTGGAAGTGCATTATTCTGCACGTGCGGAAGGGGCCACAGACTTGCATTTTAAAATGGGTTCGTATCAAGTGCTTCAGTCTGCTGATTGCCACACGAGAAGGTGGGTTGATAGTGGAATGTCCTTATTTTAGTGTTCCTTAGCTGTGTTCATCCTAGAGCCGTGGTGGCGAAACTTTAGCACTCCAGATGTCATGGACTACAATTCCCATCAGCCCCTGCCAGCATGGCCAATTGGTCATGCTGACAGGGGCTGATGGGAATTGTAGTCCATAACATCTGGAGTGCCAAAGGTTCACCACCACTGTCCTAGGGTGTATTTTTAGCTATCTACTCATTGTGTGCCCTGACCTGGATGATCCAGGGTAGTCTAGTCCCATCAGATCTTGGATGTTAGGCAGAGTCAGACCTGATTAGTACTTGGGTGGAAGACTCGCTGCTACACAGAGGTAGGCAATTTCCAACCACCTCTGTCTGTATCTTGCCGTCAAAACCACGTGGGGTTGCAATAAGTTGGTTGCAACTTGAAGGCAATGAGAACTTTTGGAATCCAAAACTTTTGGAGCCAGCATGGTGTAGTGGCTAAGAGCAGGTGCACTCTAATCTGGAGAACTGGGTTTGATTCCCCGCTCTGCCACTTGAGCTGGGGAGGTTTATCTGGTGAACCAGGTTAGCTTGTGCACTCCAGCTGGGTGACCTTGGGTTAGTCACAGTTCTTTGGAACTCTCTCAGCCCCACCTACCTCACAGGGTGTTTGTTGTAAGGGGGAAAGGAGATTGTAAGCCCTTTTGAGTCTCCTTACAGGAGAGAAAGGGGGGGATATAAATCTAAACTCTTCTTCTTCATCATCCCGAAAGAGATGCGGTCTTGGAGGCGCATCTCCCTTTAACAGCCATATTAAGTAGGCACCAATGATCCCTGTCTTGTTACTGCATGTGTCTGACACACATACACTGAATATACTGGGAATATTCTGTCCCGTCTTCCTGTGTCATATTTTCATATTCTGATCGTTCCTTTTTTCGTGCATGTCCAAAAACGTCTGCCTCACCTGAAAACATGTCCCTGAATAGAGATCACGTTACAATATATATTCCAATCAGTGGTTTCAGGCTTTTCCAAACTTGACAAAGAAAAAGAAAGGAATAAGTGAGTTTCCCCATCTCACCAACCCCCGAGACCCTAGTTAGCTGTTCTTCGACTATTGTAATTGATGCTATTGGTTTAGAAGCAAAGTTTTCTAGAACGGAGTCTCCACCCTTTTTGAGACTGTGAGCACATTTGGACACAGTGTGGTGGGCACAGTAATAAAATGGTTGCTGCAGAAGGCATAGCTGGCCACAAAATTATTTGCCACGGCTTAAAGTCAGTAACACTGAATAGATCGGGGGTGTCAAGCCCATTTATTATGCAGACTGGATATGACATAAATGTGACCTGCTTGGGCTGGGCCTGAGGGTGTATGTGTGGCTACCTCGATTGTCAAGTTCCCAGCAGACTTGCTAGCCCAGATCAGCCCGGGGTGTGTGTGTCTGCCTCATCTGGTGATCTTGCAGCAGCCTCGCCATCCCAGAATGGCTCTATGCGGGAAATGGTTGCCACTTGGACTTGCGAACCCACAGCAGGGTGGCATAGCTGCCTGGCCAGATCAGGAACAAGGCAGGTGGAGGGAGACTGTCTCGCCTGGCTTATGGGCTCAATAAGCCCTCTCAAGGGGATATACGTACCCCCTGGCCACATGTTTGCCGCCCCTGACGTAGATCTTTGTGCTGGGTTGGCAGCTGCTCCCAAAGCAACATTTTTTTAAAAAATCTGCACAGTGAATCAAATCTCCAGTAGTCAATCCAAAGCCTTCAGAGCGAAAGCCCTACCTGACTACCCACTTCCTAAACACACGTGACAAGTGCCAGAAAAGGTGTCAAAGGGAACCATGGTGCCCATATTGGGGACCCCATTTTAGAGTATAAACTCTTTTTCCTGGTTCTGGTGGGTTTTCCGGGCCGTGTGGCCATGGCCTGGTGGATCCTGTTCCTAACGTTTCGCCTGCATCTGTGGCTGGCATCTTCAGAGGTGTATTCCAAAGAGAAGTCTTGTTTCCGTGTCTAGTGAGAAGGGAAAGTTTAGTGAGGTATAGTGTCCATGTCCCAGGGTGGGGAACCAATCAGTAAGTGTTTGGGTGGAACTTGCTATGCAAAGATGTGGTTGAGTGCACTGTATTGCGGGTGGGGTTATCAGTCCATTTTTAAAGTACCTTTTCCCCTCTTTCTCTCTGTCTTCTCTCCTCTCCTTACAACAGGTGGGCGGAACAAAAACAGGTGTAGTGCGCTATGTGGGGGAGACAGATTTTGCCAAAGGAGAATGGTGCGGTGTGGAACTGGACGAACCGTTGGGGAAGAACGACGGTGCCGTGGCTGGAACAAGGTACTGAATAGTAACAAGCACAGAAAGCGGCCTTCTACTGAGCCGGGACATTGGTTAGCTCAGATCAGTCATATCGACTCTGATCGGCAGCTGCTCCGCAAAATTGCTGGAAGAGGAATCGCGTGTTGTCTGCTACCTAATCCTTTTAACTGGAGATACCCGGGGTTGAACTGGCGACCTTCCTCATGCCAAGCACGTGCTCTATCATCAAGCCCCATTTTTTCAGAATGTTTCAGAGCCAGGACAGCTTAGGACAATGATGGCAAACCTTTCCGAGACCGAGTGCCCAAACTGCAACCCAAAACCCAATTACTTATCACAAAGTGCCAACACGGCAATTTAACCTGAATACTGAGGTTTTAGTTTAGAAACAACGGTTGGTTCCAAAGCGCGCATTACTTGGGAGTAAGTTTGGCGGTAGTCGGTGGCTTTGCTTTGACACAACCCTGCAAAGCTTCGAAAGGGTGAATCACAACCCTAGGAGGGTTTAGAAGCAAGCTCCGTTGCCAGCAACCGAGCTTACTCCCAGGTAAAGGACTGCGCTTTAGTTCTTCCCATGAAAATCAGTGGGGTTTAACAGCACTTAATAGGGTTACCTACATGTTGTGCCCAGCAGCCCAGGCCAGCCTAGATATGTGTGTGGGGGGCCCCAACATGATGAACTCTGTGCGCATGTGCCCACAGAGAAGGCTCTTAGTGCCATCTCTGGCACCCGTGCCATAGGTTCGCCACCACTGGCTTAGGAAGAAAAGTGAGGAAGGTGGAGATGTATAAAATAGCACAGGGTGGGAAAAGCGGAGAGAGGCCCCTTCCGCACGTGCAGAACAATGCACTTTCGATCCACGTTCAATGGACTTTGCAGCTGCGCGGAATAGCAAAATCCACTTGCATACACTTGTGAAAATGAATCGAAAGGGCATTGCTGTCTGAGAGAAGTAACTAAATAGCCCTTCCTCCCCAAAACCCCTGATAAAACACAGCAACAAGTTTTATATGGTAAAAAAAGGTTGGCCATCGCCTTTTATTAACATATCGATTCAAAGTTAACAGAGGCGCAAGGCGTAGCTTGGGGGTCTGATCTGTTAGCGCAGTGAAATAAACACACTGGAAGCTGCCCACCAGTTTGCCCAGGAGAAGGAAACAAACAGCACAGGTTTCTTTCACAAAGAAAGGCTTTATCTTTTGGTGCAGAAAAATGTTTACAGTGCTGTACAGTTTCTCTCCGCTTCTCTGCTCTCCAGCTTTCAGCAATCAACACTCCCGCTATTGTTTACCACACCACACACACATAGTGTTGACAGACGGTTATATACTAGCCACCGTCCAATCAGCTTGTGGGTAAAACTGCTGACTGGCACGTTTTGCCTTTGACAGTTCCTGATCTTGAACAGAATCAGAGGTGGGATCCAGCAGGTTCTCACAGGTTCCCGAGAGTAGGTTACTAATTATTTGTGTGTGCTGAGAGGGGGTTACTAATGGGTGATTTTGCCACGTGATTTTTGCCTTAGTTACGCCCCTCCTCTCAGCAGTAGCGCGCAGAACTTGAAGCAGTCTAGCAGGAGATGCACCGGCTTGCGTGGCAGCCTGTGCCTGCGTGCATTCGTTTCCCGTCCAAGGACCGGCACAGCAGCTGCATCCTTGCTACAGCCCCGCCCAGGAATGCCCCGCCCCCGGAATGCCTGGCCACGCCCCCGTCGTGCCCCGTCCAGCCCCATTGGCGCTACGCCACAGTTTGAATCCCACCACCATGGGAACCTGTTACTAAAATTTTTGGATCCCACCACTGGAACAGAATATGTTATTCACCTTCTTGTGCTGTCCCCCGGCAACCTAAATTTTCCTCTAGCCTGCCTGCTGAGGAAAATGCCACACGTTGGAGCAGCTGTGAGAGATTCCAGATGGGCTGTTGCCACTTCCAGAAGACTCCTCTTGCTGCCAAGGGCGCAAGCCATAAAAGCCCCCGTCTGGCCACACAACCCGTTGGCTTGCTCCACCCCAAACCTCTTAAGGAGGTTCCGTCCAAGTGGGTATTTCACCCGCTGTCCCGCACCTATAGATCAGTCCCCCATGCGCAACCTGCCAACAGGCCATGACATGTAGCATGCATTAATAAACACTGAAATGAAGGGAGAGGCGGGTGGGAACATGGCTGGCTCGAGGAAAAGCGGGGCAAGCAAAGGCCGGGCCTGGCCTTATATAGGCCGCCCAGCCCTCCCTCCCTCCCCGTGACGTCAGGGCAACCTCCCTGATGTCACCAGACTGCGCCGTTTACCCGACCATGCATGCGCGGTGGGCCGGGCAGGCCTCGTGAGGCCAAGAGGAAGGCGGCATCCTGCCCCTTCCCCAGAAACAATGGTGGCCACGGTAAGTCGCAGCTGCTCCTTTATTCAGCATGTGCGGAAGGGGCCAGAGAGATGTTTTTCGTCTCCGGAGCCAGAACTTTGGCCCCCTTCATGCTGCCCCCAGTGATATCAATGTGCCAGGGATCATCTTGGCCATTAAGCCAACTTGGGGCGGGGGAGGGGGGGAAGCGGGGAGGCGGATGAGTCACCCTCCCAGATAAACCCTTCAGGCTGGCCTCTCTTAGGGAAAGAGAACGGATCTCGGGTGCTTATGAACGTCTTAATGGCTTTCTCGTCTATTTCTGAAAGCATGCAGAGATAAGGAGGGAGGGAAGAGAGTGGGAAGATTTTGGGCGTGCAGTTGTTGGATTTATTTATTTTTTTGCCGTCTATCTCTGCAAAAAGAACTTGCCCCAGGGCACAGTAAGAAAATGTCGGGTGCACTCCCACCGTCCTTTTTAATAGACTTTATTCTTTTCTGTTGCAAAAGGCAGCTACTGATTATCTGGAAGTTTTCCCCGGTGAGGTTATAAAGAGCTTGCGGACGAGGGGATTTTTCAGGAGGAAAATGAGTCCGCCGCCTTCGGTGGGGGCAGATACAGAAGCCAAAGGGAGGCGAAGGAGTTACTCTCTAATCACAGGGTGGGGGTTTCGGTTTCCCAAGGGAGAATGTATTAGTAGAATGAATGAATCACTGGGAACGTTCTATCCGCCAACTACTGAAAATGTCGAGGGGAGACTTTTGTAAACTTGCCGAGCCCTTCTCCCAGATGTGAGCAGCTGTTCCCAACCCCCCTCCTTGAATTTGCACAAACAGCTGTCCCAGCTGTCGGTCTGAGGAAGGCATAGCCCAGGCAGAGGAAGGAACTCTCCAAACTTTCCCACCCGAGGAGAAAATGAATCATTTGGAAGCAGCTGCTCTGTCCCATCTTTGCAAAGCGGTTCAAAGCCAGCCTCAAACAAACACGGCCCGTTCTGCTGGGCGTTTGCAGATCCGGCTGCTCTGGAGCTATAAAGCCAGGTCACCCACAGACTCACATGAGACGCTGTTAACCACACTGGCTGTATTTCCAGCATATATGTAAATGATCCTATTTGTTCAGACCTCTGCCAAACCCTCAAATAGTTCCCTCTAGTCTGTAGCAGCAACTCCTCTGTAATGGTTCAGACAGAGGCGTATCAGAGGGGAATGGCGCCCAGAGACAACTACTTCTCTGGGTGCCCCCCCCTGCCCCCCATGCTCGGGGCGGCGCTTAGCTCGTGGCCCCGCCCACAAGCCCCGCCCCCTGCCTTTGTGCAGGCCAACTTTCAAAAGCCGGCTTTTGGCCTGCACAGAGGATGAGGGCGGGGGAGGGGGGCCCCCTCCCCGAGCCCTGTCCCCCGGCCTTCATGCAGACCTGCTTTTGAAAGCCAGCTTTTGAAAGCTTTTGAAAACTGACCTGCACGGAGGTCGGAGGGGTGGGGGGTGGGGGTGGCCCAGGCGGGCACTGTGGCTGCCCGTGGCTGAGCCCTGCCCCACATCCCTGCAGGCCGGCTCTTGGGGGGGCAGGGCTTGGTGACATGCCGCTGGGGCCCATGCCATTTGGTCACATGGGGGGCACCCGGCACCCCCCAGATGACCGAAAGGCATGCGCCCGGGGACATGGGCGTCTGCAGATTTGGGTCCCCATGTCCCTATGGTGGTACCTCCGTGGGTTTAGAAACCTCAAAACCTGCAAGAATGACAGGAAACAAGATGATTTCTTAAAATCACAAGAGCAACCCTGACGGATCACACAATAAGCAGTCTAGCTCAATATCCTGGTTCCAGCTGTGGCCATGAAGCCCACAAGCACGGTGAGGTCAGAACCTCCACCTCAGCAGGTGGCATTCAGAGAGAGAGAGAGAGAGGCTGCTTCTGAACATGGAGACTCCATTTTTTCATCAAGGCCTGAGGAGTGATCCGTCATCCCTGAACTTTGGTTTTATCAAAGTAATTGAAATGTAATTTCTGCCCATCTCATTTTCTCTTCCAGATATTTTCAGTGCCCACCCAAGTTTGGCCTCTTTGCTCCCATTCACAAGGTGATCCGGATTGGCTTCCCCTCCACCAGCCCTGCCAAAGCCAAGAAGAGCAAGAGGCTGGCCATGGGGGTCTCAGCCCTGACCCACAGCCCCAGCAGTTCGTCCATCAGCTCCGTCAGTTCTGTGGCCTCCTCAGTCGGGGGACGACCCAGCCGCAGCGGATTAGTAAGAAACAGGGGCTTCCATGTGCTGTGTTGTGTATACATTTCTGTGTGTGCAGTTTGAGGACCTGTGCGGTGTAGTGGTTAAGAACAGATGGACTCTAATCTGGAGAACTGGGTTTGATTGCCCCCTCCTCCACATGAGCAGAGGACTCTTATCTGGTGAATCAGGTGTGTTTCCCCACTCCTACATTCCTACTGGGTGACCTTGGGCCAGTCACAGTTCTCTCCGAACTCTCTCGGCTCCACCTACCTCACAAGATGCCTGTTGTGGGAAGAGGAAGGGAAAAGGAGCTGCCTTGAGACACCTTACAGGAGAGAAAGGCGGGGTATAAATCTAAACTCTCCTTCATATCAGTTTTGTCCCCTGGGAAAAATGGGGTGGAAAAATCCAGGGTCCTAGCTAACATGCATTGAATGTATGTTTGCACGATTGTGTAAATGACTTGGTGTGTGCATGCATACAGGGTTTCATGCAGGGAAAAAATGTTTATTGGCACTGCCGCTCTTTCAAACAAAAGATCACGGTAGCCAACCTACTCTTAACCACTGCACCATGCTGGTTGAACTGTTTAGAAAAGGTGGGTGTTGTGTTGTTAGCTGGGCAAGTAGTCACTTCATTGAAAAACTGCAAAACCTGCCAGTAACAGAAAGCAGAACACATCTATATTAGACAGGCTTAACTGTACTCGCTATAACCTAGGCCACGAGTCCCCAACCTTTTTGACCTGGTAGGCACGTCTAGAATTCTGACATGGCATATTGGGAGCAGCAACAAAATGGCCGCCACAAAATGGCCGCTGCAGGATGCAGAGCCAAGCGTAAAATGATTGCCACAGCTTCAGCCACACAGCGTAGTTCTCCGTGCTGTGCTATGTTGGCAGCTGCTGCCAAAGCACTGTTTAAAAAAATGTGCACAGCTGGTCAAATCTCCAGTAGTCGATTGGAAGCCTTGCTGGGCCAAAGTCCTACTTGGCCTTGCTCACTTCCGAAAAACACTTGAGAGGCTACGGAAAAGGTGTTGGCAGGCACCATTGCGCCTCCCGCTATAGGCGTTTCCTCTCGTCTCCTCTGAAGTTGCTTCTTCGCCAGGCTTCCCATTGACCCCCGAACTAGGAACTGTTTCCCCAGGTTTGGTAGAGAAGTTTGAAAGGACGGAAGAGGAGGGGGTGGCATCCACTTGCAGGCAGAAGATAGTGTTTGGGCTCTGAATTTGTTAAAGGGCACGGGAAAAGATCGTACGGCTAAGCAACGGTTTAATTCCTGCCCTTTCTCCTCCAGCTGACGGAGACGTCTTCTCGCTACGCCCGGAAGATCTCTGGCACAACAGCCCTGCAGGAGGCTCTGAAGGAAAAACAGCAGCACATCGAGCAGTTGCTGGCCGAGCGGGACCTGGAGAGAGCTGAGGTTGCCAAGGCGACTAGTCGCATCTGTGAAGTAGAGAAGGAAATCGCCATCCTGAAAGCACAGCATGAGCAGGTATGGTAACTTGCGTCAACAAGTACCTGTGAGGTCAGGTGCATGACATCGAATGGCTCTAGGGCCCCTTCTGCACATGCAGAATAATGCACTTTCAATCCACTTTCACAATTGTTTGGAAGTGGATTTTGCTATTATGTACAGTAAAATCCAGCTGCAAAGTGCACTGAAAGTGGATTGAAAATGCATTATTCCTCATGCTTGGAAGGGGTCTAGCTTTATCATATGCTCAACAGACCTTTCGGCAAGGCAGTCATAAAACAAATTATAGCAAGATCTTTCAGGATCTTAACCTTCTCTTCACCAAAGTAAATACACCCAGCTTCGTAAGTCTCTCCTCGTAAGGCATGATAGATAGATAGATATTTATTACGGCCTTTTGGCCAGCCAATAGTTTAAAATCAGAGTACATGTGAATACATAGCACTCCACTTATACAAAAATATAATATAAATTAAAATCCATTATAAAATCTATTAATAAATAACATTAGCTTCAGGCATTATTACAGTCCTCATCACACAGTGCAGCTCTTTGTCTCAATAAGGAACTACGCTTGTTGTGTACCAATATACAAAATTTAGCTACCTTCTGTGAAATGGCAGAAACACGATCTTCTAATAATATTCTTACAGAATTCGTATCTGAGTTATCTATGAATGGATATACATGACGAGTTAACAATGGTTGGATCAATAGCTTCCTTTCACCTTCATGTAACTTGCAATGCAGTAAGATATGTGACATTGAGTCTACTTCCCCTGAGCCGCACACACAGGTTCTCCTGTGCCTTGGAATATTTTGGAATTGTCCCATCAGATGGGCTGACGGGAAGGCATCAAAGCGAGCCCTAGAAAAAGCCCATCGGCTTCTTGCTGATGCCTTGTAAGGCATGGATTCCAGACCTTTTATCATTTTGGTCATCCTCCTCTGCACCCGTTCCAGCTTGTCAATATCCCTCTTGAGTTCGGTGCCCAGAACTGTACGTAACCTGCGTTTACCCAAATCCTTGTTTGACACTTTAACCAGTGCACCACACTGCCTCTCCAGGGTCTATCAGTTCCATCCTCAGCAGAATACACTCTGCTAAACCCATTAGGCTTAAAAAAGTGTAAGTCTGCTTAGAAAGGTGCTGTCCGTCAGAGAGAGGTCTCTCCCAGCAACCTGATACCTGATATCCTTAAACTGGAGATTGAAACCAGGTTCAGGCTGCTAGTTTATCGTGCATTTACATAGCATTGTAGTTTATTTATTCGTCCTCCAAGAAGTTCAGAGCATTTTACCATTCTCTGTTTTGTCAACAACCCTGTGAGGAAGGCCAGGCTGAGAGGGTGTGACTGGCTGAAGGTCATCCATAGTGGAGTGTAGATTTGAACATAGATCTCCCAGATCTTACCTTGTCTAACAACACCCTACCCACTAGACCACACTGGCTCTTTCTCTGTGTGTTTTCATTTTCTGTTTCCCCCCCGTCTTTTTCCTAGTATATTGCTGAAGCAGAGGGGAATTTGCAGCGAGCACGGACCCTCCTCGATGGAGCACAGAAGGAGAAATTTGAGTTGGTGAACCAGTTAGAAGAAGAGAAAAGGTATTTGCCCTGGGGCACGACACTGCAGAGACGAAGGATCACGGATTGAAATAACCTACCAGATCTTTGGTTATGATCTTCCTGTCATCTTAGAATGCTACGAGCTGCACAAAGGCCAAATTCTGATGCTGGAATAAGGAGGCGCTGTTCCTCTTTGGGCCTGAAGAGGAGTAAAACGGGCACAGAGTCTTAGGCCCTTTCCGCACATGCAGAATAATGCACTTTCAATCCACTTTCAATGCACCTTGCAGTGGTTTGGAATAGCAAAATTCACTTGCAAACAGTTGTGAAAGAGGACTGAAAGTGCGTTATTCTGCATGTGTGGAAGGGGCCTTAGTCTGCCCTTACTTGGTAGCACATGAGCAGCAACAGTAAGATCTATGTTAGAAGATGACCCTCGGTTTATCAGTAGAAAGATCATGTGATCAGTTAAATCAAGCGCTGTACACTTGTGTTTGTAGTTGGGCTAGCTGCCATTTCCAAAGAGTCGTGAATCACAAATCCAAGCTGTTTTCTGCAGCACTGCTAATTTGGTTGCAAGAGGCCGTGCTTTTACTCTATAAAATATTCAGCAAAGACAGTGGTGGGATTCAAATAATTTAACAACCGGTTCCGGTGGTGGGATTCAAATAATTTAACAACTGGTTGTTTACAAGCATCCTTTTAACAACCGGTTCTGCCGAAGTGGTGCGAACCAGCTGAATCCCACCACTGATGCAAAGGGCAAAATGTTTGATTTCACTCAGCAAGCTTCCACGGTGGAGTTGGAATTTGAGCCCAGGTCTCCCAGAGTTTAGCCCAAAACTCCACTGTACCAACTTGGGCTTGATCCAACAAGGCTTTTATGTTTCTTTCAAGGCACCTTCTGTTTGGAACTCAACACGTCTTGATATTGTACGGCCTCCCTAACTCCTTTTAAGATGCTTTGGGTATAAATACCTAAATAAATATATGTTAAATACCCAGTTTAACTTTTCCTGGTCTTTCTTTCTCTCCCCTTTTTATTTTTTTCTTACCACAGGAAGGTCGAAGACCTCCAGTTTCGTGTGGAAGAAGAGTCCATTACAAAGGGAGATTTGGAGGTAATTGTCTGCATGTCCATTTTCTAAAATGCACATCTTAGGTTAGTTGCGGCGTTTAGTGAGTCCTTTGGGCAATTCTGCAGTCTCCTTCCCCAGCGTTGTTAATAACTGATAGGGGGTTGGTTACCCCGTTGAAATACAGCCTGGTGTGTTCTTGCAGAATAGTGTTGACCAAGAAAAACTTAAGTCGGGCTTTAGAAGGCATTCCTGAATTGCCGCCATCAATAATGGATCCCTTTTTGGTTTTGTTTTGTTTTTAACCTTTTGAGATTTGTTATTTCTTTTCTTCTGGCAGGCAGATGATTTGCAGAGTGAATGGGCAGGCTCGTGTGATTTTTTGATCAGTTCCCCCCCCCCCCCCCCCGCACCTGCAACTATTTTGTGATTCCTTAAAGAAAGAGCCTGAAAATTTTCTCCTTGTCCATTTTTTCTTTGTGTAAAGTTCCATCAAGTCAGAGCTGACATACAGCAAGCCAGTAGGGCAGGGGTGGGCAATTATTTTTTCCATGGGGCCGCATAAGGCAGGGGGGGCGAGGCACTTTTGAAAGCCCCACAGAAGCCGGCAGCCAAGGCAACCGGCTTCTGCGGGGCTTTCAAAGGCGCCTCGTTCCCCAGCAAGGCAGGGGGGCCAGTCAGGGTCATCCGGCGGGCCGGATGTGGCCCGTGGGCCGTATAATGCCCAGGACTGCAGTAGGGTTTCCAAGGCAAGAGACTAGCGGAGGTAGTTTGCCATTGCCTTCTTCTGGGTAGCAGCCTTGGAATTCCTTGGTGGTCTCCCATCCAAGAACTAGCCAGAACTGACCCTGCTTAGCTCCTGGGATCTGACAAGATCAGGCTTACCTGGACCATACAGATTAAGATCCAGTTGTCTCTTTTCTTTGCATAATTCTATAAATCTCAGTCCTGAACCCTAAGCTTGGTTCCCTTTACTGCCTTTTCTGTGATTCTTTGGAGGCTTATTGAAACAAATGAGAATAACCCTTTTTTGGCACCGTATTTATTTCCCAACAACCTCTTCTCCCAACCCCGGTGTCATGAAGCAGCTACGGTTCAGTTGACTTCTGCCCAAGGAATCGCCCTGTCTGTACCCCCTGGTCATAAAGCTGATAAGGGGCTGGCTTTGGCGAACATCATCGGTAGATGCCTCGAGATGCCGAGCTTTGAACGTTTCAGACCTTCCTTGCAGGGAAGGGACTTCCAGCACGTGGCCAACTTAAAGTGTTCCCTGTTTTTGTGCTAGTCATCTACAGCACATGTGCTTTTCATAGAAACGGGGGCTGAATCAAGTCTGTAATTCCAGAATTGCTTCAGGAATTCTTAGTGGTGCTTTGGAATGTTACATGGATAGTGTGGGGAAATGAGGAGAGGCGTAGTTACTCAGTGGCGTAGCTAGGGGGTGCAGGGGGGGCTGGAGCCACAGGCACCATTTCCTAGGGGCGCACAGCAGTGCAGCACTCCTCTTGCCACAACACCCTGCCCCAAATGCTGGAGGTAGAATTTGGGGGCAGCACCAGCAGTATAAAGCTAGAGTCTTGATAGCACCCATGCTCAGTCTGAGCTTCCAGCAACTTATAGCCTGGCTGAGGCCTGGTTCAAACAGGTGCTTGTTACTCCTGACCTCCAGGTGGGGATTGGGGGTGGGGCAAACTGTCTGACCCTGCTCCGACCTCCACGTGGAGATGGGGGGACCCAGTCCTTATCTCCAGGTAGTGATTGGAGGTGGGATGAGCCCTGCTTGCTGGTGCACTCAACTGTGCCCCACCTCAATCTCCAGGGCCGGGGCACAACTGTGGAGGGGCACAGCACCTGGGGTAAGCCTTTATTAAGCTCCACCCCTGGGGTCACTTCCTGCTTTTCTTCTTGTAAAACCCTTCCCTTCCCCCATTGCCCACACCTCTTGTCCTGAAGACCATATAACCTGCATTTGCCTATTCTGAGATACCCAGTGCAGATGGGTATGGAAGCCAGTGTGGGGTGAAGGAGTGGAGCATCATGGGGGATCCGTCAAGTCACAGCTGACTTATGGGAGGGAGTCAGTTTTCATTCATTCTGAATGATCTGTCCCTCAGTTGATTGCAGAAGATCCAGCGTTGGCAGATCTCCAAAAAGAGAGAGCGAACCTTTTCCAGGATAGCAACTGTGTTAATTCTTTGCCTGAAGCACCTTACATTGTAAGGGAAAACTTAGCTATAATAGGGGCAGTGGTGGGATTCAGCCGGTTTGCACCTCTTCGGCAGCACCGGTTGTTAAAATGGTGCTTGTAAACAACCAGTTGTTAAATTATTTGCATGTCACCACCGGAACCGGTTGTTAAATTATTTGAATCCCACCACTGATATAGGGGTCTTCGACGTAGTGCCCATGATACCCGCTAACATCTTTGTTGGCACCTGCTAAGTTGTTTTAGAAAATGGGCAGGGCCCGATGGAGCTTTTGCTCACCGTGGCTTCTGATTGGCCAATGGAGGTGTGATTGACTGTGCAGATTTTTTTTAATGTTGTTTTGGCAGCAACATGAGGATCTTTGCTATGTCACTGAATGTAAACTGTGCGTATGCAAGAAAACATTTTGAAACAATATTTTGGCCGATAATGCACTGCTGCTCTACTGTGCAGTGAGGGGACATTACCTTCGTGGCAGAGATTTTTGTACAGATGGGTTCACGCTGATGGTACCGCTGATCCCGGAAGCCCCGCAGTTTTATATTTCCAAAGAATGCATCACATTTGAATGGCTTTTCCTTGCCTCTTCAGGCCTTGTTCTCTTTTCCCCTCCTGTTGTGAACTGCCTTTCTTTTGTCTTGTATGCTGAAGATAATGTTGTAGCCTTCTCTCGTCCTCTCTTTCATTCCCTTGTCTTCTTTTCTTTCACCCTCTCTTCCCCCCCTTCTTTACGCTGGTTGGCTCCTCTTTTCTTCGCGTGACCAGACTCAGACCCAGCTGGAGCATGCCCGAATACGGGAGCTCGAGCAGAGCCTCTTGTTTGAGAAGACGCAGGCTGAAAAGCTTCTCAAAGAGTTGGAGGATGGCCGGGTAATCCATTCCCTTCCCCACTCCATCCCGCCCCACGCTAGCCAACTGCCTGCTGATCTGCTTGCTTGCCAGCTGTATAGACCACACTGACAACTTCTTTTTAAGTTTTCCTTTCATTTGGACGGCTGATTCCATCTTTCTTTTGCAACGTCCCCTCTCCTTCCGAACTGTCTGGAAGGGATATACTCCTTGCTGGTTTGCCTTCTTTGTTACCCCATAGCAGTGGTGGCGAACCTTTGGCACTCTAGATGTTATGGACTACAATTCCCATCAGCCCCCACCAGCATGGCCAATTGGCCATGCTGGCAGGGGCTGATGGGAATTGTAGTCCATAACATCTGGAGTGCCAAAGGTTCGCCACCACGGCCCCATAGTGACGTTGCTTCTGTCTGGCTTGTCTTCCAGGTTGGGGCAGACTGGGAAGTGAACACATCCCCAGGGGACACAAGCCAAACTGAGCTGCCCCTGTGATGTCACCAGCCGACACGGTGGGGGCCACTCCGTTAAGACCCTACTATACTCTGCTCCACAGAAAGATGATAATTTGGTCAATTGAGGAGCAGCAGTTGGGGAAACTGAATGCTTCTGCATTAGAACATAGTCCCAAATGAATATGAAGTTGTCATCATTTTTAAGAGCTGCCTTTGTCAAAACCGTTATTTTGTGCATCATCGAACATGGTACTTTGATACAAGAGCATTTATGCCAAAATGTATTTTTATTTTCAAATGGACGTGGGGAGGAAGGAGCAGGGCTAGGTAGGCACTAAGACCCAGGTGGAACATTCTATGGGCCTTTCCCCACTTCCCTTAAGCCCTGCGCTACTCGAGGAGAGTAGCGCGGGGTCCCTCGGCACTCCCCACTGAGAGGGGCGGCGACAGCGCAGCCGCCCCGAAGCTGCTGCTGTCGTGCCCCTCAGCGTGCAGCATCCCAGGCGCTATTCTTAACGGCGCCTTTTGATGGCCCCGCGCAGAGCGCGGGGTCGTGGGGGTGGCCGGGCGCTCGCCTGGGATGCTGCGCACTGAGAGCAGCGCGTGGCATAGAGGGGAAGGACAAGAGTGGGGAAAGGCCCTATGACAAAGAAGGTCTGACATGCTTTGTTCTGTGGCAGAGGAATGTACAACCCTACTATTACCTGTCTGTGGAACAGAGTATAGCAGTGGCAGCTATGAGTATCGGCTCAACCACGACCTCTTCCTGCAAACTGGTGGCAGTATGGAAAGAAACTATTGGTGAGCTGTTGTCAAACCCCTTCCTATAAAAGGGTTTGATCCAAGTGGACCATGCAGAGCTGGTGCTGGTACTGGGGATTGCTTCTCATTCCACTAGTGGCCCTCCAAGGGTGGGGTTTTCCAGGAAATTTCCCGGTATTCTACGTGGTCAATCCACCTCTGTCTGCAAGCTTCTTGTGCCTCATGATACCATTTGGGCTGGAGCTACTGTGCCATCTGCCATCCAATGTAACCCCTCGATAACAACCATCCCCTGATTTACAGGTGGCCACTTACCTGGTGGGCATGCAACTGAGTGTTTCTTTTGAGGGTTTTTTGGGGGGGTGTGTGTGGAGGAGGTGAGCAGTGTTTTTAATCTGCTTTTAACTGTCTGAGTTTCTTTTTAGCTTTGTTACCAGGCTATGTTTTTTTAAATGGATTGACTTCTTGGATCTTAAGGTGCCGTTAGTGCATATGCCCTTGCATAAGTGGAAAGGCTGGGCATTTTTTTGGGCAAAAGATATATAAAGGTAAAGGTAGTTCCCTGTGCAAGCACTGGGTTAATACTGACTCATAGGGTGACATCCCATCACAAAGTTGACTAGAAGAAGAAGAGTTTGGATTTGTATCCCATCTTTCTCTCCTTTAAGGTGGCTTACAAACTCCTTTCCCTTCCTCTCCCCACAACAGACACTTTGTGAGGCAGGTGGGGCTGAGAGGGTTCCGAAAAACTGTGACTAGCCCAAGGTCACCCAGCAGCAATGTAGGAGCGCAAAAACACACCTGGTTCACCAGATAAGCCTCTGCCACTTTGGTGGAGGAGTGGGGAATCAAACCCGGTTCTCCAGATTAGAATCCCTTCTCTTATCCACTATACCATGCTGACTCTCAGAGAGCAAAAGACTAATGGAGGTTTGCCATCACTTTCCTCGGCATAGCAACCCTGGTATTTCTTGGTGGTCTCCCATCCAAGTTCTACCCAGGGCCAACCTTGCTTAGCTTCTGAGATTTGCTCAGGCTGGCCTGAGTCTGTTTGATGTGAGGGATGGTGGGGGGGTGGGGGTGGCTCCTCCTTGACTTCTTTCTATTTGCTAAGCTCCTGAATTCATTAAGAAATTTACCTACTTTGAGTTCTTGGAAAACCTGATTGATCCTTGGGACTAGAACCATTATCTTTGTTACTAGGAAAAGCTGAGCTTGACTTGGAATGCCATAGACGAGATACTTACTGGATGGATAGGGGAAAGGGTCTGGCATGCCAGCCTTCTGACCCATGCAGTGGAAACTTACTGTGCAGCTACTCTAACTATAGGAAGGAATTATGATCTTTACCCCCAGATTAATTCTAAGCCCAACATTGCAACAATTTTGACTCTAAAGGTTGATCTAAGAGCTTCCGTGGGTTTTCCACACTCAGGCCTTGAGCCTCCTTCAGGGAATAGCAGTGTACAGCATTGTTTCCTGTGATAGGCAGACAACATGAAGGTTCTGGATTGGTTTGGCCTGGTATAAATGGAGCTGGGCCTTCTGCCCTTGCTTGATCAACGGAGCAATGCCTTCTGCTTGCTGCCTCTCGAGCTTCCCCCTTGCTTTCTTGCCATAGCTGACCATCTTCATCAGTGGATTTCTAGCAACTTGGCTGGGCCAACCCATGCTCCTGGTTTAGCTATAGGTGTAGCTGTCCATGGTCCTGGTTGGAACTGGAAAGTAGGTTTGAGATGCTGCATTTATCATAAAGCCGGAGGCCATGGCTTCTCTTGGCTACCATGGTCATGTGGTTTGGCAGGACCTAAGGTGAAGTTTTCCTCTCTCTCCCTCACTATACTCAGGTTTCTAGATCCTTGACTAGATTTGATGGAATGGGCTTGACCTGTTTTCTTCTCGGGACAGCCAATCTTAGCCAAACTTCCTGCTTCCGAAATGTCCCCAGTGCCTTCCTGTTCTTCCATTTTTCCTTCCCATAATTTGCAAGCCCAACATGTCGCACCTCATAAGCTAGCAAGCTGCTTCCAAGCTCATCATTAATCATGGCTCAATCAAGCTCAACCAGCTTTTTCCATCTAGCATCCTCCCATTCTTTACTCCTTTTTAAAACGTTGCTAACAATGTCAATGTATTTTCCATGAGATTTGTTTTAAAATAAGGGACTTTTACACCAGGGTAAGCCGCGTGATGGAAGGAGACTGGTGCCATCGAATTCACTGAGCAATGAACCTTGTGCAATAATAGGACCATTTTACAGATAGGGAGACTGAGGCCAAGAAGGAGGGATTTGCTGAAGGCAACACGGTGAGACAGTATCTTGCTGAGATTTCCATTCTTAATTGGCAAGTCCAGTCATGGCAGCAAACTGACAGTATACAAAGCCAAGTTATTCTAGCCTGGTTTCAGGATTCCATCACTCTGTAGTGTTACCAACATTAGAACATAAGAACATAAGAACTAGCCTGCTGGATCAGACCAGAGTCCATCTAGTCCAGCATTCTGCTACTCGCAGTGGCCCACCAGGTGCCTATGGGAGCTCACATGCAGGATGTGAAAGCAATGGCCTTCTGCGGCTGCTGCTCCTGGGCACCTGGTCTGCTAAGGCATTTGCAATCTGAGATCAAGGAGGATCAAGATTGGTAGCCTTAGGCTCATTCCGCACACGCAGAATAATGCACTTTCAAGCTGCTTTCAGGGCTCTTTGAAGCTGTGCGGAATGGCAAAAACAGTTGTGAAAGCAGCTTGAAAGTGCATTATTTTGCGTGTGCGGAATGAGCCATAGATTGACTTCTCCTCCATAAATCTGTCCAAGCCCTTTTTAAAGCTATCCAGGTTAGTGGCCATCACCACCTCCTGTGGCAGCATATTCCAAACACCAATCACACATTACCCTGGTGCAAAAATATATATATACACAGATCACATTTCAAATGGATTTTATGCTTGCATTACTAATATATGTGAAAACTGTCTTCTGTCAGAACTCTCCCAGGGCTGGACCTGGGAACAGACTTCTCCTCTAAAGGAAAACAGGAAGTTAATTGTTAGAGATACAGACCTGAGGCTCTGAAAACATTAGAAGGGTCCTTTGAGCATCCAGATATTCAGACTCTCCTTCTGCTGAGGAGTCTGTTTCTGGGTTCAGCCCTGGAGGGGTCCTGGTATCTTACTTCTGCTAAGGGTTATTTCACACATTATATAACAGCAAGCCTCGGTTTGCCATGGAGTGGACACTTAAGCTGGTATAGTTTCCAGATCTTCGGCAAATGTACCCTTCTGACATTTGTGTTTGCACTTTACATGCCTAGATATATGCTAAAATCATCCAGGTACCTGGAAAAAAAATTGTAATGTGTGAAGAGGCCCTGGAGAATGGCAAAACATGGAAAAGCAAGCACTAATTTTTCCCCCCTGTGCATATGTTTTTATTGCAAACTGTTTCAGTTGACCACAGTAGCAGAACAGTCCAGAATCCTCCAACTAGAAGAAGAACTGAACATAAGGAAGAGCGAAGTAGAGGAACTGAGGGAGTGTCTCAAGAACTCTCACCAACTGGATTCTCCAGATCACAGTCTGGGCCTGCAGACAGAAGCCCTCCGCTTACGAGACCAGCTCCTCTCCGCTAACAAAGAGCATCAGAAAGAAAGCGTCCAGTTGAAGGAGAAGTATGAGAAAACATTGAAGAAACATCAGCAGGAAGCTGAGAAACTGAAAGCGCTCAATGAGAAGTACTCTCTGGAAATCGTTGACCTCAAGCAGAAAGTTCAGCAAGCCACCAATGAGAACATGGGGATGATGGACAACTGGAAGTCCAAACTGGACACTTTAGCGTCTGATCACCAGAAGTCCCTGGAGGATCTCAAGGCTACCTTGAACACAGGTCCTGACTCCCAGCAGAAGGAGATTGTGGAGCTGAAGGCCATTGTGGAGAGCGTCAAGATGGAGCACCAGTTGGAGCTCGAGAACCTCAAAGCCAAGCATGACATCGAGACTGCAGTTCACATTAAGGAGAAGGAGAGCCTGAAGCTGAAGCTACGAGAAGCCAAGGACGAGCTCGAAGAAAGCGGCAACAACTGGAAGATGCAACTGGAGACCAAAGCCAACCAACACCTCCTTGACCTTCAGGACTTGAAGGAGAAGTGTCGAGATGCAGATTTCCGAGTCCACGAACTGGAGAAGCTGCATGGCGACTACAAGGATCAAGCCCAAGCCATCGGTTTCTTGAAAGAGCAGATCTCTCTGGCTGAGAAAAAGATGCAGGACTATGAGACGTTGCAGAAAACCGAAGCCCAGAGCAAGCAAGAGATCCAGAGGCTGCAGGAGAAAGTCCTGGTACTGGAGAACAAATTGCAGTCTGCGGAGACTCTCCATCCTTCTCAACATGCAAATGTAAGATTGTGGGTTTACTTGGCCTTGGTCCATTTTCGGCAATTTGTTTTTCAGTGTGTTCTTATAATGACTTCAGAGATATTTGTATAGGAATAAGGCTACAGCTGCCAAAAAGGAAATAAGTAGGTTCTAGATCAAAACCAGCCTGAATTCTCCTAGAAGCTAAAAGAGAGTCTGCATACACAATTCTCCCTTTCCCATGGTATTGTCACAACACCCCTGTGAGGTAGGTAAAGATGAGCGAGCGAGCCTGACTCAAAGTCACCCAGTCAGCTTCATGGCAGAGCGCTGAATTACGCTCTCATCTTCCAGATCCTAATCCAACACCACACTTGGATTATCAAACAGGGTTTTACAAAATGGTCTATCCCCCATAGTTGAAGGCCATTCTGCCAAAATGGCGGCAGCTGCAGAAGTCTGCAGAAGTCCTTCAGGTTTTTCTAACCTGGGTCCACTCTGCACAGACCAAACATCACCCCTGGAATAGTAAAAACACTGTTCCAGGGGCGCAATTTGCACGGCTTCCGCCTCTGCACTGCAACGAGACAGCACTGTGCTTTTCCTCCCCAACCGGTGGGGAAACACTGTTTTTGAAAGCGAGTCTTTTCAAAAACGTTTGTAACCCGGTGCCAAGCAAACAACACCGGGTTGGAGGTGCCACTTTTCAGTGTCTCCATTTTGTTTGCCAACTTACCTTCTTTTCCTTGCACAGCTCCGCAGGGACAAGAGGACATGCCTCCGGGCCTCTGACTCCGAGGCGTTGCCATGGCCACGGGGGCGTGTCCTCTCATCCCTGCAGAGCTGCGAAGGGAAGAGAAAGTAAGTTTCACAACGAAAAGGAGGTGCCTCTGTGTAAAGGGACCTCCGCGGGCCGCAGCAGCTTAGGGGCCGCCCACACGGAAGCGTTCAAATGGTCCCGTGGCTCCACCGGTATCATTTATACTGGTGGGCTGCCACTTCACAGGCCTGTGCAGAATGGGCTCTGATTTGGGGATTTATGGACGTTGACTGGTAAACAAACAGATTTTCTCTACTGAGTCTGGACAGGGCTGCTTATCTTCCCCCAAAGAACTGTTTGTGTTACCTTTTAAGTGTCACTTGTATAGGTTTTTGATTCTTGCGGTAACACGTTTGGGCTGAAAAGCAGGACAAAAATATTTGAAGTACACGAAAAAATTTTGTACGGCCCAGAGAAAACACAACGATGATTTTAATGAGCATTTTCTCTTTCACTCGTGTTAACCTCAGCAATGTAAACGTACCATGTGTATGTGTTGTTTTTTATGTTTGCTACAGATGATTGAGACGAATGATATTTCAGAAGAAAAGATCAAGATGAAACAGATGATGGAAGGTAACCTTGTCTGGGAATCTGGATTCCAAATTGACTTCAGAATTTAGCACGGTGGATTCTATCTCATTTTTATCCCACCTCTCCTTTAAGGAGATTTAAGGGTGGCAAGCATGGTTTTCTTTATCGCCATGTTGTGCTCACAAACAATCCTGTGAAGGGCAGGATGATGCACTGTTGCTGTGCCTGGAGCTGTGTCCATAACAGGCCTACTTGGGGATTTGCTCATGTCTGGGACGTATCACTTCAAACTGTGGATTAACGCTCACATGAATTGGGGGGGGGGGGAGGGTTTACAATTCCCTGATCAAAGAAATCTAGCTCATCAGAGAGAAGAAAGAGTCTTCTCTTTAATATAAGGCAAATGTTCTCCCCCTGACATGGTTATTTTCGGTATGCTGAAGCCGCATTACGGAGTTGCATTAAGCTATCTACTATTTATTCATTCATTCATTCATTCATTCATTCATTCATTCATTCATTCATTCATTCATTCATTCATTCATTCATTCATTCATTCATTCATTCATTCATTCATTCATTTATATTTTAGACTTTTATACCGCCCTATCCCCGGAGGGCTCCGGGCGGTGTACAACATATAATAAATACAATCATAAAACCGTCATAATTTAATTAAAATCTATAAAAGCAGCGAAAGGATAAATGACCCCAAGTTCTTTGTCCCTCACTGTCTCAGCAAGTTCAGACTCCATTAACTTGTACCTGAAACTCAGCTCCATCTGCCCCATTGTTGCCCACTCACTGAATTTGTGGAGATCCTCTTGGAGGTCTTTACAGTCACCTTTGACCTGTCCATCTCTTCTTCTTTTAAAGATCTCCAGGACCGGTTGAGCAAAAAGGACAAAGAGGTTTCGTCACTTGTCTCCCAGACGGACACTTTAAGGGCCCAAGTAAGTGGTAAGTTTCCTTAGCCTTGAGTAGATCAGCTGTTTTTTCTTGTAATAATGGAATATCAGAACCATTACACTGAGTGCCTTTTATTGATTTCTTTAAACACACATTTTTAATTGAAGTTGGTAGGTAACATGATGCAAAGAAAAATTTGCAGGAATTTACCTTACTTGAAACAAATTGGCCATGGGAAAGACAGGTGAGTTCAGGCAAATAATATCAAGGCTGATGATGGAACGTGCTCTCATGTCACAGCGAACTCATGGCGACCTTCTGGTGTGTTTTCAAGGCGAGAGACAGTCAGAGGTGGTTTGCCATTTCCTGCCCTTGCAGAATGACCTTGGAATTCATTGGTGGCCTTCCATCCAAGTACTAACCAGGACTGATTCTATTTAGCTTTCAAGATCAGGCTAGCCATGGCAATCTAGTCAGAGCAATATCAAGGTTACTGGGACGCTTAAGAAAATGTAAAATTGTTGCGGACAAGATGCCAACACAGGGAGATCCATTCACTACATCTCCCAAATATTCTTTTTAACATAAGAGGCCTTCCTAAGGCTGAAATCTTTTATACATCTCCTTTCAAGTAAACATTATAGAAATCTGTGGAGTTACTAGATGGAGCTAGGAATTGGGCTGGATGAATTGTACATGGCCGTCTTCCAGCCAGCGTTCATGACCTCTGATGTGTGACCCAGACAGAGATTGTATTCTCAGGCGTCACAAACAAATCTCAGTTTGTTTAAAATCAGGACAAGTCACAAAGTCCTTGTGTCCAGCTGTTTCTCCGCCCCGCCCCCCTTCATTCAAATATCAGCATGGAGCTTGAAGACCATCTGGTGTGGACCAAACAACGGTTTGTTGTGAAATCCACATTGCACAATGGAACAAACTGTGGTTTGCCCTCAAGTCCAAAGCCACAGTTCGTCGTTTTGCCTGATTGAGACTGTTCCAAACAGGAAGGCTTCAGTCTGTATACCACACAGAGGAGAAGAGCATACTTAAGCCCGAGGGCTTCAAGTTCATCCTCACGATGAGCCAGGAAGTCCATGGACATCTGTGTTCCCTCCCTCTTTCTCTCATGCCAAAACAGCTATTGTTTATTCTGACATCTAAATGTGTATTTCCTTCCTTTGTTCTGTCTAACAGCACTGGAAAATAAATGCAAAAGTACAGAGAAGAAGGCAGACAGTCTCTTTAAAGAGAAGAAGAGGCTGGAATCAGAACTTGAAACAGTATCCAAGAAGACCCACGATGCTTCTGGACAGCTGGTCCTGATCAGCCAGGAGCTCCTAAAAAAAGAAAGGTCAGTTTTTTGTACTTCCCTTCCCTCCTTCCTGTCCACCTTGGGGATAAAATTTGGCAAATTTAGTGCTGGCGAAAGGAGTGATCGGCAAACCAGGAGCCGAGATCCTCAGTGGCACGTGGGAAATAATATGAGCTTCCCAATGGAAGTAATAGCGAAACGGTGTGGAAAGAAATGCTTTCAATGCCCATAATTCTTGAAGATGTCCAAGCGGTCAGTTAAAATCTGCCTTTACAAGCCCTGTTTTCAGGGCCCTTGTTTCTAGAGTTGAGGCAGGTATTCCGGAGTAAGGCATATTGTTTTGTAGTCTGCTTGTAGCCTGAGAACAATTTTTGTGAAGCTTCTTTAAGCTACTCAACCTTTTATGCTGTTTTAATAGCTGGGTTCTAATGGTTTATTAATTCTTAACGGCTTGTATGGTGCATTATGTTTTATTTTGTACGCCTTGGAGCAGATTTTCTGGAGAGGCAGGGTAGAATTTTTCTAAAGGTGACAGATGGGGGAACTCCTGAAAATAAAGATTGGCTATTTTGTGGGGAGGCAGAGATACTTTATGGACAAAGCAAACAGGGACCAGAAACCGGTGGGTAGAATGTGCCATAATAGATCGTGCTGAGTTGGATAGGCACGTGGTTTGACTTGAAGTAAATCAGCTGTGTATCTCCGGCCTTCAAACATCATTGCGATGCTTCCTCTATCCTCCCCTCAGAAGCCTCAATGAACTGCGTGCTTTGCTCTTGGAAGCCAACAGACATTCGCCTGGGCCCGAGCGGGACTTGAGCCGCGAAGTACACAAAGCAGAATGGAGGCTGAAGGAGCAGAAACTCAAAGACGACATCAAAGGCCTGAGGGAGAAACTGATTATTTTGGTAAGTTCTGGACTGGTGAGTCAAGAAGAAGTTTGGATCTATAACCCTGCCTTTTCTCTCCTGTGAGGAGTCTCAAGGCAGCTTACAAACTCCTTTTCCCTTCCTTTCCCCACAACAGACACCTTGTGCGGTAGGTGGGGCTGAGAGAGTTCTGCGACTAGCTCAAGAGATAAAGGTCACTGAGAAGATCTAGGTCACCCAGAAGGTTCATGTGTAGTAGTGGGGAAACAAATCCAGTTCACCAGATAATAGTCTGCCACTCATGTGGAGGAGTGGGGAATCAAACCCAGTTCTCCATTGTTTGGAAGATATTTTTGGAAGACCAGTGTTTAAATCCCCCTTCTCCCCTGGAAGCTCACTTCGTGACCCTGGACTTATCACATATTCATGAAGAGGCTATTGCAGTAAAATGGAAGAAGGGAAAAAGATGTTCCAACCAGAGACAGAAGTTGTATATTAATGAGTAAACGCATACATACAGTTTTGCCCCTTTGTGAGTTCAAGGCAAAGGCGAGATTCAGACCACAGAAGTCCTAATTGTGAGAGTCTTTCCCTAGCAAATACATGGGTCCTTAATTCTTCTCCCTTCCCGACAGGATAAAGAGAAATCGGTAACGGACCAGAGGCGGTATTCTCTGATTGACCCTTCATCAGAGTCGGAGGTTCTCCGGTTGCAGCACCGGCTGGTTAGCACCGAGGACGTCCTGCGGAATGCCTTGGAGCAGGGACAGCAGATGGAGAAGCTGATGGAGGCTATGAGGACTTCTCCTGAAAAAACTCAGGTAGGTGGGCTCCCGTCACAAGGATGTGCTGCTCTGTCTAGCCCAGGGGTCTGCAACCTGTGGCTCTCCAGATGTTCATGGACTACAACTCCCATCAGGCCATGCTGGCAGGGGCTGATGGGATTTGTAGTCCATGAACATCTGGAGAGCCTCAGGTTGCAGACCCCTGCTCTAGCCATTTCTGCAGCGGAGCATCTGCTTTGCGTGCAGAAGATCCCAAGTCAGTCCATGGCATCTCCAGAGATATGTGAAAGACATGAGACCCTGGGGACAAATCAAGAGTATATAGTACTGACCTTGAAGACTAATGGCCTGATTTAGTTTAAGAAGGCTAGGAAGAGGCTGTGGCTTCAATGGCAGAGCATCTGGTTTGCATGCAGAAGGTCCAAGGTTTGGTTCCCGGAATCTCCTGCTTAAAAAGATCAGGTCTAGGTTAGGGTCCCTGATTTTATGCCCATGGATGTCAAGGAACCTTGATGGAGTCCATCAAATCTTTCTAGAAAGTGAGTGGGGCCAGGTAAGGTTTCTTCACATCAGGGCTCTTGATTGGTCAGTGGAGATTGTCTGAGCAGATTATTTTTTTTAAAGTTGCTGCAGCAGCAACACGAGGATCTTCACTGTATGACTGAAAGTAAGCTACCGTATATAGAGTATAAGCTGAGGGGGCTTTTTCAGCATTAAAAATGTGCCGAAAAAAGTCGACTTATACTCGAGTATATATGGTATGTGTATCCAAGAGAATACTTTTAAATAATGCTTTTATTGTAAAAGGCATCCTGATAAACAGAGCTTCTGCCTGAAATATTGAAGAGTTGCTATCAGAGTTAGGCATGACCTCACTCCCTGACATGATGCAGTTGGCTCCGCCTCCTGCAGCAGCCATTTTATAGTTATGCCTATTACCCTCTGACGGAATTCTAAAGGGGCCCACAGGCTCAACAAGGTTGGGGACTCCAGTCTAAGGGGCTTTGCCTCTCTTGTGCAGGAATCAAGTTTTGCTTTAAGAGGAAGACTCCGGATGCATAATTCCATTCTGGAGATGATTTTAGGTGTGCAAAAATTCACATGGCTGCACTTAAAAAGGTGTATAGTGCGTCTTTCTTTCTGCTTAGCGGTCTGATGCTTTAATGGTGCTGTGCTCTGTTTTTAATGACTGATGGTTATGCTGCGTGGATTCATTCTTACCTGAGACCAACTGCGTGATTTTCCTCTTCTTCGTTTTAGACAATTGGAAATTCTGGCTCTGCAAATGGGATCCATCAACAGGATAAATCTCACAAGCAGGAGGTTGGTGAAAGTCTGTCTAGCATGCATGTCTACTGTTGTTTCCCCGAAAATAAGACAGTGTCTTGTATTAATTTTTGCTCCCAAAGATGCACTATGTCTTATTTTCAGGGGATGTCTTATTTTTCCACTCCACAGCTGCATGTTCTGGTTGACAGGCATGCTTCCAAACAAAAACTTTGCTATGTCTTACTTTCGGGGGATGCCTTATATTTCGCACTTCAGCAAAACCTCTACTACGTCTTATTTTCAGGGGATGTCTTATATTCAGGGAAACAGGGTAGGAGCATCTGTCTAGCAGCATTTGCCATGCCTGGCTTTACTTCTGGCTCCAAGGCTGATGTGATATAGCAGTTAGGGTATTGGATCTGGGTTCAGATTCCCAATCTACCATGGAAGTTCTCTGGGTGACCTTAGGCTGGTGATTGTGGTGGGTTTTCCGGGCTATGTGGCCGTGGTCTGGTGGATCTTGTTCCTAATGTTTCGCCTGCATCTGTGGCTGGCATCTTTAGAGGTGTATCACAGAGGGAAGTCTTCTCTCTGGACACAGTGTGGAACAGACTTCCCTCTGTGATACACCTCTGAAGATGCCAGCCACAAGCCCAGCCAACTTTGCAGGCAACGTTAAGAACAAGATCCTGGAACTCAGACCACAGCCCCAAAGCCCGGAAAACCCACCACAACCAGTTGAATCTGGCCGTGAAAGCCTTCAACAATATGTTAGGCTGGTGATGCTCTTGCTACCCCATCAAGGCAAGCCTGCTTGGCCCTGACAGTAACTCAGCCCACCTCTCCTGTGATGACTGCAAAGAGGGAGAGCCATGCTAGTTTATTTCTTTAGAAGAAGAAGAAGAGTTTGGATTTATACCCCACCTATCTCTCCTGTAAGGAGACTCAAAGTGGCTTACAAGCTCCTTTCCCTTCCTCTCCCCACAACAGACACCTTGTGAGGCAGGTGGGGCTGAGAGAAAGCGACCTAGGGGCTAGTCACAGTTCTTCGGAACTCTCTCAGCCCCACCTACCTGACAAGGGGTCTGTTGTGGGGAGAGGAAAGGAAAGGAGAGGAAAGGAGAGCCAGGAAGACTACTTGTGAACATCTCCCTACAGGAGAAAAATTGGGATATAAATCCAAACTCCTCCTCCTCCTCCTCCTGTAACCCAGGGTTTAATGTCCACTTTGCCTGCAGAAGTTCCCATATCCACCCCATGATTTATCTAGTTCAGCCATTCTCAACCAGGGTTCCGTGGTACCCTGGGGTGCCGTGAGCATGTCCCAGGGGTACCGTGGCAAACACTACCGCCCCCCCCCTCATTTTTTGTGGTGTCTCCCCACTGGCCAGCAGAGACATGGAGCCCCTGGCTCCATGGGGCAGAGGCCTCGCCACAAGAAAGTCAGCAGTCACCCCCCCCCCCTTAGTGCTTCCCTTCACCCTGGGAGGGAAGGTGGGGAGTGTGTGTGGCCAAGCCAGGGGCAAATGGGGGGGAGAAGGGTGGAGTGAGGTAACAGAGAATTACCGTGAGATATGAAGAGTGAGGTCAAGGGTACCCTGACCTCAAAAAGGTTGGGAAACACTGATCTAGTTCAAAAGACAGGGGCACTCAGTGATGTGAGCAAGCTTGGGACCTCGATAGAACAAGTTTCTGTTTCAGCGAAAGGCAGCTCTGTGAGTATTTTCATTCACAATCCTCTCCTTTTTCTGTAGGAGAAGCACTGATGAAGGAGAAGAGATCGGAGAGGACTGCACTACACTTGGATCTGCTGCTGCTGAAAACGGGCCGGTACAAGAGATGCCCTTCCCACTCCCAGCTGTGGCGCCACCAAAAGACCATTTGCCGGGTGTTACTACTCTAAGAGCACAACTCTGTTTCTGGCGTACGTTCATGGACGTGGACTGGGCAGCTCTTTCCCCCAGCGGTTCAGATTTGCCAAGATGGGCCTAGTTGCAGCAGCAGCACTACAGCGGTTGTGCCCTTGTTTTGAATTTTCCCTCCAGTATTGCCTTGAGCTTTTAGCAGCGTTCAGTGATGAGGGTGATAAGTCGAGTCAGCTTTACCTGACCACGTGGATGCCTACGACTATATCGTACGACGTGAGATGCCTCTTCGTTGATCCTCCGGGACACTTGAGGCATCTAAGAAAGTGGCATGTGGCGTTTAATTCCTCCCTCCTTCAGGGAAAGCACTCCCTTTCCTTTCTACGCTTGGTGGCGCCGCAAAGACTTTTGGTGTGGAGATGTTGGCTGCGCAAACCAACTCCGTTCCTAGATGTCTCACAGACACTGTGCAGAGGAAAAAGAGTCTTAAGACTTCTGAATGTGTGGATTCTCCTTAGTCCTAATCATATAATGTGTGACCGCAGATTTTCAGGTGGACCTTTCTCTAACTTATTTTAACTTAACTTAGTAACTGTTGAGTCATGGGTTATTTTGGAGTTTACAAAACGGCAGCGGATTCTCTCTTGTCAGTGCCCATAAAGAGACTCCCCTCTTTCTGATCTGAAATCTCTAACTCATCCATACCAATGTCTAAAGAAACAGCAGAAATGTGCGTCTTATTGTGGTGGAGTTGTACGCCCAGAAAAGCTCTGAAGGTGTTTGGGATCTTCTGTCTTTGTGATTTTCAGTGAATTCGCCAAGTTTGAAGTTACCTCATAACTTAATTTCTCTAACACAGAGATTAATCTCCAAATAAGAAAGAACATTTGATTTTCTAGCATACAAATGACGGGGTTGAGTGCGTGTGTGTGTTTTCTTCTTTTTACAGGTACACAGATTGGAGAGAAATGTGTTTTTTTGGTGTGTACCCAAAAATGCTTGCATTTTCTGAAAGCAAGGTCAGTCTCAAAAGAGTTTTCCACACTGGGTTTTTTTTAATGCGGCTTGGCTTGTTAACCGCATCGGGATTTTGCCTCCCTTTCAGACAATATTGTTTGGTAGTAGTTACTCTTGTCCCCCCCCTCCCCGAGTGTTTTTTCCCCTTGAAAATATAGGGAAAATGGAAAGAAAAAGTAGGAGAGCAATGACTAACAAAGGATATAGTCTTAAGGGAGGAGAAAAGCCAATTTAGTTACGTCAGTCTGTATCAAAACCTTGTGTGGAACACCCTTGAGTTTGGCACGGTTAATCTGTGAAATGGAGCTGGGTACAGAGTGAAAACTTGGAGAAGAGATCTCTGAGATAAAACTTTCTGTTTCGTAATCATGGCTGGGACCCAATTAGTTTTTGATGGACATTTTGCACCCCCTGCTCGTAGTACATTCTCCTGGTTGTTTAAGTTAGCCTGTTTTCTTATTCTAATTGAAACCTGGCAGAGGAACAACGGAATGAGATAACCGTTAACAACACTGCTATTGAAAATAAGAGAAACTCACTGCCATTTCTTGCCATGTCCAGAGGAGGCGGAAGAGAGCAAGAAGGTAGACAGGTGTAGGACAAGAGGAGTGAAAGCCCATCCTGCAGTTTGAGCTAATGTCAATCTAATGATGCAGGCTCCGGCAATGTATGAAGAACACCTTTGGCTATGACGAAGAAGGGCTCTTAGCAGGTTAGCTTCTGTCCAGGTTAACTTCATTTCTGCTCACCCCAGGAAGCTTCGGCTTTCCTCCCCTGCACAGTTTTGCCTGTTGAAAGCGGCCACCTTTGTACCTGTTCTGCTTTTGTATTCAGAGCTAGGAACAGCCAGCAGGGTGGGTCAGTTTTGACTAGCAAAAGAATGCGAGGGTGGAATCCTTTCTCCTCCTGGCATTGCAGGGCTTGGTCATACGCAGCTATTGCTTTTTAAAAAGATCTGATCCCAGATCCCCACAGCTCACCTAGTCAGATGCTATGTTCCACCCCCCCCCTTCTTTGCACAAACTAATTTTAGTGTCCTGAGTGTGCGATAGACCCCTAAATGCATTTTTATGCTTGCTTTTTGTCTGTGTGCGTGCGTGCCTGTATCCCTAATTCGGCTTTAGATCCTATAATGCAATTCTGTTGAGTTTTAATTGGCTTCTAAGTTTCCTTACATCTTTCTGAGAAATGTTCCCTGCCTTGCCCCATGTTCTGGATCTGCGACACTTTGATGCCCCTGACGAGAAAGACCGACGGGGAGAAAGAAATGGGAGTTCTCTCCAGCAGATGTAGGTCTGGAGCTCTCTTTCTTTCTAGAATAAAGCCTGAACAGTAGCTACAGTATTGGTGTGGGTATAGGGGAGAGAATCCAGCTATGTCTCCTTCTGCATATCTTGGCCACTTATCAAATCTCCACTAAACCTTTGCACGTCCTGACATATAAGCTAGGGAAAGATCTGTACCATTATTGCTTAGTTACTTCATGATTAAAAAGGAATTGGATACACACGCACACATATATCCTTCTTTTTTGGACCATAAACAATAATAGATATTTTCAGTCTCCTCTCCCCTTTCAAGTTTTTGATGGACAAGAAATATAACTGACTGTCGAAATACAGGAGTATCAACTTGAAGAATGGACCGGAAAAGCTATAAACAGATTGCAGTTCTGTCTGATTGTTGTACTCTTCAACAGATTTATCTAAACCTTTTATTAGGGAAGAGAAAGGTGGCCACCGTCTTCCCATAAGAGCCACAAGACTGCATCCCCTAGACCCGTGGTGGTGAACCTTTGGCACTCCAGATGTTAAGGACTACAATTCCCATCAGCCCCTGCCATCATGGCCAATTGGCCATGCTGGCGATGGGAATTGCAGTCACTAACATCTGAGTGCCAGATAAGAACCCTACTAGGCTCTAGGTGTCAAACTCATGACCCCTCCAGATGTTCACCGGGACCAGTGCTGGCAGGGGATGATGGGAACTGTAGTCCATAACATCTGGAGGGCCACGAGTTTGACACCTGTGCCCTAGACAGTGGTCCCGATCTCTTCCTCTCCCATTTCCTGATGAGACACAGGACTAGCTACAGTGCTTGACACAATAACTGGTCATTGCAAGTTCTCTTTCCAGAACTGGTTAGGAACTGATCTGCCATGAAGACAAACACTTGACCAATGGGTTAAGTGAAGTGTTCTGTCCTGGAATCGCAGTTCAGAGGACTTTCATCATACAGAACCCAATGGCAGTCCATTTATCCTGCTGGGGTGAGCCATACCTTCTTCCCTAGCGGAAGAAGTGTTATCCTAAATAAAGCTGATAGATGTGGGGAAAAGGAGGGTGTGATTTCCCACACATAGTGCTGTTTGGGGCTGAAAAGGAGCATCTGGTGATGTTGGGATCCAGATCTCTCCATGAAGCAGAAAATTTAGGTGACTGTCAATGCAATTCTTGCAGAGTTACTCCAGTCTAAGCCCACTGAAACAGATTTGCTTAGACTGCAGTAACTCAGCATCGGATTGGGTGTGAAGAGAATTTTACAAAAACCTTTGACGGCAGGGTGACGATCAGGCTCAACCTGGCAACGCGAAATCTCAAAATTGGATCACGAGTTTATGATTATCCTTATTGTTTACCAGCTGGAAAGAGATGAATGGCTCAGTTGCCCAGTATAGTATCACATTCCCCTTTTTTGGGTTTCTGGTAAATATGCATGTCTATTTCACACAAAAACAAAAGCAAGATGCTGGCAAGCCGTCTTATCGGAAAAGCCAACTATTCCATTGTTAACGGCAGCTTTCTAGCAGTTGAACACTTAATCTTGTACCGATCTATTAATCCACTAAACAAACAAACCCAGCTTATAGGGTAAGCTGATAGTAGATGTAAAAAAAAGAGGATAACCTTTTACCCACGTGGTATGTATTCCGATTTTGTAGTTTTAGTCACTTTTTTGGCTATCAGATTTTGTTAGGTAAAGAAAATTGGTTTGACAGCTAATATCTATTTTATTATGGGCTTTTTTGTGGTTTTTTTTTTTTTTTGGTTTCCTGTGTACAAAAGCTTTACAGACGGGAGTCTATTTAGTGTAACTACTTTTCCAGAATATGTATTCATGTATCACAGGCCCTAAGACGGGCTTGCTGAAGTGTGGTGAGCTCATACTAAACCAATAAAAACTTGTGGTGGAAGAGAAGCAACATGTCTAGTCCCTCCTCTACGATGTGTCATTGATGCAAAATGGGGAAGGCTTGCAACTACGTTGGAAGATGAGGTAAACATTTTCATTGAGGGTGCTATTTTGTTAAAGAACCATCTGGAAAGCAGGGTGGGATTGCTGTGTGTTTAAATGTCTTCAAGCACGATCGCATGAGATTTAAATACCCAATGGGCGGTGGATTCAGGACAAACCAAAAGATTTACATCTTCATTTTAAGTGGAAGTAACTTGTGAGACCGAGAGCTATAAAATGTGAAGATGGGCGGCAAGTTGAGTTGGCTTTGGAAGGGGATTAGATGGCAAGGCTGACGGCGGTTATAAGAGACGAGAATACGCACAATTTTCTGAAAGACTAGAAATCCTTTGCGGACTACTTTGAGGAAGGAGCAGCAGTGGCGTAGTGGTTAACAGCAGGTGTACTCTATCTGGAGGAACCGGGTTTGATACCCTGCTCTGCCGCTTTTGCTGTGGAGGCTTTTTCAGATTAGCCTGTACACTCCAACATACGCCAGCTGGGTGACCTTGGGCTAGTCACAGTTCTTTGGAGCTCTCTCAGCCCCACCAACCTCACAGGGTGTTTGTTGTGAGGGGGGAAGGGGAAGGAATTTGTAAGCCCCTTTGAGTCTCCTTGCAGTAGAGAAGGGGGGCTTATAAATCTACCTCTTCTACTCATTGAAAACATATACAAACAGAGAAACAACGGCAGGATTCGAGCTTTAAATGAAAACAGCATATTGGATTAAGAAAACTTTATAAGAAGGACTAAAAGCGATAAAATAGATATTAATTATAAGCATGGAGTTAGAATTATGCTTGGGTCCTAAGTGAGGTAGCTAGAAGTCATCATATATATGTGTAGGTGTTTGTGTATATGCTTCCCCCCCCTTTTCATTTAGTATTATTATAAGGGAGGGAGGGGGCACTAGACTGGGATTTTTTTCTTTTACCTTTCTATGTATGTGTTATTTAGATGTGTAAAATAAATAAAAATTCTCAAGAAAGGGGATTAGACAGATTCATTAGACAGTCCCATTAGTGCTAGCCCAGACAGCTAAATTGAATGTTTTATGTCCAGAGGCAGAAACCCACGGAAAAGCCAACAAGTTGGGAGGTTTCGGCATCTGTACCCCATTTATAGGCCTAGGAATTAAGTAGAAGCCAAGATATAATGAGCCCACTGTATCTTGCACTGAGTCAGTCCATTAGTGGTTCTAACATAGTTTTCACGCATTAGACTTTACAACTTTAAATATACCATGTGGTCTGTATATGGAAATGTGATTGAAAGCATGTGTTATCTGTCTACTTAATTGACTGTCCTTTGGCCCTGTCTTAAGTTCTTGGGTTCTGATTAACCTAAAGAGCTGCTGTTTCCACACAAAAATCTCAAGCCCAGCTGTAACTGGGAAGAAGAGCCCAGTTGGATCAGGAAGATTGTCCATCTAGTCCAACGTCCTGTTTCTCACAGGTATAGCGTTGTAACGGTCTCGCAGAGCATGCGAATGCTCTCGGGTAGCGTTGTAACGATCTCACAGAGCGTGCTAATACTCATGCTAATGCTCTCGGATAGCGTTGTAACGGTCTCGGAGAGCTTGATAACGCTGAGAAAGCTCTCTGGTTTTAACTATGAGAATTATAACTATAACCTGAGAAATGCTGCGTGGTCCGACGATGGAAAGGGTGTGTGTGTGGCGCTTGTAATTCATTATTTTGGCCACCGGAGGGCAGCAGCAGCGTCCCCAGCGGCTTCCCTGCCCAAAGAGGTTGGGACACGCCACAACCTCGACGTGCGGCCTCGTGCGAAGGCGGCGCCTCATAAAGGCCGCCCTGGGCTCTCGGCTCCGTTGTCCAAACCGGCTGCCAGCTCTAAGAGGCTCAGGAAGATAGCGGAATCCCCCCATAACATCCACGTGCGGTCTCGCGCGAAGGCGACGATCTAAGAAGCGCCCTTTGGCTCCCCTCGCCAAAGGGGCTTTTTAGGCCAAAGAGGCCCCGACACGCCACAACTTAGACCTGCGGTCTTGTGTGAAGGCAGCGAAATGAAAAGGGCGTCTGGGGGCATTGGCGCTCCTCGTCAATGGGGCTTCTCGGGGCTTCGTCCGAGACCGCAGGTCGAGGTTGTGGCATGTCGGGGCCTCTTTGGCGCAAAAGGTCCTTTGCAGAGAGGCACCGAGAGTCTGGAAGGCGCTTGTAGTTCACGCCTTTGGCCACCGGAGGGCAGCAGCAGCAGCGTCCCCAGCGGCTCCCATGCCCAAAGAGACTCCGATACGCCACAACCTCGACGTGCGGCCTCGTGCGAAGGTGGCGCCCGAGAAATGCCTCCCTAGGCTCTCGGATCCCTTATCCAAAGGGGCTGGAAGTTCCAAGAGGAACGTTAGCGGAGTCGAAACATGCATGGTTAGATGCATGTAAAACTTTAAGGAATAAATTATCCTTCCAGCAGTAGGAAACTTTATGAACAATCAAATTTACAGCCAGTCATATATCAAGAGAAAATTGGAACAGAATATTTTATATTAGGTAAGGGGGAGGGGGTTTCCTCGGGTTCAACCCCCCCATTCATGTCCGAAGCTCCGCCCACCAGTTTGTGGGTTTTTAAAACATTTTAGTGTTTTTCGGTTTTTGGCCTGCAGGGGGCGCATTGTTTAGGCTGCCAGCACCAAACTTTCAGGGATTGTTTGGGGGAATCTCCGAATGATACTACCCAGGTATGGTGAGGTTTGGTTCAGGGGGGGGCAAAGTTATGGACTCCCAAAGGGGGTGACCCATCCTCCATTGTTTCCAATGGGAGCTAATAGAAGATGGGGACTATACCTTTGAGGGTCCATAACTTTGGACCCCCTGAACCAAACTTCACCAAACCTGGGTGGTATCATTAGGAGAGTCTCCTAAACATACCCTAAAATTTTGGTGCGGCTAGCTTAACAATTGCACCCCTGACAGCAGGCACCCCCCAAATTTCCCCAGATTCTCCTTTTAAATCCACCCCCTTCGGCATGGATTTAAAGGGAGAATCTGAGGTCCTCAGTTTAGAAGAAGAAGAAGAGTTTGGATTTATATCCTCCCTTTCTCTCCTGTAGGAGACTCAAAGGAGTTTACAATCTCCTTGACCTTCCTCCCTCACAACAAACACCCTGTGAGCTGTGACTAGCCCAAGGTCACCCAGCTGGCGTGTGTGGGAGTGCACAGGCTAATCTGAATTCCCCAGATAAGTCTCCACAGCTCAAGTGGCAGAGCAGGGAATCAAACCCGGTTCCTCCAGATTAGAATGCACCTGCTCTTAACCACTACGCCACATTGAAAGTGATGCTGATTCAGGGTGGGGGATAATCCACTCCAAAACAGAATCACTTTCAATGTTGTTTAACTGGGGATCCCAGATTCTCCCTTTAAGGTGGATTAAAAAGGAGAATTTGGGCTCTAGTTTAAACACCATTGAAAGTGATGCTTTTTGGGGGTAGATTCCAGAATCACAGCGGCTGCTGGGGGGGGGGGGGGGGCAAAACTCAGATTTTGCACCCGGCTCCATTTTCCCTCTATGCCTTTGCCCAGAGGGGAGGGCAGAAGGAACTGCCAGCTGCCAGCTAGGACTCGGAGCCCAGCTAGTGGGGGGCAGGGGAGGGCAGGGCGGGGGAGTCTGTCGTCCCCGGCCTTGGAGAGCTGCTTTTATAAGCGCTAGGCCAGGGGCGGGACTTGGGGACGCGTGGTCATGCCCTAGGGGTGGGTGGGGGTGTGGCCCCCCCAACCCCCCCCATAAAAAATCTATACCTACGTCCCAGATAAGAATTAAAAACACAGGCCTGTGAGGAATAGATAAGAATTACAAATATTGGAAGTGTAAAGAAAAGAATGGTTCATTTTACCATTTGTATTCAATCGGTAGAAAAGTTTAAAAAATTTGAAGAGATATTCATGCAGAAATTCAGGAAAAAAAAGCGACGGATGTCTAGCTTAAATGCCAAAACTATTTAAAAAGTATAGAACTGTTTCAATATTTGGGAATGGCAGCCAGAATAGTACTTCTCCACAAAATGAAAGGCAGAAGAATGTCCAAGCTGAGAGAACCTGAGCCAGACATGGGCACAGTCATTATTAGTAACAGGTTTTTTTTTATTTTACATATTATATGTATAATTTTGTTTCCTCTCTTAGCCTTTAGAAGTAATTGTAACTATGATTTAATTTAGTTTTCTTTTTTAATGTTCTGTTAATTCTTATCTATAAAAATTGAAAAAAAATAATTTAAAAGAAATCAGTTGTTACTTGGACTCGGACCCAAACTGTCCTTTGGAGATATATTTAGGCATGGTTTCTATCCACCACCAAGTGTCACTGTGGCCCTTACAAAAATCTCAGGATCAATGCCATTCTCAGCATGAGCCTAAAATCATTTTCTCCTAGCAATGTTTATCCTCCTCTTTGTTTGGGAGCAGGGTTTTTTTTGCTGGCTGTTCACCCAGGTCTTCTGCAGCTTTGATCGATCCCTCTTCTGACTAAAACCATATAATCTGGACATTCTGGGGCTGAGCCTAGGATGTATAGTCAAAGGCTTTCACGGCCGGATTCAACTGGTTCTGGTGGGTTTTCCAGGCTGTGTGGCCGTGGTCTGGTGGATCTTGTTCCTAACGTTTCACCTGCATCAGTGGCTGGCATCTTCAGAGGTGCATCACAGTGTGTAACAGACTTCCCTCTGTGATATACCTCTGAAGAGGCCAACCACAGATGCAGGCGAAACGTTAGGAACAAGATCCACCACACCACGGCCACACAGCCTGGAAAACCCACCAGAACCAGTTGAGCCTAGGATGTTTTGCAAGCAAAGCATGTTCTCTTCGGTGGAGCTATAGCCCTTACCTGGAAGATCTTCCTCAGAGCTCCGTTCTTTGAGTATCTGCAATGCATTGGACTTTTCCTACAGTAACATCAAGTTTCTGGTCCTGGCCTGCTTCAGAGGTTGGGTTATTCTTTCTCTTTTTTATAGCCTGCTTTATCTTTAAGGAGTCTCAAAGTGGCCTTTGATTCCCCTCCCCACAGCAGATACCTTGTGAGGTAGGTGGGGCTGAGAGAGTTCTGAGAGAACTGCGACTAGCCCAAGATAATCCAGCAGACTTCGCGTGGAGGAGCAGGGAATCAAACCCGGTTCCCAGATAAGAGTCTTATCACTTATGTGGAGGAACAAGGGATCATTTGAACAGTCTGTACTTTTATTTCTTATTATATTTTTCTGAAGTTGATCAAATGCATATGATTTAATTACACTGTTTTAAGAGATCATTACTCTAGTCAAGGTAATAAAATAGTATATATACTTCTCTCTCTCTTTATATAAATATATAAAAGAGGGAAGCATATGTATACATATATATGTATGTGTATATATGTACATACACACACACACACAAACACATACAGCGTGCAATGTTATAGGATACATAAACTGTAACATCATAAATGACTGTGTATATGCCTAAGTAAATCTTTCCATTATATAATGCTTAAAATATGACTTCCATCTCTGAATTCATGTTCTGATTTTTAATTTCAAATGGACACAAAAATCATGCTGTTAGGTATTCTTCCAAAAAACCCACTTATTAATTGCAGCAAGAGTTACTGTTGCATCCAGTTGGAAAATGGAAATACTTCCTATCCAAGAAAATTGGGAAGACAAGATGAGAGAGTATTTTAACATGGCCAAACTGACTAATTTCGTTAATACAGAACATTAACTGAGCAAAAATGGAAAGAATAGTTTTGCTTTCTTGCTGGGAATGACCTTTGCCTAAACCAGGGGTCTGCAACCTGCGGCTCTCCAGATGTTCATGGACTACAATTCCCATCAGCCCCTGCTGGCCTAAACGTTGCTGCCAGGTAGGGACAAAATGTGAACTCGATGCGCCAACAGTCAGATTCAGTGTAAAGCAGCTTCCTAAGTGTCTTACACCAAAGTTTATTACAAACATGATTTGTATAGCAGGGAAAGGGTTGCATAACAAGTCTAATACAGAGGAACAGGATTCTTATGAGATTCAATGAAGATCCACACTCTTTCTTAAAAGATGATAAAAAGATCAGAACTTTCCCTCCCTCCCTTTCTCCCTCCCTCCCTTTCTCCCTCCCTGCCTGCCTGCCTGCCTGCCTGCCTGCCTGCCTGCCTCCCTCCCTCCCTCCCTCCCTCCCTCACACTATTGTCTAGTTGCAGACAGGGCAGAGAAATCTAAAATATCACCTGCCCAGCATGATCATCTGGAAAACTCCCTTAGTTGCGTAAACAGATTGTGGGTGGGGGGGTGGGTGGGAACTACCCTGCTTCCAACCCTGGTCAGTTTTTCATAAACGAGAGAGTGAAATTGATCAGTCTTTGTGTGTGTCTCCCATTCAGGTGCTCAGATACTGTGGGTTTAAGGTTAGGTTTGGAGACCCAGATTTTGGGCCATGAAGTTCACTGGGGAACCTTGGGCCAGCCACAAGTTCTCAGCCGAACCTCCCTTGCAGGATTGTTGTTGGAAAAGAACGGAGAAAGGAAGTACCATTTGCACTGCCCTGAACTCCTTGGAGGGAGGATAGCAATATACTGCTGGATATGCTATGAAACCAGCACCCTTTGTAGAGAGGGGACAAAAATACTGGGTCAAGGAGCTGGCCTGGCTGAACCCTTTCCCTTGACAAGTTTGTTTTCTACATTTGGGGATTTAAAAAAACCCTGCTTTGAGTCATGCAACAACCCTCGCACTATCTGCAATGCAGAAAAGCTATTTAGGACTTTCCAGATCTTCAGGAACTGCCTGAGACCAAGTTAAACCATCAGCACCTGCTGTGTTCAGAGTTAACAGCTGGCTAAGACTATTTATCTGGAGATGTTCAAACCTGAGCCTGGGGCCTTTGGCAGGCAAAACAGATGCAGGGACCAAGTAGCCAGCGTGATGTAGTGGTTAAGAGCAGGTGCCTTCTAATCTGGAGAACTGCATTTGATTCTCTGCTCTGCCACTTGAGCTGTGGAGGCTTATCTGGTGAACTAGATTAGCTCGTGCACTCCAACACATGCCAGCTGGGTGACCTTTGGCTTGTCACAGTTCTTCCAAGCTCTCTCAGCCCCACCCACCTTGCAGGGTTTTTTGGGGGGGCGGGGAGGAAGAAGAAGAAGAGTTTGGATTTATATCCCCCCTTTCTCTCCTGCAGGAGACTCAAAGGGGCTGACAATCTCCTTGCCCTTCCCCCTTCACAACAAACACCCTGTGAGGTGGGTGGGGCTGAGAGAGCTCCGAGAAGCTGTGACTAGCCCAAGGTCACCCAGCTGGCATGTGTGGGAGTGTACAGGCTACTCTGAATTCCCCAGATAAGCCTCCACAGCTCAGGCGGCAGAGCAGGGAATCAAACCTGGTTCCTCCAGATTAGATACATGAGCTCTTAACCTCCTACGCCACTGCTGCGTAGATTGTAAGCCCCTTTGAGTCTCCTACAGTAGAGACAGGTGGGATATAAACCCAAACTCTTCTTCTAGCAGAAAGATAGACATACATGACCACGGTCATTCACTGTCTTCCTTGTCTGAGGTAGGACCAGCCTGTTATGCACTTGATCTCAGAGCCTCTTTACAAGTTGGGGGGTGGGCAGCCAGCAGCATCTTCTTTTCATTAGTTATATAAGTTCCAACTATCTGCAGCAGCCCAAAATACTCCCGACATGCCAGTGATATCTTTTGCAATTCTGTTCCAGGAAGCTGCATTGGCCGTGACCGTTCTTCTGCTTTCAGCAGCCGCGTTTCATAACTAAATTGGGAGAATATAGAAAAATGGACTGAAGGACAATTTCAGTTTTAAGTTCAGATGAGGGCCTTATTAAAAAAATATGTCAATACAGGCCTGACCTTGAGCATTGGAGTGCTATTCTCTTCACCGGAGTGCTTACCATTTGGTCACAGTAATCCTTTTGCTTAAGCAAATGGAAAATAACTGCTGTTTTGGCACTCAGACATTATGCTTACGACGGATGGTTTGCACAAACCACGGTTTGTGCCATAAACTATGGTGAGTCTACCAGAAGCAGGCAACAAATCCCAGTTTGTACATAACCCAGGTTTGTTTGCCTTCTTGTCTCTTCTAGGCACGCTTGATCAGTCATGGGTTCAGCACACAACCAGTCCCCCACTTGGGATCAGGAGTTTCTTATTGTGCAGAGCTGATCCCCGAGCTCATCAAAACTTGGAAGCTAAGAAGGGTCAGCCACAGTTAGTATTTGGATGGGAGACCACCAAGTTTTCTACATGGTGGAAGGCAGAGGCAAACTTTCTCTGCTTCTCTCTGGAAGGCCTTGAGTTCACTACACCTCATGGCATCTTCTTCTGCTTGGGATACATTCAAAATGTATTTGAGTATGTCCTTTACTCTGGCTATGCTGCATTCTGAAAGCTGCTGTCTCCCCTTCAGCTGCCACCAATTGTAAAAAGGCATAAAAGTCCTATATCAGTGATGGTGAACCTATGGCACGGGTGCCAGAGGTGGCACTCGGAGCCCTCTCTGTGGGCACACGCACACAGAGTTCATCATGTGGGGGGCAGAAAATCACCCCCCCCACACACACACACATCTAGACTGACCTGGGCCACTGAGCACAACGTGTACGCACCGCGGTGAGCAGGGAGGACTCAGCTGGCAGGCCTGGTGCCTGTGCTCTGGGTGGCTGCTGCCTGAAGAGGGGGGGCAGAGGAGGCAGAGATGCTAGAGAGGCACAGAGCGGTTTGTGTGGAACTTGCTGAAGGCTAGAGCGGGTGGGGTGGAGGAAGAGGAAGCCAACCTTTTTTTCTAAATTAAAACCTCAGTATACAGATTAAATTGCTGTGTTGGCACTTTGCGATAAATAAGTGGGGTTTGGGTTGCAATTTGGGCACTCGGTCTCAAAAAGGTTTGCCATCACTGTCCTATATAGATGGCCCATCTGCATTTTGACTCACTGCGTGGAAGAAGACAGGGCATGAATAACAGGTCCCGCCCTTCATCCCTGCACTGTCATCCAATTCTCTGCACAGTGTGAACACACAGAGGAAGTACCCACACATGCCCCCCTATCAGTAACATTAGGAAAGCAACTGTCACAGGGAAGGGGCATTCATGCAAACACTTCCTCTGCACATTTAATTAAGTGTGTCGGGGAGGTAGGTTTTGAAGGTTAAAAAATGTGATTTTATTATGAATTCAGTGGAATTCGTGGAAGCCAGGGGGAAAGGCCGGTATGTTTGGGCCTGATCTTCTCTCTTTGAGATTTTTCAATTGTGACTTACTATTTGTGTTTCTTTATCTCCCTTCAGCGCAGGTCCAAGAAGCAGGCAGCATCTTTAGCAGTGCGCCCGATGGCACAGGAGCAAACAGGAAATAAAATGCAAGCAATTCTATGCTCGACAGCTATGTCAACTTAATGAGCTAGCTGAAACTCAAAGGCGACAAGTCTCTTCTCTTGTAATTGAGACATTCAGTGTAAATATAAATCAGGCTGCAAGCTACAACTAGCTAGTTATTTATTATGGCGGTATGGCCTGGTGGCTACTTGAGAATGCCTAAAGTTGCTTGGTGTGGCGTTGGAGACAAATTTTGAGGTGATCTGAAAATGTGCCTGTCGGAGTATTTGAACCCATGTGTCCCCAATCCAAATGTATTCTAACCTCTGCACTGTCTAGGGAGCAGGAAGGAGCAGCGTACTGGTGATCGCTCCTGTCACCATTGCTGGCACAGTTTTATTTGTTTATCTTTAGAAGATTTTTTAAATCTTTAGTACATTTTATCCTCCCTACAACCCTGAAAGGTAGGTCAGGATAAGAAACACTGGCCCACGGCCACTCAGCAATCTTTGTGGCAGACCATGAGTCAGCATATTGTGATTAAAGTGTTGGACTGGGAGGTCCAGGTTTGAACCCCCACTCTACCATGGAAGCTGACTAGGCAACCTCAGGCCTGTCACTCTCTCACATCCTAACCTACCTCACAGGGTGGTGGTTACGAGGTTACACACATTACATGCTGAGGGAAATGCTGATCATCACTTTGGAGTCAGGAAAGTATTTTCCTCTAGGTTAGACTGGCCCAGGGATCCTGGAGGCTTTTTGCCTTCCTTGGGGCATAAAGCAGGAATCTCTGGGGGAGCGTGGGGGAAGAGATAGCTGCGAATTTCCTGTGTTGGGCAGCGGGTTAGACTAGATGACCTTTAAGGTCCATTCAAGCTCTATATTTCTATTATAAACCTACCCACATACTGCTTCAGTTTTTCCCACCATCTGAAACTAGACAGATGGGCCACCCAAGAAGGGGCCTTCTCAGTCATAGGTTGATTCCGCACATGCAGAATAATGCACTTTCAAACTGCTTCCAGTGCTCTTTGAAGCTGTGCGGAATAGCAAAATCCACTTGCAAACAGTTGTGAAAGTGGTTTGAAAACGCATTATTTTGCATGTGCAGAAGGGGCCTTAGTATTGAAACTTTGGAATCTCTTCCTAGGAAGAAGACTTGTTTGTTTGTTTCCCTCGACCGGTGTCTTCCACCTAGGGGTGAAAATGTTTTTATCTTGTTTGGCACACCCCTCCCCCAGTAATAATTATTGACCTTCCTTCTGGTGTGGCTGTTTGTGTGTTTGCAATTGCAACGCTGCATTGTTTTAACTCTACCTTAAAGGGTTTTTTTTAAAGTTTTTTTAAAATTGTTTAACTGTTTTTTTATTTTTTTATGTCTGCTGCCTAGGAGCCCTGATTGGGTGGGAAAGCAGAATGACAACGTTTTAAAGAAGCAAAAATGATAAATCAATAAAATACAGAGAGGAAGATGAAATAAGCTGCTTTGGGTGACAGCTGGGGCAAAAAGCAGAGTGCAAATATCCTGATGAAATCATACAGCCTTCAGACTGGGAGGGGACCTGTTAAATACCTGTGTGGTCCAGAGTCTCCCTCAGATGTTCCTGCCGTTGTTTTTCTCCTCCTTGATGCAGCGAAAATAGTTAATCTGAGCAGAGCTGGGAGGAAGGAGGAGGGTTGGTTTTTATACCCACTTTTTCCTACTGCAAGGAGTCTCAAAGCGACCTTCCCTTCCTCTCCCCACAACAGACACCTGGAGAGGTGGGTGGAGCTGAGGGAGTCCAGAGAGAACTGCGGCTGGCTCAAGGTCACCTAGCAGGCTTCATGTGCAGGAGTGGGCAAACAAACCTGTCTCACCAGATTAGAGCCTGCCGCTCAAGCGGAGGAGTGGGGAATCAAACCAGTTCTCCAGATTAGAGTCCACCTCTCTTAACTGCAACACCAGGCTGGGAGGCCATGGCAGGTAGATTGGGAGGCTGGTCTGTGTCGTGTGTGACTACATGTACATGTCTAGCCAACCGCTACACCGGGGTTGTCTGATGCCTTCTCTGTCTTGCTCCTGCAACGGCCTGTCCCGAAGCAGGCTAGAGTAAGGGCATCCCAGGAGCATGCCATGCCATGCCAATCACTGCTGCCAACTCTCTCTTTCTGCGGTCCCTACCACTGCGGGTCCAGCTGCTGCGTTGCCTTGTCCAGAGGGCAGAAGAGGCGGAAAGCTGCGAACGGGCGATTCTCTGATGTGCAGCGAATTAGCGATTCTCTGATGTGCTGCGAACGGGCGATTCTCTGATGTGCAGCGTGTTTGGCGATTCTCTGATGTGCTCGCTCGCCTGCCTGCTGGCAGCTCTGCCGCCTCTCTCTGCCTGCCTGCCTCTTAATCCTGTATGTAAATGGCAGCCAATGGATGCGTCTCTTGAGCGGGGCTGGGATTAGAGCCGGGGCGAATGGCTGGCAATCTTACTGGGATTATAGAACAAAGAGCCTCCCCCCCCTCCCCCTCGGTTTGTCTGCAGCCCCCGGGAGCAGGGGGTGGCTGCATGGGGCCCCCCTGCTTGGCCCGGCACCCCCCTCCCTTTAGCATCCATCCCCCCTGAACAGCCAGGGTGGGAATTACCCCCCCTTTCCTCAACCCCCCTCCTCCTTTCTCCTTCCTTCCTTCCTTCCTTCCTCCTCCTCCTCCTCTCCTCCTCCTCCTCGCAGATTAATTCAACCCTGCAATCCGGGCGGAGCTGGAAGAGATCCCATCCCTGCGGTAAGAGAAAGTTTCCACCATTCGACCCCCCCCCCCCGGGGAGAAAGCCCCAGATTTCAAAAGAGGGGGGGATTTTAAATGCCCTCGTCCCACCGTTGTGTTGCAACTCTTCTGATTTACATTGAGCATTGGGGGGGGGGGGGAGGCGTTGCAGGTGTGATGCTGGAGGGGGTGGTGGTGTTGGGATTATTCGAAATTAAAGGAATGGAGGGTGATGGAGGAAAAAGATATTTTGGGGGGTGGGGGTGGGATATTCCGGCTGGGAGGTGGCCTTTTCAGAAACCCATGGGTAAAACTGTACACCACAGTCTAGATGTGAGTTTGTACATTTGTGTGTGGCGGGTGTGTATGCGTTCTGGTGTCTTGCATGGGTTTTGCAGTATTTGTGTTACTCTCGCTCCCCCCCTCCCCTTTGGCAGAGGGAAGGCAGTTTAATTCAAGTAGATTTCTCGGAGGCAACCTTGCTGCTAGATTGAGAGGGTGTATAATTACATATGCATCTATATTTTTCTTCTGCTGTGAGCTCAGTGAGAGTCTGGCAGAGGAAAGTAAGTTGATCATTTACTAAATCTCTCCCTTTCCCTCTATTTTGCTTTCTTGCTTTATCTCTCCCCTCACCCGTGACGCTTTCCTGCTTTAAAACACTTTCTCTTTCCTCTGCAATCAACCTGATGAAGTATATAACCCTCCCAGAACTTAATCTTATTAGTGCTTTTCAAAAGTCACATATTTATCTTTTCATGTTTAAGGTTTTGGTGTGGATTTGTGAGGACACTGTGATTACTGTTATTATTTTCGATGGATGTTTTCTACATGCCTAGCGTCGTCTTCTTCTTCTTCTTCAGTTCTTCCTGAACAAGTTGTGTTTATTGTTGAGAGCCATGTGTACAAATGTGGAATAAGAAGACCTAAACCTTGCTAGAAGTCACTAGAAGTGTCCTCACCCATGTTTGCTTCTGCTTGCGAGCCAGTGAGGAAAAGGCACTCTTCACATGCTTAGAGGCTTTGTTATCTGGAGTTCAGTCCTGTAGGAGGGTTCTGGAAATCAGCTTGGGATGAGTCTTGGCTCAGGTAAAGCACCCCTTCCCCCATCTGAGTTGGCTTTTTTGGTGCAGAATTTTTTTTAGCCACAGATTTGCACTTTAGGCAGAGGGGTATTGCTAATGTCTTTTAAAAAGAACAAGGGGTGCTTTAAATGGTCAGGAAATTGTGCCTTGGGGTGCACGTGTGTGACTTTTCTGGCAGGCGATAGCTTCTGTTTTTCCAAAAAAAATGGAAAGGGTGTTCTTGCATTGGCTTGAATAGAGCATCCTTGACTCCCCGTGTCTAAATTGGCACTGGCGTGGGCAGCCTGCCGCGTGGGCTGCATCATTCGGGTTTGTGACGCTTAGCGAAAAGACGACGCTTTTAAAAAACAAAACACATTTATCCATGCGTAGGGAGAGGCTGGGGCCGGGGGGGGGGGGGGGGGAACCACAGGGGCAGGCTTAAAAATAGAAACAAGCGGTTTAACTGGCGAGGCACTCCCTCGTTTTTTTGGACAAAACCGCTAACCAGACGCAGAGAAATGCATCTCTCATACTGTCCCTTTCTGCAGGGAAATGACTGGTAGAGTCCTTGTGGAAAGCAGGGAGATTCAGTACTGCAGGGGAGGGGAGAGTTTCACTTGACAGAGATTTGGGCGCATTTATAATTTGGACCTAGCAAGGGATTTGGGCAGCCAGAGCTACGCATGGAAGAGTTTCTGTTGGATCAGCCACCCATGGCATGTCAAATGCGCCAGCACATTTCCAGTCCTCGTTTGACCTGTGATGGAAGTGTTAAATCCCCCTTTGTATTATGATGTGTGGTTCACCTGCTCAGTGGGCCAGGGGACTTGTTACCTTCTTCCTCGACAAGAAGGATGAGTATGTTGCTTTTATGTTCTCTGTTGGGGAAAGCGAGCCCGTTGGTAAGAGTTACATTTGGATTAGAAAGTACGGTGCCGGCTCTGCCACGGACTTGTTGGGTTCTGCTTTACCCTATAAAATGAGAACAATAAAATCTTTTTCGGAACATAGCGTTTGGAATACTGTATTGTGCAGCACCTAACCCTTTAAGGTACTTTTAAAATTGTATCTATTCAGTATGTTTTCGCCCTTCTCTTCCATCGGGGAGCTGAGAGCAGCGTACGTGTTATTATCACAGCAACCCTGTGACTTAGGTTAAGTTGAAAGGGAGTTACAGATCAAGGTCATTCAGCTAGCTTCATGGCTTTACTTATACCCTGCTTTTCTCCCCCAGGGGAATCAAAGTGGCTTGCAACGTCACACTCCCTCTTCTATTTGACCCTCACAATAACAGTCCTTTTAGATTGAGAGCAGGCGACCAGCCCAAGATGATTTAGCAAGCATCCACAGCAGAGTTGAGAATCTAAACCTGGTCTCCCTGAACCTCCTCAGCTGTACTGAATTGGACTTCCCAGCTGTGTCCAAACATGCTTTTGTAGTAGTAATAATAATAATGATCATTACTGGTTCTAGTGGGTTTTCTGGGCTGTGTGGCCGTGGTCTGGTGGATCTTGTTCCTAACGTTTCGCCTGCATCTGTGGCTGGCCTCTTCAGAGGTGTATCACAGAGGGAAATCTGTTACACACTGTGATGCACCTCTGAAGATGCCAGCCACAGATGCAGGCGAAACGTTAGGAACAAGATCTACCAGACCATGGCCACACAGCCTGGAAAACTGACCAGAACCAGTCGAATCCAGTTGTGAAAGCCTTTGACAATGATCATTATTGTTTGTCCGACTTGTGAAGTGTCTGTTGTAAATCATTGGTTCATCTGGCTAAGTCTTCTCTCCTGTGACTCACAGTGGCCTTCCAAGATCTCAGGCAGAGATCGGCCTTTTCCAACCCTGCTTTAAAAGGGGACGGCTGGATTTCCTGCATGTAAATCATGGGCCGAGTCAAGTCATTGGTCCATCTGATGCAGCACAGACTCTTCTGCCTGGCAGTGATTCTTTAGGGCCTTTGGGGGAGGAAGGTCTTTGCCAGGACCAGCTACTTGCAACCCTTCAATTGGAGATGCCAGTGTGGTGTAGTGGTTAAGAGCAGGTGGACTGTAATCTGGAGAACCGCGTTCGATTCCCCACTCCTCCACCTGAGCAGTGGACTCTTATCTGGTGATCTGGATTTGTTTCCCAGCTCCTACACACGGAGCCTTCCAGGGGACCTTGGATTAAGTCACAGTTCTCTCAGAACTCTCTCAGCCCTACCTGCCTCTGTTGTGGGGCAAGGAAGGGAAAGGAGTTTGTATGCCCCTTTGAAGAGTTTGAAGAAGAAGAAGAAGAGTTTGGATTTTTATCCCCTCCCCCCTTCTCTCCTGCAGGAGACTCAAAGGGGCTGACAATCTCCTTGCCCTTCCCCCCTCACAACAAACACCCTGTGAGGTAGGTGGGGCTGAGAGAGCTCCGAGAAGCTGTGACTAGCCCAAGGTCACCCAGCTGGCGTGTGTGGGAGTGTACAGGCTAATCTGAATTCCCCAGATGAGCTTCCACAGCTCAGGCGGCAGAGCTGGGAATCAACCCCGGTTCCTCCAGATTAGATACACAAGCTCTTAACCTCTTACACCACTGCTGCTCCTTTGAGTCTGCTTACAGGAGAGAAAGGGGGGGGGGCGGGGGATACAAATCCAAACTTTTCCTCTTCTTCTAAAATTGGGAATGTCTGTTTGAGAAGCTGGTGATGTACTGGTGAGCTACGGCCCCTCTCAAATGTTGCAAGAAATGCAACGTGGATTGTAAAGCGTTGTGCAAATTGAATGTTCTGTATAAATAACAGGAAGTTGCAGTGGATTAAGGAGCCAGCGTGGGTTAAGAGTGGTGAACTCTTATCTGGAGAGCCAGGTTCGATTCCCCATTCCCCCACTTGAAACCTGCTGGGGCCAGTCGCAGTTCTCTCTGAACTCTCTCAGCCCCCATGAAGGCAAGCAATGGCAAACCACCTTGGAACATCTCTGGCCTTGAAAACCCTACAGGATTGCCATAAATCAGCCGCGGCTTGACGACACGCACACCCAAAGTGGTGAATTTGTGGTATTCGTATCAAAGTCTCTTTCACTGCATGTGCGTAGAGCTGGGGATGGATTCCACGTCACACATGGGGACCTGGGGAAAGGGCATTGCATGACAACACCTGATGGATCCCTGTCTGATGAATACCAGTCATTGTTTCCACAGGACCAAGCTGTCTCCCCATTGATACAAAGGGTTGGATCCCATCTGCTTTTCCATAGGTGAAGGGAGGTAGCATAGCCTCCATAAAACTTTGCTAAGGATTGTGGGTCCAATGTGAACAGGAGCCACATTGAGGGAAGGAGTTTGAGGGAAGTTGAGTGAGATTGAGGGGGGAGGAGGAAGAAGAAGTTGTTTGCATTTATACCCCACCTTTCTCTCCTGTAAGGAGACTCAAGGTGGCTTACAAGCTCCTCACTGCCCACAAAACTGTGGGCTGGTCACAGTTCTCTCAGAACTCTCTCAGCCCCACCTACCACACAAGGTGTGGGGAGAGGAAGGGAAAGGAGCCTGTAAACCATGAGTCTCCTTATAGGAAAGAAAGGTGGGGTATAAATCCAAACTCCTCCTCCTCCTCCTCCTCTTCTTCTTCTGAGTGGCTGACTCCAATCTGGAGAATGGGTTTGATTCCCTGTTCCTCCTTGGGCCAGTTACAGCTCTCTCTTATTCTTAAAAATAAGAGTTGAGAAAGGAAAAGATAAGAAAGAAAAAGACTAGCAATAACAAACAAAAGGAGGAAGCTTTTTCCAAGAGCTCAACAGCTCACTCTCACTTCTGATTCTGGACTTTTTCAGAACTAGTAGGTCTAAAATCCAGACCCTTCCAACCCACCTGTCAATTTCAAGGTCCCCAATATCTATTAATAATAAAATAATAAAGTCTTGCTCTACGGCCAGGAAAGTAGCCCCTATCAGCCCTCAGAGACTCTACCAGATTGAAATGCCGTTCCAGTGTGAGCCAGTGTGGTGTAGTGGTTAAGAGCAGGTGCACTCTAATCTGGAGAACTGGGTTTGATTCCTTGCTCTGCCACTTGGGCTGTGGAAGCTTATCTGATGAACCAGATTAGCTTGTGCATCCAACACATGCCAGCTGGGTGACCTTGGGCTAGTCACAGTTCTTCGGAGCTCTCTCAGCCCCACCCACCTCACAGGGTGTTGGGTGGGGGTGGGGAAGAGAAAGGAGATTGTTAGCCTCTTTGAGTCTCCTCACAGGAGAGAAAAGGGGGATATAAATCCAGACTCTTCTTCTTCTTCCCTGGAAGTCTCCATCAGTCACAGTTCTCTCATAACTCTCTCAGCCTATGCAGAGGCGGGCAATGGCAAACCACCTCTGAATGTTTCAATGGTGCTCACACATACAGGTCAGGTAGGTGCAACGAGACACCATGGTGACCTCCCTCAGAACCAGACGTCTGAGATCTGATACAGGGAGCTTTTATAGCAGTGGTACCAGATTGGCCCTGTTTCCAGGATCAGCTGGTTTCCAGGACCACAAGGAGCCCAGAGGGTGGCCGCATCTGCGTTTCAACAAGCTGCCATTCTCCCTGGCGACCTGTGGCAGCAGGAGGAACAGAGGCCTCTTTCTCTGACACAGAAGATGCCCGGTTTGAACCCCTTGATATGGACACCTTGAAGAAAATGTACAACCTCTCTCCTAGCAGCAATGACAAGGAGAATCTACAGGGACATGAAGAACAAGCTTTTGGAAAAAAAAATGAAAACCATCCCTTGGCAGAAATAGAATGTGTAAATTAAGCCTTGCGCGAACTTGCAGAAGTCTGGTTTCGAGCATAGTTTATTAATTGCTGGAGTCAAATTGCTGGAGACATTACGCGGGTCCCCTTTCCCCTTCTTTCCTGGTATCTGCCCTTGTTAAATTGCTGTCCCTGTTTTTATTCCTATGTAATGATCATTTGCTACCATTTTTCCCCATTTCCGATTCCTAGAAGAGAAATCTTGGAGCCGGATGCATCAATGCATCTATCTCGATCGCACACGAATGTACAAGAAGGCTAATGCGCCATGTTGTATGTGCTACCGTTTCGCATGCTACAGCTGCTGAGTTATATTTGGACTGTTTTTAATCTATTTTAGGACAATTTTATGCCCCCCCCCTCAAGTGTATCTTTAACCCAATGAGTAAATCCCTTTCTGGCATGTGGTTACCAAGTGAATTAATACAGCAAAACTTCAGGAAGAGAGTTGAGATGCCCAGCAGTATCTGAGTAGGTAGGGCTTAAGCAGCGATCCTTGGAAAGAGAATTAGGGTGTTGTACAATGTGGTGTAGTGGTTAGAGTGCTGGACTAGGATCTGAGGGACCGAAGGCATCTGGTGGGCCACTGTGAATAGCACAGTGCTGGACTAGATGGACTCTGGTCTGATCCAGCAGGCTCTTTCTTATGTTCTTGAATACCCACTCCCATGGAAGCTTGTTAGATGACCTTAGACAAGTTACATTCTCAAGCTAACCCCCCTTTCAGAGCTGTTGTGAGAATAAAACCGAGAACAATCTAAGCCACTTGGGTCGTTGGAAAGAAAGGCTGAGCATACATCAAGTGAACAAATATTCCTGGGTTCCATTATGAAATACTGGCTGATAAGCCCATCTATTTTAGATGGTACTGAGGCATGATTGGAATAGGGTTACCAGTAGCCTCTCTCCCAAAAGGCTTTCTCTGTTTTTACTTGGGTTGGAGGGCAGTTGTCATAATGTAAGGGGAAAGAAAATGTCTTTATTCCCACAACTTTGTTTCTTTGTAAGAGAACACTTATTTGAGCTGGTAGATATTGCACTAGGCTTTTTCCATCGACCCGTTCTAACCTGCTGGACTTTACAAGCATGGTGTAAAAGTTAAGAGCAGGTGAACTCTGATATGGAGAACCGAGTCCCTTCCCCCCACATGCCGGGTGACCTCGGTCTAGCCACAGTTCTCTCAGAACACTCTCAGCCCACCCTACCTCACAAGGGGAGAGGAAGGGAAGGAATTTGTTAAGCCACTTTGAGACTCCATTTGGTTGAGAAAAGCAGGATATAAATCCAAACTCCTCCTCTTCTTTAAGAATCTAGTACTCATACAGGTTCTGGGGTGATTGACAACTGGAACACAGGGGTGTCGAAGTTAACTGAAATGGCTCTCCTTTGAAAATGTTAAACTATATACTGTGACTTTATCCTGCTCAGGGCAGTGTGCAGTCCGTATGACTCTTTCCTGCTTCATTTTTTTTTTCATAGCAACAGCCCTGTGAGGTTGGTTGCGAGAGGATGGCCAATTCCTCGTCCGCAAGTGATCTTTATGCCTGAGGGAATCATCTGATATTCCCTGTCCTAGTCTGAGATTCTTTGCACCTTGGGATACAGCAGCTGTGGACTTCTGCTTCCCATTTCATGGCATTGCAAGCTAGAAAACTGGAAACGGTGGTGTGCGATAGGAAAAAAAATCCCATGACAAATTTGCTGTGTGTTCAATGAAATGCATTAGCAGCATTAACAGCTGGATAAGGGGGAGGAAGAGGAAGAGGAGGAGGAGTTTGGATTTATACCCTACCTTTCTCTCTTGTAAGCTCAAAGTGGCCTATAAGCTCTTTTCCCTTCCTCTCCCCACAACAGTCACCTTGTGAGGTAAGTGGGGCTGAGAGAGTCCTGAGAGAACTGTGACTAGCCCAAGGTCACCCAGCAGGAATGTAGGAGTGCGGAAAGACTTCTGGTTCACCAGAGGTGGAGGAGTGGGGAATCAAACCCGGTTCTCCAGATTAGAATCCACCTGCTCTTGACCACTACACCACGCCGGTTCTCACTCTGATTGGAGATCAAAAGATCACTTCGATTGGAGATTGTGAAAGTTGCATTGAATTGGCTTTCTTAATTTTTCTCATGAAATATTTGTCTTCCTCTACTTTGGGCTATTGGATAAACTCTTCAGTTTCCACTTGACCCAAAGTTAAGATGTTGTAGCGTGATAGGGTGGCTAAAAGTGGCGGACTCTCCTCCACATGAAGCCTGTCAGGTGACCTAGGACTAGTCACAGTTCTCTTGGAACTCTTTCGGTGGCAGCCAATGGCAAGCCACCTCTGAATGTCTCTTGCCGTGAAAACGCTTCAGGATCGCCATGAGTCAGCTTTGGCTATGACACCCACACTTCAGCAATATCTTCTGTCGATTCTATTTTGGGGATTAAGGTGGACAATCCATTTCACTGATATTTGGGAGCCACCATGGCTGAAGATCGCCCAGCAGGAGTGTAGGAGTGCGGAAACACGTCTGCTTCCCCAGATAAACCTCTGCCACTGAGATGGAGGAGTGGGGAATCAAACCCGGTTCTCCAGATTAGAATCCGCCTGCTCTTAACCACTACACCACGCTGAGGATGCCCCTGCCCTCTAGGGGGAAAAAAATGAAAAGGCTTTCAGAAACTATTTTATTTTCCAGGCTACAACACCATGGGATCTCTGTTTAATTTCTCTTCTACAGAGGAATCATTGAGTCTGTCATCTGCACCTCTATAACTGTGTGGTTTGGTTCTGCAACCCAACAAGATCGACACAGACTTCAGAGAATAATCAGAACTGCAGAAAAAACAATTGCTGCTAACCTGCCTTCCATTGAGGACCTGTATACTGCACGGGTCAAAAAAAGGGCTGTGAAAATATTTACTGACCCCTCGCATCCTGGACATAAACTGTTTCAACTCTTACCCTCTAAACGTCGCTACAGAGCACTGCACACCAAGACAACTAGACATAAGAACAGTTTTTTCCCGAATGCCATCACTCTGTTAAACAAATAATTCCCTCGATAATGTCAAACTATTTATTATATACTTATTATATAATTACTGCACTACTTTTTTCATCATTCCTATTACCCATCTCCTCCCACTTATGACTGTATGACTATAGCCTGTGCTGACATTTCATTTCATTTTATTTTATTTTATGATTTTACATTTTATGTTTTCATTACTACTGATTGTTTCCTGATTGCTTACTAGACCTATACGACAATCATTAAGTGCTGTACCTTATGATTCTTGACAAATGTATTTTTCTTTTATGTACACTGAGAGCATATGCACCGGAGACAAATTCCTTGTGTGTCCAATCACACTTGGCCAATAAAGATTCTATTCTATTCTATTCTTCTATTCTCTTTACTTGGCCGGTTGAGTTGGCTCGAGGCTGGTGGGGGTTACTTGGCAATTTTTGGAACGGTGAAGCTGGATAGCAGGTTCATTGTGCAGGATGACTGACCCTTTGCAACAGGAAGAACGATTCGGTGCTCAGGGTGACGAGCAGGCGATAGCAATCCGGATCCAAAGTGTATTGTGAAACCTCTTTGGTTTGAACGGCCTTTTCTGATAAGGCTGGGGGTTTTAAATTCCACTTACTTTCCAGCACCGAAAACATAGCCTGTGGCTATGTGGGTCACATGGAACTCTCTCGATGATTTTAATCTAGATACTGGCCAGAGGAGCCTGCAATTGAGTTTCTGTTTCCTCCTTGCCTTCCGACTCTTCCCTTTCTCTGTTAGTGATGTCAACAGCGGGGTCTATTTGTTCCGGAGTTGGGTGCTGTGTGGTTTCCGGGCTGTATGGCCGTGTTCTAGCAGCATTCTCTCCTGACGTTTCGCCTGCATCTGTGGCTGGCATCTTCCTCTGAAGATGCCAGCCACAGATGCAGGCGAAACGTCAGGAGAGAATGCTGCTAGAACACGGCCATACAGCCCGGAAACCACACAGCACCCAAGTGATTCCGGCCGTGAAAGCCTTCGACAATACATTGTTCCGGAGTTGGTTTTATGATTTTATTTATTGGGAGTGCAGAATCCCCCTTAAGCTGCTTAATTAAGATTCTGTCAAACTAAATGCAATGCAAAATCTAAATACTGGAAAAAAAAGAGCTTGAATAAAATCCTTCTTAGTTATGAAGAAGAAATGATCAGGAGAAATAGGACTCCCCCCCCCCCCCGGTACTGTGCCCAGTGGTGATTTCCTAATGTCAAATGCTTCCTGTTTGCCCTTTTGCCCTATTGTGGGGAATAGAACAGGTTGCGGCTGCAACAGAAAACTCTAAAGCGTACTGGAGGTCCAGTTGTGAATCTTTTAACATCTCTGGTTTGACCCACAATTTCTCCTAAATTTATTTATTTATGGCGCTCTTAACCTGCCTTTCCCCCAAAGGGAAGTCTGTCAAGTTTCAGTATTGATTAAAAACCACAGTAAGAGGTAATGGTTAAGAGTGGCAGACTCTAACTGGCATTGATTCCTCATTCCTCCACATGAGCAGCCAACTCTAATCTGGTAAACTGAGCTAATCTTTCCCCACTCCTCCACATGAAGCCTGCTGGGTGACCTTGGGCCAGTCAAAGTTCTCTCAGAACTCTCTCAGTCCCACCTACCTCACAAGGTGTCTGTTGTAGGGAGAGGAAGGGAAAGGAGTTTGTAAGCTACTTTGAGACTCCTTAAAGGTACAGAAAAGCAGAGTATAAAAACAAACTCTTCTTCTAGAATTTCAATGATATCGCTAACAAGCAACCAAAAATGAACACATCCCTGCTCCATGTTACTGTCTGTGGAAGCTTTAATAGGAGGAGCCATTCCAGAGGTGCCAACAGGCTGCTGAATTCTATCCATCTCCATTGTTCCAATCTGTCTGCAAACGTTCAGTTTGGGTAGACGCCCTTGGCAGCTTAACCATTTTGGTATTAACCAATGTAAAGTATGTCTAGAGCAGATTCTAAGCCTGCCTTTGCTCCCGTATCTTTCTTGTGGATCCAGAAGGACCCAGACGTCAAGGCATATTTAGTTATGTTGCTTAGCAGACTACTTATCCTTTTCAACAGCTCTTGCATCTTACTTGGAGTGAATTCCAGAGGGACAGCTAGATTACTTTTCTTCAGCAGAGAGAGAGAGAGAGAGAGAGAGAGAGAAGACACTTTTAAGACCCACAGATTTACCATGGTATGAGTTTCCATGGACTAGCACTCTCTCCCTTAAGCATCAGTCATCAGAATTGTGTTGAAAGAGGTCTGTAAAGTCTTGTGCTGAAATAAGCCCTGTTAGTCTTTAAGATTTACAGGAATCTTCGTTTTAAATAAAGCAGTGCTAATTGTTTGCATTAACGAGTCCGCTGTTCCAAAAATAATTTATTCATGTCATCTTTGCATTTGGCACGGAGGTGCTGTGGCAGAACTAGAATACTGGTTTCATGTACAGGTCTCTGGTTAAATCCCTGGCATTTCCAGTTAGAGGATTGCACAGAATTGTTATTTGGGAAAGACCTCTGTATGCCTGGCTCCCACAGAGCCACTGCCCAGTCAGGGTAGACATTGCTGGACTAGATGGTATGACCTGAGTGCACAAGCTAACCTAGTTCCCCAGATAAGCCTCCACATATCAAGTGGTAGAGCAGGGAATCAACCCCATGCTTTAATCACATCTAGACTGGACTACTGCAATGTCTTCTACTTGGGACTACCTTTGAGGAGTATTCAGGGGCTGTAGCTAGTGTACAATGCTATGGCTAGGCTGCTTGTCAGTGCTGGTTAGTGGGAGAAGAGGAGGAGGAGGAGGAGGAGGAGGAGGAGGGGGAATTTGGATTTATAGTCCACCTTTCTCTCCTGTAAGGAGACTGAAGGTGGCTTACAAGCTCCTTTCCCTTCCTCTCCCCACAACAGACACCTTGTGAGGCAGGTGGGGCTGAGAGAGTTCTGAAGAACCATGACTAGCCCAAAGTCACCCAGAATGTTGGAGTGTGGCACACACATCTGGTTCACCAGATAAGCCTCTGCCACTCAGGTGGAAGAGTGGGGAATCAAACCCTGTTCTCCAGATTAGAAACCACCTGCTCTTAACCACTAAACCATGCTGGCTCTAATGACCTCAATGTTACATCAATTACATCGGCCACCAGTGCACTCCAAGCCCATTTCAAGGGGCTGGATCTTTGAAGCCCTACCTGGCCTGAATTTCGAGGACAAGACAATTGTTATTAAACTGATCTGCCTGTTCCACTCTAACTGATGTTTACTGGAAAAGGTCATCCAAAACCTGCCATTTCTTTATCTAGTCAAGTACTAAGTACTATGAACCTAAGACAGTTTTTGCTTGGAGAATTTCCTGGATTTGGTCCTCAGCATCTCCAGTGAAAAAGCTATTAGATATGTGATAAGGAGCCCCTTTTGGGGCCAGTCAAAGTAGGCAGTATTAACAGAGGCGTATCTAGAGTGGGATAACCGGGGTGCATGCCCTGGGCACTACTTGAAGGGAGGTGCCCTCAGCTGCCTAGCTTCCTCCCCTCCAAGAACTCCACCCCACCTAGCACAAGTCCAGCTTTAAACTTTGGGCTCCGCTTCTAAAGTCCACATGGATTTTGGAGATGGAGCCCGCAGTTTGACCCTAGGCTAGGCCTGGCCTCCAAAGTCATGTGGACTTCAGGGGCAGAGGCAGCAGTATAAAACCAGATCTGGTAAGGCTGAGCCCTCAGTTAAATACTGATCAGGCTGAAGGAGAGAAAGAGAAAGGTTCAGTCAATGCTTGTCCTAACTATTTACCATAGGTATGCCCCTGAATATTAACCTACCGTGGGCCATAGGACTGACTGATTATAAGGCTGTAAACATATTGCACTCTTGGCCACTCATTTGCACCAGGATTATATCATCTACACGGGGAATTCCAGTGGCGAATGACGCTGTCGTGCAAACAAGTATCCAAAATTACCAGTGATTGATATGTAGACATACGTGAAAGCGGTTCATTTGGCTACAATTCTCCTCACAAACTTCATGACTCCACAGGGATGTGAACTTAAGCTTCCCTTCTTTACCATGGTTACTCACCTTCTTTCCCCCCCTTTCTGAATTGTGAGTTAAACACAATCCTAAGGACAAAGAGCCAATGGGGTATACTGGTTAGACTGGTAGACAGGGAGACTCACGGTCAAATTCCCTTGTCTGTCATAGAAGCCGGCGGTAGAACAAGTCTCTCGAAGCCTAACCTACCACAAAGTTGTGAAGATAAAATGGAGGGCGAAGAGAACAATGCAGGTTTTTGAAAGGCAAGTAGTGTATGTCTGCATAAAGTAAAATAAAGCAGATGACGATGGCAGGGAAATGGTGTTTAATGGGTCTAATTAGAGGAATGAGGCTGTCATTTCACGGGTGGTTCTGTCTGACCCGTTACGTCGGCAGCAAAGAGCAATACAGGAACTGGGCATATTCATCCGATCATTCAGCAACTGGGACGCCAGCCTCCAGGTGAGAGAGACCTGGGGGTCCTCCGGAATTACAGCTGATCTCCCGACTACAGAAAATGGATTCTTTGGAGAATGGACTTCATGGTATCATCCCCTCCTGTACCCCAGCAGCTTTGCTACCTGGACTTGGCAGCCCTACCTTTCTTTCCCCACTGGTGGCCAGAACTCTATTTCACAGGTATCACCTCAGGCCTGGCAAAAGATAAAAGTCTTGCAGCGGCCCAAAGTCTAGAGTGACCTCTTTTTCTCGTTTTGTTTGCACCGTCCCTAATTCTGTCAGCATGCTGTTCCCACAGGAAATAGCTCAGATTTTTGTTGCTGGAGTTCAGTCGTCCCTTATCAAAGCCCGGGGCTTCCTTTTTGGGAATCGAGGTTTCACGGAACCCGATGGGCTAGAACATGCCTTTGGGGCAATGCTTTCAGATGGAATTTCCACCACGTCGGATTAAGCTCGCAGAGCTTCTGAAGGCTCGCTCACTCGGCCGTGTGCTGAAATAATTGGGCTGTGGAAATCGCTGGGATTTTTTAACCACGCTCCCGAGGCCTGTTTGTAGGAGTAGGGCCGAAGCAATGCATTATTTTTAATCGGTTAGATGAGTCATTGAACCCATGATCTGCTAAAAAGGAGTTTGGATTTATACTCCACCTTTCTTTCTTGTAAGGAGACTCAAGGTGGCCTACGAGCTTCTTTCCCTTCCTCTCCCCACAATACACACCTGCTGAGGTAGGTGGGGCTGAGAGAGTTCTGAGAGAACTGTGACTAGCCCAGGGTCACCCAGCAGGAATGTAGGAGTGGAGAAACACATCTGGCTCACCACATAAGCCTCTTCCACACAGGTGGAGGAGTGGGGAATCAAACCCAGTTCTCCAGATTAGAATCCACCTGCTCTTAACCACTACATCGCGCTGGCTCTTCATATCACTTGGGGTTTTTTTTGCCCTCCAGTCACAGCACTTATGATGATCTGAAGAAAAAGACATTGAGAGGTGGTTTGCCATTCCCTGCCTCCATGTCACAATCCTGGTATTCCTTGGAGGCTGCCCATCCAAATACTAACCAGGTTCGATCCTGCTTAGCTTCTGAGTTCTAGCATTTATGCTATTTTTAATCTGAACTGGGAAAAATAGGCACTTTAAGAAGAAGAGAAGAAGAAGAAGAGTTTGGATTTATATCCCCCCTTTCTCTCCTGTAGGAGACTCAAAGGGGCTGACAATCTCCTTGCCCTTCCCCCCTCACAACAAACACCCTGTGAGGTAGGTGGGGCTGAGAGAGCTCCGAGAAGCTGTGACTAGCCCAAGGTCACCCAGCTGGCGTGTGTGGGAGTGTACAGGCTAATCTGAATTCCCCAGAGAAGCCTCCACAGCTCAGGCGGCAGAGCTGGGAATCAAACCCGGTTCCTCCAGATTAGATACACGAGCTCTTAACCTCCTACGCCACTGCTGCTCTTAAAGGTGAAAAGCTTCTGTCCGTGTTGGGATGCTTCAATGCAAGGTCTGGTTGTCCTCACAACGACCATTTATTTATTTAGGACCGCATTTAATTAAAGCAGTCCTAAATGGCGGTTGTTCGATTCTGGTTTTCTGTGTTTTTACGCATTTCATTAATAGCGTAAGCCGCTTCTCGATCCATAGGGAGAAAGGTGGCGATGAGCAAATATTTAAAATAAATAAATAAAACAAGCACACTGGCTATTCGCCACAGGCTTGGGTTGCTCAGCGGTCCACCCCGGAACCGTTTTTGAATGTTAGCGATGGCTTTGCAGGATATACAAAGCCCTGGTTGCATCATTGGGGTGCTTTAGCTGTGGTTTTAGGGAAGGCAAAACGGAGGCTTGCTTTATGATTATTGCTCATTTTAAGTAAGGCTCAGATCAGGGATGCCGTTAGCTGCCGAGCGCTTGCCCCCAGCGTTCCATCTTTCTCCCTCCGTCCATGCTAATTTGCCTGTTTTCTCTTCCCTGCCTCCTGTCTGGCCTCCTGCCACTGAGCTCCCTGACAGTTTATCATGGAACCCACGGAGAGTGTTTCTTGTTCTAAATGCATCGCACGGGACGAGACTCCATGCCAAAGCTTTTGAAAGCCTGGCAGGAACAGTGCCGTTAAAAACCAAGCGGCCGGCGCGCTATTAATACAAATCTTGCGGCGGGAACAGGAGGCGGGCGACCTTTCGCGAGGCATTAAACATTTATTAAAACCATTAGAATTAGTGTCAGGTTGTATTGATTAAAAGGAAATAAAGGGAGGGCCGCACAGCTGGTGCAGAGGGAAAGCGGCGGGGAGAGGCAACACGGATGGGTTAAATGCACTCCGCATGCTCCCCAATTGTCTTGTTTTCTTTTCCTCGACAGTGATTTATTCTGTGGTCCAGCAGTATCCCGAGCAGAGTTTCTCAAACTTGGCAACAGTAAGCTTTCCAGTGGTCCGTGCCTGTGCTAAGGTTGCCCGCTCTAGATTGAGCAATTCCTGAAGTTTCAGGGGACGGAACCTGGGAGGGCCTCAGCGGAGTATAACACCATAGAGTCCCCTCTCTAAAGCATCCATCTGCAGGAAACGGGATGAAGATTTGCTTCAGTGCCTTGGAGTCCATTTTTTTTTACTGGAGGGTCCTTTCAAATATGTTCTGTCCTTTGAGGGAACCCCACTCTCAACCAAGCCAAGACTGGTAATATGCAATTCATGTACCAGTCACAAACTTCAGAGCTGAAGAGATAGAAAAGTGCAGAAAAGGGCAACGAGGATGATTGAGGGATTGGAGCACCTTCCTTATGAGGAGAGGCTGCAGCGTTTGGGACTCTTTTAGTTTGGAGAGGAGACATCTGAGCGGGGCTATGATTGAAGTCTATAAAATTATGCATGGGGTAGAAAATGTTGACAGATACATTTTTTCTCTTTCTTACAATACTAAAACCAGGGGGCATCCATTGAAAATGCTGGGGGGAAGAGTTAGGACTAACAAAAGGAAACATTTCTTCACGCGACGCGTGATTGGTGTTTGGAATGTGCTGCCACAGGAGGTGGTGATGGCTGCTAACCTGGATAACTTTAAAAGGGGCTTGGACAGATCTATGGAGGAGAAGTCGATCTATATATGGCTACCAATCTTGATTCTCCATGATCTGAGATTGCAAATGCCTTAGCAGACCAGGTGCTTGGGAGCAGCAGCAGCAGCAGAAGGCCATTGCTTTCACATCCTGCAGGTGAGCTCCCAAAGGCACCTGGTGGGCCACTGCGAGTAGCAGAGTGCTGGACTAGATGGACTCTGGTCTGATCCAGCAGGCTCTTTCTTATGGGAGAGAGTGAAGTGCCAGAGGTGGGTAAAATTTTGTAGCACTTTGTGGGGAGGGGTGTTTATAGAACCTAAAGCTTTTGCAGAACCTTGCTTGGAAAAATTCTGGTCTAGATGGATCTTTAGTCTGGCCTAGCAGAGTCGCTCCTGTGCTTTTATGGAAAAGGCAAGTGGAGGAAATCAACCTGCTCTTTCAATATTTACCTAGAATTCACAACAACCTTTACGCTTACGTCCATGATGGCAATTTCACCTCTCTCCTCCATTGGGGGTCCCTCCTAGCAGCTCACCCCAAGCAGTTATCTTTAACTGGAGGACAGGATGGTAACTGCCGCTGATACTGGTGCGACAGATCCTGCAATTGCTTTGCTGTTCGTTTTCAACTTTTTATCAAGGGGGAAGGGGTGTCAAAATGACAAAGTGGGGAACCGATTAAGAACAATCAAAACAAAATCCCAATTTTGGGCATACCCAGCTCTGAATCTTGAGGGCTTTGATCGCAAGAACAGGTGTTCCGCCAAAGATTCTTCAGCCTAATGAACTGTAGCAAGAGGGTATCAAGGCTCTCGTGCTGTGCTTTATACAGCGAGTCCTTCAGATCTGGCCCGCCCATTGGGCATGATTTCTTGATGGTGGTCGGGGAAGCAGTGAGAAGTAATGTTGTTGAACACTAGCATGTTGAACACTGGCTGCCCCAGCTGTGAATTTGAATCTCTTTGCACTATGTTCTGTATGTATATTTATTCTCTACAGCTAACACAAAAAGAGTCTTGCAGGATCACTCCAAGCAGCACATCTAGTCTGGAATCCTTTATCCAACAGCGGTCAGCCAGGAGGCCCCTAAACTGGACATGAAGATGACAACTCTCCCCTATTACCTGTCCCTGTCTCTGTTGGTTCAAAAATATTTGGGTACCACCTCTCCACAAAGGTGTTCCAAGCAGTTAGCAGTGTAACATAAAAATGCCAGCTAAAACAAAGTATAAGAGCCAGTGTGGCGTAGTGGTTAAGAGTAGCAGACTGTACTCTGGACGACTGAGCTTGATTCCCCATTCCTCTACATTGAGTGATGGACTCTTATCTGATGAACAGAATTTGTTTCCCTGCTCCTCCACATGAAGCCTGCTGGGTGACCTTGGGATAGTCACAGTTCTCTCAGAACTCTCTCAGGCCCACCTGCCTAAAAAGGTGACTGTTGTGGGGAGAGGAAGGGAAGGAGTTGGTTAGCTGCTTTGAGACTCCTTAAAGGTGTATTTCCAAACTCTTCTGCTTCAAGCCACCAAAACAATTGACATATTATAAAATGTTCTTCAGTGATAGTCATGCCTCTGAACCCAGAGGTTCCATTCCTAACTCGCTTGGCTAATAATGACATCTTCCCTTGCTGGAATGGCTTGAGGCCTATTGAGTCCATCGCCCAGTTTCTCAAATGCCTGTAGGGAGCCCACAAGCAAGGTGTGAAGGCAACAGACCTCCCCTGTTTCTTCCACCTGGAATTCTGAGGTATACTGCTCATGAACATGAAGGTTCCCTTTAGCCATCATGCCTCAGAACAACCAAAAGGAATCTTCCACCGTGAGTTTGTCTGTTCCTATTTTAAAGCCATCTGAACCAGTGGTGTTTGTTATACATTGTGGCAGGAAATTCCATAAGGCAAATCTTATCCTAACCTACCTTACAGGATTGTTGTGAGAATAAATTGGAGGGTGGGAGACTGGTGTATGCCACCATGAACTCCTTGGAGAAAGGATCAGGAGGCTCAGGCAGAACACAAGAGAGGCCTTTAGAGAATAAACAACGTCCAATCCGGTTTGCTTACATCGCTTCATCTCCTTCCCCCCCTTTCAGATCTGACACTCTATTTTAGCTTTCGGTTTATCAAAGGCTGCAATTTCTGATTAGAGCTGTGGGGGTGTTCCCCCCCCCCCACTCCCATTTTCCAAGTCCCCAAGTGCCACAAGGCAGGTTTGGTTGGCTGGATTAAAGGCAAATAAATATTTATATGCTATGCAAATGGCTCTTGATAAGATACTGGCGCCGTTGAGAATTGGAAGCCGTTGAAGTTGGGGATGAGATTAGTCTGTGTTTGTCAGCGTACCAAATTTCTTGTTTTTATACGGTTTATTCCTGCCCCCCACCAAATCCTAGAGGAATGAAAATGAAGGGAACGTAACAGTTGAGGGTCTTAAGATTCTCGGGTAGACGTCCATTAAGGATGCATGTGTAAACAGTAGACTGATGGAGCTGGTAAAGAAGGAGAGGTATTTCCCACAAAACACTTTGAGCGATGGCCTTTGGGACAGATCCACAAGCAAACGGAAACTTGGGCTTGTGGGGACGGCTGAAGAGAAAACAGTCCTTGAAAGTTGTACTCCACTGTTGAGGTTTGCTCTGTGGCTTCTGATCATGAAGAAGAGGAGGAAGAGTTTGGATTTATATCCCCCTTTCTCTTCTGTAAGGAGACTCAAAGGGGCTTACAATCTCTTTTCCCTTCCCTCCCCCCCACAACAAACACCCTATGAGGTGAGTGGGGCTGAGAGAGCTCTGAAGAACTGTGACTAGCCCAAGGTCACACAGCTGGCATGTGCTGGAGTACATAAGCTAAACTGGTTCACTAAATAAGCCTCCACAGCTCAAGTGGCACAGCGGGGAATGAAACCCAGTTCTCCAGCTAGGTTGGGCCACTCTCTCTCAGCCTAATATGACTTAACACAATTGTTGCGAGGGTAAAATGAGGGGGAGGGGATGATGTTCCAACAGTCCAATCCAGAAGAGGTGGACGAAGCATGTTTAGGGACTAATGCAGGCCCGCACGAGTGTGTTTACCCACCCCACCGGCATAAGTGCCGCTTATGCTGGTGGGGTGGGTAAACACGCTAGTGTGGGCCCGCATTAGTGGGGAGGGCAAACTTCTGGGGAGGGCAAGCTGCTTCAAAGCTCCATGCCACTCGTCTTGGAAATGCCCACTGCCCAAAGAGCTGCGCTGGCTGAAACCCGGCCATTGGTGCAGCTGGGGGGTGGCCCATGGGCATTCCTGGCCATGGAACCAACTTTAGTCAGCTTCCACTTGCCCTTTGAGTCAGGAACTCCCCTGGTGCAGACCTCTGACAGGGTGGTGCAAGTATGTTTCACCCTGTGGAGGACTTTCAGATGGTCATGTTTTTGTTGCTGGTTTTTGTTGCCTCTCCATGCCACCTGGAGGCGGTGGGGTGGTATGGGAGTGGTGCCATCCCCATCCTCTGGACAGGGCTGCACGTTCCTTTGGCTTTCCTATGTGGAGAAGTGGGGTATAAATATCCAAATGACTGCATCTTGTGTCTAGAAAGCACCTGCTGATCTGAGAGGGGGGAGACGTCAGCTGCTTTTAATCCTCATGGTGGAGAACAGTGGGATATAACTAATAAATAAAACCTTTTGCGTGTATGTGCGTACCGCAGCTGACCGACGGTGATCTTGTAGGGTTTTCATGGCAAGAGAGGTTCTGAGATGGTTTGCCATTGCCTTCCTCTGCATAGCGGGGCTGGTGTTCCTTGGTGGCTTTCCTTCCAAACGCTAACCAGGGTGGATCGTGATCATCAGCTGAAACCTGGTGAAATCTGGATAGCCTGGCTCTTTGGGTCATGTGGGGTTGCCAGATCCCCCCCCCCCATGACCAGAGGTGGGATCCAGCAGGTTCTCACAGGTTCCCGAGAATAGGTTACTAATTATTTGTGTGTGCCAAGAGGGGGTTACTAATTGGTGATTTTGCCACTTGATTTTTGCCTTAGTTACACCCCTCCTCTCAGCAGTAGCGCGCAGAACTTGAAGCAGTCTAGCAGGAGGTGCACCAGCGGGCGTGGCAGCTTGCGCCTGCGTGCATTCGTTTCCCGCCCAAGGACCGGCGCAGCGGCTGTGTCCTTGCCACAGCCCCGCTTAGGAATGCCCCGCCCCGGAATGTCTGGCCACGCCCCTGTCGTGCCCTGCCCAGCCACGGCTCCTCCTCCCTGCCCAGAAGCTGGGGCGAGGGAAACTAGGCAGCGGAGAGGGGCTACTTGGACCAGTTGTCTGGGCTTTGTCCAGATTTTGACCACGCAACCCAGTACCTGTTTATGCCATTTGTTGGCCTTGACTTCTGTTCTCTCTCTCTTTTAAAAATCTTTTTAAATTATTTTATCATTTAGGAATACATATTAATTTGCAGACAATCTGACTCAAAGGGGTTCCAGTAATAACAGAATTTATGATCCGTTACATAAATTATAAACAATGTACTTAACATTTGCAAGTGATAGTTACATAAGAAAAAGTGGTTTAAGATTCTAGCACATAAATACAGTGCGAAATATATACAAACACACACACACACATATACATAGATACATAATAATAATAATAATTAGGTTAATAATAATCTTAAGCTATGCAGATAACAATAGGATTCTATTTTGAGCGTCAGAATTGTGTAGGTAATGTATGTTGTTGGTGTATGATGTGTATGAGTAGTTTGACTCATGAGGAAACTTGCATCTAAAACATTTGGGTTTTCTCAGGTACTTACAATATCAGCCAAATTTGCATTTTGCAGTCAAGAGTTAGAGCTGTTAACATATCATAGGTCAATTGCACCTGTTCAAATCTCCACCTAGTACTTTATAAAAAGGATCAAGGCATTTTTTGTGTATTAAAGTTGTCAGTTTGTCCGCTGCTCTGTAATCTTGAACCTTTAACAACCATTCATCATATGATGGCAATTCTTGTGTCTTCCAATATCTGGCTATCACTCCTCTTGCTGCTGTCTGTAAATAATAAAGAAGTGTTTTGTGTCTTTGTAATATAGCATCATTAGTGTCCCAGATCGATAGACTTCTTTTCTCTTTTAGGTCTCTTCTCATCTCTTTCTGCAGCAAGTTTCTAGTCCTTGTCGACCCAGAGGTAGGAGACAAAATACATGCAGGCCGCACCCAGTCCCCTAACTTAAGAGAAAGCAAGCCTGCTGGTACCTTCCATTGTTCCAGCTAAAAAAGGAACTAAGATTGTTCGGTTTCCTTCTACATCCTCTCTGCAGGATCTTTGTTGTTGCTAAAGAAAAAGAAATCCTGGCATGAGCAGAGTGAAAAACAGAGACGGGTTAGAAAAAGCAAGCATGTTTCCCTTGATGATTTCCTTGCGCTAGTTGCCGGCAGCAGGCACAAAGCCAGTGGCAGTGGATGAAACGTGAAACATACACGATTTGCATAATTAGCAATTGGTTTGCAGAATATGTAAATTAGGCTGCCTAGAGTTGGGGGATTGTACTAAGTCATCCCAGGCACACACTGGAATAGCATGTACATGGATTGGGTGGGTTTGGCACAGAAAAAGAGGAAGAGGAGGAGGAGTAGTTTGGTTTTATACCCCACCTTTCTCTCCTGTAAGGAGACTCGCGATGACTTACAAGCTCCTTTCCCTTCCTCTCCCCACACCTTGCAGGTGGGGCTCAGAGAGTTCTGAAGAACTATGACTAGCTCAAGGTCACCCGGCAGAAATGCAGGAGTGCGAAAACGCGTCTGGTTCACCAGATAAGCCTCCGCCACTTAGGTGGAGGAGTGGGGAATCAAACCTGGTTCTCCAGATTAGAATCCACCTGCTTTTAACCACTACACCACGCTGGCTCTCAGGACAGGACACAATGCCCTGCTTGGATGGCTGGCAGTGGCCTCTGGCAAGAGCCTTGGAGAAGGAGAAGAAGAAGAGTTGGATTTATACACCACTTTTCTCAACCATAAGGAGTCTCAAAACGTCTTGCAACTCCTTCTCCTCTCTTCAAGAGATACCTTGTGAGATACATGAGGCTGAGAGAGTCCTTAGAGAATTGTGACTGGCCCAAGGTCACCCAGCAGGCTTTGTGTGTAGGAGTACGAAAACAATACAGTTCACCAGATTAGTCTGCCACTCATGTAGACCTATGCTCTACCAACTGTGGTGCCGCATGGCGTAGTGGTTAAGTGCTTGCATTGCCCCTCACACGGTCAGGAGTTCAAGCCCCCTGCGGGTCAAATATCCTGGCAGCTGGCTCATGGTCAACTCAGCCATCCATCCATTTCTTGGTCGGTAAATGAGTACCTAGCTCATAGCTAGGGGAAAGCAATGGCAAACTGCCCCACAAAAGCGGTTTGCCTATAAAATCACTGAAGGGGAAACTTTACCTTTTTACCTACCAGCTGTACTCGTTACCGGTTGAATTCCAGATTGTTTCCAAGATTTTGGCTTTAACCTTTAAGGCCACGAGCAACCTAGGACTGTTGTATCTTTAGGGCTGCATCTCTCCATATTGCCCACATCAGAGTGTCCTCTCTCTGATCCTCTGATAGGAATTTGCTGGTGATCCCTGGCCCCAAGGATGTCTGTTTGACCTCCACCAGAGCCAGAGCCTTCTCAGCACTGGCCCCTTCTGGTGGAATTCTCTCCCAGCAGACATTAGGGCCCTGTGAGATATCAATAAATTCCGCAGTGCCTGTAAGACCAAAATGTTCCGCCAGGCTTACAACTGAAGATATCAGTTCAAATTGTATTTTCTGGTCCCTGAGCCCATCCTTCTGCCTCTCTTGTCATACAGCTGGGAAGAGAGGGATTAATTTATGGGTAATATGTGATCCATATTTAATATCGTCATCTTTTTAATTTATATATAGGAATATTTTGACTTATTTTTTTAATGCCAGATTTTTCAGATTGTGTTTTAAAAATGTGTGTTAGCTGCCCTGAGCCCGGCTTTGGACAGGGAAGGTGGGGTATTAAGTTCAATAAAACGAAACGAATTAAACCCACACCGTAAGCAATTGAATTTAATTTGCTAGCCTGGAGTTTTGTGTGACTTAATTTCGACCGCCGGCCGTAGCAGTAGCTTGATCTTGCTAAATATTTTTATCCTTTCCCATTGTTAATTGTTCTTTTCCCCACGCCTCCTAATGAATTAAATCCTATTGTTAAATGGTAGCATGCAGTGTCAGCAGCAAGGTCTTTTTGGATCCTTCCTAAATCCTGGCTGGTCACAACCATTTATTCAAAAAAATCCCTTTTTCAGATCCAATAGATTACTGCGTTTTTGCTGTTAAACCTTGGAGACCCGTTGCTTCTTTTCTGTTTGTCATGCCACACAGTCTACAGGAGACAAAATAATTTCCCAGAAGCATACAAATTAATTTTCCTTCTCCGTGCCATGTTTTTTATTTTAGGTGGGCTTCAATGGTAAAGGGGCTTCAGATAATTTTTCTCTCTTTCCTCTGCTGATGGTGTTGTGTTACCTGTATTGTGACCACAGCAGTGGCGTTGTGCCAAGGGGACGAGGGGGTGCATGATGCACTGGGTGCGTGCTGGTGCAGGGGTATTCTGGGGCATGGCAGGGGTGAGAAGGGGTGTGTGGCAGGGGCGCAGGACGCATGCGTGCCCTGGGCACAGTTCTCCCTAGCTCCGGCCCTGGACCACAGCATCAGCTAGCAACCACCACTACTGCTGTTTTTCTGTCTGTGAAGGGAAGTGGGGACTTATTTATTTACTTAATTTATACTCCACCTTTCCCCATAATTGGGGCTCTTTGTCTTTGTAAGAACCCAACGACATTGCTGAAATTAGGTGGGTAGATGAGTATCTTCTTTTCAGTGAAAAATTGGTGCCTGAAGCAGATTGTGACAATCCAATCCAATATTTAAAATTTGTCATTTGTAGCAGCTGGTTTGAGGCATGATGGAAATTCCACAGCAGAGTAGAGATTCAATGGGGGTCTCCCAGATTGCAATCTGGCTCTCTAAATGCTACACCGTGTGGTTTCTGCCATTGATCTAATTGATGGCGGTTATAAACACAAAGATCGAAACATTCAGTGGTCTCCTGGACCTGGGCCCCTTCTGCACATGCAGAATAATGCACTTTCAATCCACTTTCAATGCACTTTGCAGCTGTGCGCAGTGGTGGGATCCAAAAATTTTAGTAACAGGTTCCCATGGTGGTGGGATTCAAACAGTGGCGTAGCAACAATGGGGCTGGGCAGGGCATGACGGGGGCGTGGCCGGGCATTCTGGGGGCAGGGCATTAATAATTTCTCTGTTACTGTAAAAAACTCTTACTGTAAAAAAAAAGTTTCTAATTTCCGGCTGGTATCTTTCTGTCCATAATTTAAACTCATTATAGCAAGTCCTATCGTCTAGTGCCAACAGAAACAACTACTTCTCCTGTAATTGACTGCCTGTCAAATACCTAATACTTTCAAATACTTAATTTTGTTTCTAGAAATCAAAAGCAGGATACTTTCCTTAAGCAAGGAACTTTACCATATTTCAAAAACATGTTTTTAAAACCGCCCAGCAGGGAGAATTATCCTGTTTTCTACCTTCGCTAACTAGCCATATAGGAAACAACAGGACTTTATGATTTTTGGACCTAATGGAATTTCTAACGGAAAATCAGACCCAATTAGTAACCCCCCTCTCGGCACACACTAATAGTTAATAACTTACTCTCGGGAACTGGTGAGAACCTGCTGGATCCCACCTCTGGCTGTGCGGAATATCAAAATCCACTTGCAAACAATTGTGAAAGTGGATTGAAAATGCATTATTCTGCATGTGCGGAAGGGGCCTTGGAATGGGATCTGGAGTTTCAGTAGATATCCAAAGGACAGAAATTAATTCCTCTGGAGAAAATGGCTGCTTTGGAGGATGGACTTTGGTATGGATACCCTGCTGAGGTCTCTCCCTCCCCAAACTCTATCATCCCTATGCTGTACCCTTAGATTTCCAAGAATTTCCCAAGCCGTAATTGGAAACCCTAACCAATTTAGATTTAACTGGAACCTTATCTGTTGAAGATCTGGTTTCAAATCTCCACTCAGGCATGAACACTTTATGGGAACTTTGGGCCAGCCTTTCAGCCTAACCTACTTCACAAGGTGTTTGTTGTGAAGATAGAGTGGAGAAGAGAACGGTGTGGTAAACCTCTTTAAGTCCCCCTCGGAAAGGAAAGGAAAGTATAAATATACTAACGATATTTTTGCTGGGCACACAAAAGGCTGTGATTAGTTTATAAACGATTGTAGTGACTGCACTGAAGAATGTAATGTCGGGGGAGACTTTTTGGCTGAATAAAAGTGTTGCTGCATTGCCCAAATTAAATCTGGCTTCTGCTTGTCCTCTTTTTCGAACAGACCCATTGCTCAGTTTGTAGCGGTACCAATTACTTCATTGAATAAATCGAATACATTATGATTGAAATTCCTATCTATCCCCCCGTCCTCCACCCACCCAAAATGAAGTCAAGCACCATGCTGTTGTACCCGAACCCGCTCCATGGTAGCTTTTCGGGTGCTCTGTTTGGTCTTTCCAAAAACCCAACCCGTTTTGATTGTGTTATTGCTTAGCCCACTTTTTATTTAACATGAGCTATTTTAAAAGGTGCGTCGCATGTTTGCCTAATTAGTTCTTTTGTTATTTTTATTTCCACGGGAAAGCAGTAGAAATGGAAACCGTGGGGCTCCTGAGTCCTTCGCACTTCAGGGAACCGAATTCTCCGTATCACGAAACATGACTAATTATCGTAGGCTGCGACGCCTCCCTGTGAATGTACAAATATATGTATAAAACCCTACTTGTGGGAGCTCTCCGACTAGGTGGAAAACAACGACCTTTTCATTCTGCCTCTCGTGGTCCTAGCCAAGAGGGCTAGAATAAAGATTTACAGTGTTTGGGAGAGTAAAGGCCCTTGTTACATTGTTCAAATACCACGAGATTAGTTTCCAAGGCGACGGATGCCAGTTGCCATAGGCACCACTGGGCCTGGAATTAAGATTGTGGATTTTTTCACCCAGGTCACGCAAGCTGTAGCTGAGCCACACAGTTGTTGTTTAAAAAAGAAAACTGCGACTGAAAGAAGGAGAGTTTTGACTTTATAATATCAAGAAACCCGACGCTAGAAATTGCATTTCTTGGCCCGCAGCTTTTATTTGGAGGTCGGCTGCGACATCTTTCCAAGGAATCTTGGCAGGAGCTCTGATTCGTGGATAGATTTGTAAATCAATATAATACGAATAATCTGCACGAATACTACGCCAATACGTTAGAACGTCCTCTGCCGCTGGGTGAGGCTCGAATTGTTATGAAAGGCCAACAACCAGCTAAAGAACTGGCAGCTGTGATATGAAACAAAATTAAATGGTAATGATAATGACAACTGTGGTAAGATTAATAACTCCTGTTGCCACCACAGCCTCTCTGAGAAAGCCAGGCTTGCAAGGTTCTTTCTTATTGAAATTTGAGGGGGCGGGGGAATGTTCTCTTGTTTTTTCCTTTATGTGGACTGTCCCCATTCCATCTGTGTGATTTTCCTTCTCCTGTTCCTCCCTTTTGCCCCATTCAAGCAATGTTGAAGCTCCCCTCCTGATCCTACAGATGTTTGCTCTTGCTTCCAGGTTGGAAGGATCATCCCTTCTGGGTATTTGGAGTTGTCAAAATTGATTCCTACACAATGCCTGGTTATAAGCGCAGGGTCCATTTTGTGCTTCGTTCTGTTCCTTTTAGGTATGGCTAGGTAAATATTGTGTTTGTGACCACCTTTCACTATCAAGGGTTGTTGAACCTGTCATGCAGAAATGTCACTGAGTAACCAGCAACTTATAATTTATTTCATTCCAATTGTAAGCACATGGGGCAGAGCAGACTCCCCCACCCACCTACCCACCTGTTATACAGCCTCAGGTATTTCCACCATAAACAGGCACCTGTGGCAAAGGCCACTTCCTAAACAATTTCAAAAGTTAATTTCAACTGTTTCATAGTAGCCATTAATTTATTTTCTGCACTTGGCACAGATCTCTCTTTTTTATTGTTTGTTTTTGTTCTAATAAAATTAAGGCTTTTAAAAATACTTTCCCTGTCTTTTGACAATTAAAAAAAAACATTTTATGGCCAATGCTAGTTTTGTTTTTGATTCAGTAGTAGTTAGCATTGTTCCTGGCATTCAGTAAGGGCCTCTTCATTCATTCATTCATTCATTCATTCATTCATTCATTCATTCATTCATATCCCGCCCTATACCGTAATCTCAGGGCGGCTGACAAATGGGCATGAAATCCCGTTTAAAAATACAAAGTTAACATCAAAATAAAAACATAGCTAAAGCAATACACAAAGTCCCTCTTTAGAAGCCCTGTAGTGGTTAAGAGCAGGGGGATTCTAATCTGGAGAACTGGGCTTGATTCCCCACTCCTCCACCTGAGTGCCAGAGGTTTATCTGGTGAACCAGATGTGTTTCCCCACTCCTACATTCCTGCTGGGTGACCTTGAGCTAGTCACAGTTCTTCGGAACTCTCTCAGCCCCCCCTGCCTCACAAGGTCTGTTGTGGGGAGAGGAAGGGAAAGGAGCTTGTAAGCCACCTTGGGTTTCCAATCCAAACTCCTCCTCCTCTTCTCCTTCTCCCCTGCACCACTTTGCACCAAACTACACATATGATATGATCCTCCAACTCTGTATGTTAGCCACAAAAGAAGGAAGGGATATGAATTGGGAAGGTGGATTCATAATAAGGGATCAGAATAATACTGAGGTACTATCACGGAACCACTAGAAGCCAGAATGAGCCCTGGGAATGAGGTGAGCATGAGGTGCCTTCCTTTTTTTTTGGCTGTCGAATCACAGCAACTTATGGTGATCCTGTAAGGTTTTCAAGGCAAGAGATGTTCAAAAGTGGTTTGACACATCCTCCTCTGTGTAGCAACCCTGGGATTCCTTGGCAGCCTCCCATTCATATACCAATTCAAACCAATCCTGCTTAGCTTCCAAGATGTGACTAGAACAGGTTAGTCTGGACCAGGGGTCTGCAACCTGCGGCTCTCCAGATGTTCATGGACTACAATTCCCATCAACCCCTGCCAGCATGGCCAATTTTTTTTTCAAACATCTTACCTGGCTGTCAAGTCCAAGCATCACAAGGAAGAGCAAAATAGACCAGAAGATGAGGTGTAACCGGAACGGGTGACACCTGGCTTGACAACACTACACGTGAAAAGGATCTGGGAGACCACAAACCAAACAGGAGTCAGCAATGAGATGCGGCAACCAAGAAAGCCAATGCGATTTTGGGCTGTATCAACAGGAGTGTAGTGTCAGGATTGAGGGATGTAATTGTACCTCTCCATTCTGCATTGGTTAGACCTCACCTGGAATATTGTGTACAGTTCTGGGCACCGCAATTCAAGAAGGATATTGACAAGCTGGAATGGGTCCAGAGGAGGACAACCAGAATGGTAAAAGGTCTGGAATCCATGCCCTATGACAGGGGTAGGGAACCTTTAACACTCAAAGAGCCATTTGGACCCGTTTTCCATGGGAAAAGAAACACTTGGAGCCGCAAATAATTTTTGACATTTAAAATAAAGATAACACTGTATATATTGGGTTTTTTTACCTTTTACTCCGCTCATTCTGAGAAGCGCATGGATGCGCCTGCCCTGCTGCCTGCAGGGCAGGCAAGGATGGGGCCGGTGGCTCGGCTCGTGGAGCCGCAGTGCAAGGGCAGAAGAGCCGCATGCGGCTCTCGAGCCGCAGGTTCCCTACCCCTGCCCTATGAGGAGAGACTTACGGAGCCTAGTATATTTACTTTGGTAAAGATAAGGTTAAGAGGTGACATGATAGCCATGTTTAGATATTTGAAGGGATGTCGTGTTGGGGAGGGAGCAAGCTTGTTTTCTGCTGCTCCAGAGACTAGGACAGGGAGTAATGGATTCAAGGTGAAGGAAAAGAGATTCCACCTAAACATCAGGGAAAATGTCCTGACAGCAAGGGCTGTTCAACAGTGGAATGGACTACCTTGGAGTGTAGTGGAGTCTTCTTATTTGGAGGTTTTTAAAGAGAGTCTCAATGGTCATCTGTCAGGAGTGCTCTGATTGTTTTCTCTCTGGATTATGATGCAAGATGGAAGAGATGTCAGGGAGATGCTGTTCAAATCAGAATAAAGCTGAGCATTATCAGCTAGGGAAATTCATATTCTGGGGGCATTTCTACAGACAATATTAATTAGCGTGATGAACCAAGCTCTATCTTTTAGATTTCTGGCTGGCTCTAGGCTTCTGTGATTCTAGTGCAGGGGTCTGCAACCTGCGGCTCTCCAGATGTTCAAGGACTACAATTCCCATAAGTCCCTGCCAGCATGGCCAATTGGTCATGCTGGCAGAGGCTGATGGGAATTGTAGTCTGTGAACATCTGGAGAGCCGCAGGTTGCAGACCCCTGTTCTAGTGCATTGTTTTTTAAATGCGGGTGGTAGTTCCAGGTTGGGACATACCTGGAGATTTTCGGGGGTGGAGCTTGGGGAGGGGAGGGACTACAATGGGATATGTATGCCCTTATATAAAGCCGTGGTGCGACCGCACTTGCAGTACTGTGTTCAGTTCTGGTCGCCACATCTCAAAAAGGATATTGAAGAGATAGAAAAAGTGCAGAGAAGGGCAACGAGGATGATTGAGGGACTAGAGCACCTTCCTTATGAGGAGAGGCTGCAGTGTTTGGGACTCTTTAGTTTGTAGAGGAGGCATCTGAAGGGGGATATGATTGAAGTCTATAAAATTACGCATGGGGTAGAAAATGTTGAGAGAGAGAAAATTTTCTCTCTTTCTCACAATACTAGAACCAGGTGGCATCCATTGAAAATGCTGGGGGGAAGAATTGGGACTAATAAAAGGAAACACTTCTTCACGCAACGTGTGATTGGTGTTTGGAATATGCTGCCACAGGAGGTGGTGATGGCCACTAACCTGGATAGCTTTAAAAGGGGCTTGGACAGATTTATGGAGGAGAAGTCGATTTATGGCTACCAATCTTGATCCTCTTTGATCTGAGATTGCAAATGCCTTAGCAGACCAGGTGCTCAGGAGCATCAGCAGCAGCAGAAGGCCATTGCTTTCATATCCTGCAGGTGAGCTCCCAAAGGCACCTGGTGGGCCACTGCGAGTAGCAGAGAGCTGGACTAGATGGACTCTGGTCTGATCCAGCTGGCTTGTTCTTATGTTCTTATGTTCTTATGATATAATGTCATAGAGTCTACCTTCGAAAGTGGCCATTTTCTCCAGGGGAACTGAGCTGTGTTGCCCGGAGATCGGTTCAGTGGTGGGATTCAGCCGGTTCGCACCACTTCGGCAGAACCGGTTGTTAAAATGGTGCTTGTAAATAATCAGTTGTTGAATTATCTGAATCCCACCACCGGAACTGGTTATTAAATTATTTGAATCCCACCACTGGATCAGTTGTAATCCCAGGAGATCTCCAGCCACCACCTAGAGGTTGGCAGCCTTAATTTTAAACCAAAATTAAACTTTTTTGTATTTGGAATCCTATTTTGTGAAGAAGAACCACAGTTGAGTCAAGGGGAGGAGCTTTAGTTTGCTGTTTATTTGGAAATCTATACTAATCAAGTTTTGTGTGAGGGGAGCGGGGTGCACATGCTTGAGACTTATTTAAGGTGACCAGATAGTCACCTTTGTGAACCGGGACGGGCGGGTAGGTGGGTGCGGACTGCCTTCTGGGGCACTGCCGTTTCACGCCCTGTCACAGGGCGGGAAACGGCAGCGCCCCAGAAGGCCTTGCTCCTGCGGCCGCGCGCGCAGGAGGCTTCCGCACTGCCTTGCGCCCCAGAAGGCAGTGCGGCAGCCTTCCAAAAATCGGGACAATTGAAATAACCGCGGGACAAATTGTTTTAAGGTGGGAATGTCCCGCCAAAAGCGGGACGTATGGTCAGCCTAGACCAGGGGTAGGGAACCTGCGGCTCTCCAGATGTTCAGGAACTACAATTCCCATCAGCCTCTGTCAGCATGGCCAATTGGCCATGCTGGTAGGGGCTGATGGGAATTGTAGTTCCTGAACATCTGGAGAGCCGCAGGTTCCCTACCCCTGGCCTAGACTTATTTGTCTAATGGTCAAACTGTAGTTCTAGAGTTTTAGCCATCTAGTGTGAACATAGTTGCTTCTAACTGGGATGAATTTATGACAGGCATCATCTTGGACCCTGGAGTCATGGTCATCTTGGTAGGATACCAGCTAAGTCTTATAGAAGAAGAAGAAAACGAAGACGAAGATGACAGAGGAGTAGTAGTAGTAGTTTGGATTTATATCCCCCCTTTCTTTCCTATAGGAGACTCAAAGGAGCTTACAATCTCCTTTCCCTCCCCCCCCCCACAACAAACACCCTGTGAGGTGGGGCTGTGACTAGCCCAAAGGCACCCAGCCGGCATGTGTTGGAGTGCACAAGCTAATCTGGTTCACCAGATAAGCCTCCACAGCTCAAGTAGCAGAGTGGGGAATCAAACCCGGTTCTCCAGATTAGAGTGCACCTGCTCTTAACCACTACAACGTGCCCAGCACTGATCCACCACTGACCAGACACATTTAACCATCTATTTCCACTGGGAATGAGTTTGCCTTGGAGGCCCTTGTAACACTGAAGACAATTCTGCTGTGTGGGAGAGGGGCAGAATGTAACTCTTTTGCCAGTGCTGATAGAGGCTTACAGGAGCTGGAATAGGTTATGCTTTGCTTCCTTTTCCAGTGTGTGCGTGGGCATGCATGCAAAGCGATAGCATGCTTAACCTGGGGGTCCTGATGCGATCTTGTGCGGGCCTCCCCAAAGTTTGGAGCTGTCCTATTTTGCCCTCTCTTTGGCTTCTATGTTTGTGATTCACATCTTTGGCCTATTGGTGGAAAAAGTAGGGTATAAATTAAATCCTTTGAAGTTGGCTGTGATTCTGTGGGTGGAAAAAGGAGAGCAAGAAACATGGTAAACAGTGAAGAGCTGAGAGTTTTCTCTGTGATATTCTCCCTTTTCTCTTTCTCCTCAGAAACAGTAAGAAATACAGTTAAACTAGCAATATCAAACAAGGACAGCAACGTCAGATAAGAAAGCTAAACTGATCTTTCTCTCCCATCACACAAATCGTGCTATTTCTTAATATTCTGTTGCAATCCATTTCTCTCTGAGCTTAGTTCACGAACATTCTGTGACATCACAGAAGCTCAAAGGGTTCACAGGGGAATAACATCCAGTTTTAAAATTTATATCTAAATTATTCCTTACGCTGAGCGTGCTGCTTTCTATATGTCAGTTTACAGCTGGTACTAATAATGTATGGAACAATGTTGATTCATAAAATGTTTCTTTATTTCTTTGTTCACTCCTACAACGAGCTTGTTGGGTAGGTCAGAAGTATTCCCTTGTCATGAATACAAAATGATTCGACTGTAGATGGGAGTTTTTGTCTCATCTCTAAGAGGATTTTTTAAAATTCATTTTTAAAATTCTAAAATACAATCAGAGAATAAGTCTAGAGCAGTGGTTCTCAACCTGGGGGTCGGGACCCCTTTGGGGGTCGAACGACCCTTTCACGGGGGTCACCTAAGACTTTCTGCATCAGTGTTCTCCATCGGTAAAATGGATAAATGTTAGGGTTGGGGGTCACCACAACATGAGGAACTGTATTAAAGGGTCGTGGCATTAGGAAGGTTGAGAACCGCTGGTCTAGAGAATAAGTCTTTTTTCAATTTGCAGTTTTTTTAAAACCAACCTCTGTTTAGGTATTCTTGGGAAGCGGCAAAGTTATATTTGAATCCACAAATGTTTCTCTCTTCCACCCTTTTCATAATTATCCTGCTTAGGAGATTGGTGTACCTCAGAAGTTTGCATCCTGCATTTGAAACTCTAGCTGGGCCAAAATATGTTTTCCATTCTCTGTGACTTCAGAAGGTACGCTTTGATTGGCAAAGAATTTAACAACCTCTCCTGGGAATGCAGAAAGCAATTTTTGTGATTAGCAAGGTGTGGGTGGGGAAAGAGAAAATAGGCTGCTGTTGATGAACAGAGATGGATTTTGTTCACTAATATGCCCTGCTAATTTTAGTCCTTTGAAGCCGTCTGCTCACCGGAGTGCAATCTGAGTCCTTGTTAGTATTTGGAGAGTGTTTTTATTATTTTCGTGGAATGGTAACCACAGTGTTGATCTTTCAACCGGCGTCTGTTTCCAAGAATTGGGAAGGAGGCTCTTGGTTTGCCGTTCAGGTTGTCAAACACTACTGGTCTGGTAACCAGTCATAAAATTGGATGCAAAAAAACCCCCTCAATTCTGCCAGGTTTCTACCTGTCATCTCAGTCATTCCAGCAGTATATATGTTGACATATCTTCCTAAACTGAAATGTCCTCTGTGGAGGAAAACACCAGTATGCTGTTTGTAATTTTTCTTTGGGGGCAATGTCTTGGACAATTTGCAACGCTTCAGTGGCACCGCATGACATTTAGCATCACCGTGATAGCTTGCTAGAGGAGGTAGCTTCTCTGCTTTGGAATGCGCTGCAGCACCATCACCATAGATGCCCGGGGGATGGCATTTTATTCTGTGAGGTCACTGGGGCAGATGACACATTGTTTGTGTGTCTGAAAATGTGTATTCTGCAACCTGTGTTATCCAGAGTGGCTTATAATCAACCAAAGGTAAAAACACAGCAGTACAATTGCACTTTTTACACAGTTGTGACAAGGAAAACATCCACATGCCCTATAAAAATAGCTAGCAATTACATTTACCAAGAAGTTGGATAATTGGCTGGATTAGTAGTCTGTAGCAGTTAACACAGGTCATGGAGGTATTCTTCCAACTCATAGAGATTTGTGTCTAGAGTCTTCCTTTTAAGGAACAGTTTGTATTCCATGTTTACTCTCTATGGTTTTCAAGTTTCATCACAATACTAAGTGGCGTTTATCAATTTTCAAAGGTTTAAATAACAATTTCCAGAGCGGGGTTGTTTGTTTTTAATTCTTGATTAAAGAATTAAAGAATTAAAGGAGCAGCAGTGGCGTAAGAGGTTAAAAGCTCGTGTATCTAATCTGGAGGAACCGGGTTTGATTCCCAGCTCTGCCGCCTGAGCTGTGGAGGCTTATCTGGGGAATTCAGATTAGCCTGTACACTCCCACACATGCCAGCTGGGTGACCTTGGGCTAGTCACAGCTTCTTGGAGCTCTCTCAGCCCCACCTACCTCACAGGGTGTTTGTTGTGAGGGGGGAAGGGCAAGGAGATTGTAAGCCCCTTTGAGTCTCCTGCAGGAGAGAAAGGGGGGATAAAAATCCAAACTCTTCCTCTTCTTCTTCTTCTTGATTATAGATGGGATAGTTGCTCAAGTACTTCTAATGGAGAAACATAGATTTTTAGCTATTAAGTTTGTTCACACACTGCATGATTACAGGGCAAGGTCTGTATGTATATGTACATAGACTTGATTTTGATTTTAGTATATATAACAAAGCTTTAGGGATCTTTTTTCTCCATTCTTAAAAAAACATCATGAAACTAGTGCATAAGCGCACGATGGAGGCAACGTAAAACAAAAATTTGTGTAAGACAAGAATGAATGTAGAAAATGTGGGGATAATTTAAAGTTATCCACATTTAAAGGATTCTCTTAACCTCTTGTCCTGTCCGACATTTTGCTTTTGTGCTCAAAGAAACAGGAAGTGCTGATAAAATTCTGTGGCTATGCATGGCAGGATTTGGTAGGCTTCTGTCCGTAGAAAGAGAACAAGTCAGAAACTGCGGGGAAGCTACAGCACACATAGAATATTGCCAAAAGAGGCTCTGTTATTGCCAAAAGAGGCTTTGTATTTATGGCTTCCAGCGCTGAGTTTTTAGCTAGGAGGATTTTGGACCCATTCTCAGAGAGATCCATTGAGATCAAAGGCCTGGCATGCACACTCCCTATTTTCTTCAAGGAATTCTGTATATGCCTGCTTGTGGTAACTGCTGGCATACATATATCTGAGATGAAAGTCCATAATCTGACATGAACCGCTTGGCTACTTCTTGTATGCTTAATCTTTGTGTGTTGGGAGAATAGTCCGCCTCTTGGAAGACCTATGATTTTGCCTTAATAGGTTCACGGACACCATGCAATACAATTCCCATAGAGGTTTCCCTGGTGCCAATTCTTGGTGCCCCCTGCCCCCCCATTCATGGCATCACCAGTGATGTTGACAGAGATCATAGCTTATAGAGGGATGTTTATAAAAGTATAAAATAAGCTATGCAGACAACAGCACTTTGAACCTCCTCCTGTCTTCTTGTCAGAGGAGTGTTCCCGATGCTGCAACCTCAAACAATAAATAATTGAACCTGTGGAATATTTTGGAACTGGTTTATTTAACCTGACAGAGCTCTGCTCTGTGTCGGTATCAATGTGAGCTGTAAGATTTGGGATGCTGAGGATGCAGGCCCCTTCTGCACGTGCAGAATAATGGCCCCTATGGCCCCTTCTGCACGTGCAGAATAATGCACTTTCAATCCACTTTCAATGCACTTTGCAGCTGTGCGGAATAGCAAAATCCACTTGCAAACAATTGTGAAAGTGGATTGAAAGTGCATTGTTCTGCCTGTGCGGAAGGAGCTATGTTTTGTAGCACAAACTTAAGAAGCGAGCAAACTTTCCTAGGCTGTCCCAGAGCATTTTGCCTCTGCTCAAATCAAGTTGCTTACGATACATACTGTCCCTCTGCGTCCTCTGCAAGCAGTCTTCATAACATCATCTGACTGTCATATAACGACTCAGATTTTCATTCCTGCTCATTTCTGATGAAGAGAGCTTGGACTGTTGAAACCCTGAACATTTTGTTGATCTCTAAGGTGCTACTGGACTCAAATCTGACTGTTCAGCTGCATGACTACCCTCTGAAAATAACTTCCCCACGCATTTCCCTTGTAGTAACCTGCCCTATATGTACCCAAAACCTAGAAGAATGCAGCACGTATATTTGCAGAATGAGTTGTGCCGATATGTCTTCATTGGGTATGTACCCAAGAGAAAAGGCCTCTAAATAATTATTGCGCTCATCCGTATTCCTTCGAGATAGGTTTGCAATAAGGGAGCAGGCTACAGTGGTGGGTTTGTATCTGAGGATCGCTTGGAGGAGGTGGGGCTTTGCCTTTGATGTCTAGCTAGCCTATCACTGAAGGGAGAAGATCCCAAGGGAGTTTTATTTATCCCTTTGAATCCGAAGCAGGAGTGTATCCCCTCTAGATCTTGTTGAAAGCCTGCTACGACTCGCCTTTTTCTCATCTCCAAAATAATCTCCCTTTTGAATTATTTTAGCTGCACAGAACAAGGGAAGAGACTTGGACCCGGATGTCGCTGGATAGTGTAATGCCAGCTCCCTTGTTGGTTCAAGCACTTTAGCTTTTCCTTGGACTGAAAGTGCTCCAACCAATTGACAGTTGTCATATCCACTGTATTATTGATAGGTTTAAGGTGTTCTTATCTCAACCAAAGCTCTCAATCAAACTATCATCTTTCTGTGAGAAAGGGTACAGGAAAAAAAAAGTGGAAATAGAAAACCCGAATGCTGTATTTAAGAAAAGCAAGACTTGTCATTTGCACTAGAAATGTCTCATACAGCCATAATAGGACTCACAGCTATATTTGAATATCACGCTTAACATCGTAATATTGAAAACACTGGACTTTTCAATGGCATGCCATCAACATGCACATATATCATATTATTTATGGACAAAATAAGTCAAATTCAAACGAATTCAAAATATGCTTGCAAATCCATTGCATGTGTTTATGCTGTGCCCAGGAATTATTAGCTAAGGCTGTAGATTTACATAAAAAATCTCCACACATGATCTGAGTGACTAAAACCTTGCCTTTGAAAATATTTCGCTCATTGCAGGGCAGATATTTCATAGGAGTTATTTTTAATCTCTTCCCTCATTTATTTTTCTGGGTACATCATTGCCTTATAGATGTGCTGGATTTCTCCAGAAGTATTGGGATCTGATGATTCTGGCTAGGCCAAATAGAACGGGTTCAGGCCCTTTTAAAAAGTATTTCAGGGAGGGATGTTCCCACAGAATTTGCCCCACAAACACTTCTGACCCATCCTATTTGCCTGAACCCAGGTTTAAGGAAAGTTGCTAAATTAGCGACTTTTTTTCTTTATCCTGGGTCAGAGGCATAGCTGCAATGGGGACATGTGGGGCAGCTTGCCCCAGGCACCGCCATTGCAGCCATGTGGGGGGCAAGGGGGGTGTTGGGGCATTTTGTGGGCAGGGGTGGGAGGGGGTGCATGGGCAGTTCACACCCTGGGTGCAGTTCCCCCTCCCCCTCCCCACATGAGCTGCATGACTCTAATCTGGTGAACCAGGTTTGTGTCCCCACTCCTTCATTCCTGCTGGGTGATCTTGGGCCAGTGACATTTCTTCGGAACTCTCTCAGTCACAGTTCTTCGGAACTCTCTCAACCTGGATTTCAAACACTTCCTGCTTCCTGCTTGCCTGTGCAAACAGTGGCAATCAGGAAGCTTTCAATTCCCACCTCCTTCCATCCACCATTATGGTGGGCTCCACAGGTGGCCACCATTAGAGTGGATTCTCTAATAGGCGGCCACCATGTTGTGCTGGTAAGTGGGTGGGTGGGAATTTTCATGGGGGGTGGATTCTCAAGTGTGAACTGTGTCACCGCCTGCTGACAGGATCCCAGTGATCCCGACTGGCCCCTGCACCCGCTGTGCAAATGGTGGCACAGGCAACTGATGCAGGTTACATGAATCTATGTTGCCTGTGCAGAATCAGCCAATGAGATGAAGACCATGGAGGTGAGGGAACTTAGACCTCCTTCCCATGCTGACCTGAAATGGGCTGTTGTTTGCTCCACTGGGCTCTGCATTTGTCCTGGTACAGCTATCTGTCTGGTTCTACAGGTGGGTATACATGCATCCTCCAACAGGGCAAATAGTGATCCTTTGGAGCAGATGCAAGCTGGAAAAATAGAGCAGGGAGGGCAGTCTAACCCAGTGGTTCTCAACCTTCCTAATGCCGCGACCCTTTAATACAGTTCCTCATGTTGTGGTGACCCCCAACCCTAACATTTATCCATTTTACAGATGGAGAACACTGATGCAGAGAGTCTTAGGCGACCCCTGGGAAAGAGTCGTTCGACTCCCCGCAGGTTGAGAACTGCTGGTCTAACCCCTATCCCTGCTCACTATGATCTTGATCTCAGTCTGGCCCCTTTGCTCCTGGGAATCACGAGCTTCCAGAACATACCTGTGACCTGACCTGAAGATGCCCAGGAGAGAAATGCAACATGAAGTTTTGCCCTATAATAAAATTTTCTAACCACAGCATGTGCTGAGTACGGATGAAGATAGCCTCTCTAAATTCCAAGTTTTCAAAAGAGAAAATGTGTGTCATCTGCCTTGACTCTCAGTGAGAAAGGCAGGCTATCAATAGTGGAAATAAGTAAATAAATTTAGGTACAAGATTGGCTGGGTGAAGGGACTGAAATAAGTACAGATCTAATGAGAGTGTATCAGTAGTCCCCATTTGTGTATCATTTGCATACCCCTTGGCAACCCATTTCCCTAAAATTGTACCCAGCGGCGTAGCAAGGGGGGAAAGCACCTGGTGCACCTGTGCATCCTCTGCCCCATCCTACCCCAGAATGCCCCCGTCCCTCCCCGGAATGCCCCTGCCACACCACGCCCCCACCATGCCCCCGGAACACCCTCATCACATCCACACAGGGGCATGCCCCCGGTGCAGAGCGCCCCCCTCCATCCCTTGGAGCTACGTCTCTGATTGTACCCCTATATTAGCAAACACATTACGTAATTTTTTTGTGTACCCCCAAAACTCTTGAGCATGTACCCCTGGGGATACACATACTTCAGGTTGGGAACTACTGGACTATACAAACCACAAATACAAAACATTTGGTAAAATCAAAAGCGAAACATATCTACTTGCTAGACACAATTCCGAGACTAGATATCATGCAAAACCACGGTTTAGTTAAATTGCCTGTGGTTTTAGGGTGATTGTTTGTGTACAGACCCATTTGACTGACTACAGGTGGTTAGAGTATGTCAAACCATGATCTGAAGTAGGTATATTCACCAAAGTTAGTCTGAACTATGGTTTTGTGTGATGGATGAATGTGGACACCTTGAATTCTTCCCTGCATCATCAGACTTGCTACAGTTCAGGCCAAAACATCAACTCGTGTGTGTGTGTGTGTGTGTGTGTGTGTGTGTGTGTGTGTGTGAAAGTGATGACACGAATACATGTTGCTTTAAATCAGTATTAGAATGATGATCTGTAATCCTGGCTTCACCAACTAACCATGGTTATCACCTGAGGCCATGGTTTATTAAGGTTGAACTGAGACAGTGAATAGCTACTATGCATCTGGTTGTTTTTTTTAAGCACTGCCCTTCAGAAGAAGAAGAGTTTGGATTTATATCCCACCTTTCTCTCCTGTAAGGAGACTCAAGGTGGCTTACAAACTCCTTTCCCTTCCTCTTCCCACAACAGACACCTTATGAGGCAGGTGGGGCTAAGAGAGTTCCGAAGAACTGTGACTAGCCCTAGGTCACCCAGCAGGAATGTAGGAGTGGGGAAACACATCTAGTTCACCAGATAAGCCTCTACCGCTCAGGTGGAGGAGTGGAGAATCAAACCCAGTTCTCCAAGTAGTCCTTCTTGACAGTTCTAATCTAAAATAGAAGTGAGTTGCTGTTTGCTTTTGCAATATGATGCTTTGCAGAGTGAGGTCGTAATTGTACCCCATCCTTTGTGCAACAACCTTTGAGCCATGATTTTATTTTGCTTTTAAAATGGTTGCAGTCTTGTGAGTTGATTTCATCCTGATCCCCCCCCCCTCCACCCCCGCCAGTGATTTTGGAGCAAGTCTGTGACGAAGGTCAAATCCTGCCCTCTTTGCAATCAATAGGCACTTTGTTACTGACTTGGGGGTTAGAGCAAAGTGTGAGTATTGGGGCGGGCTGGTGGTGGTTAGGATGGAAAAGAGAGAGAGATTAATCTTTAATTGCTTCTTGGCTGCACTTCAAACGGGTTTTTTTTGTAATAAGATTTTCCATTGTGACCAGAGTTGCTAGAGGATATAGGTCATTTTTCTCAGCTTTTTGTCAAAGTTGCTATTCGCTCTCCCTCAGCCTGGCCCCCTTTTCATGAAACCTGCAATGGAGCCTGTCGAGGTTGAAAATATACAGGTAGTTAAAACGTGTGCTCGGATGACGTCTTTTTCTTCACCTGATGGATCCTCCCCACACACCCCAGATCTGCCTTTGGTACTTTTAATAAGCACATGGGACCAAGGATTTATTTCCTGCAGAAATGAAATGTTCAGTTGGGTTGGGATCTGCTTTGAATTAGTGCAGAAACCCTCCGGTTTTTAAGGGGAGGGGGCAGTCAAAAGCATTGATGCAGTTTGAATGGCAGTTCGAAGACCCCATTTTTTAAAAAAAAAACAAGGAGAAACAAATTCAGGAGTGGAGAATATTTATAGCTCAATGAATGAAGCTTTGTCAACTTTTACCTAACCTGTGCATCTGAGTTAAAGAAAAGCCGTTACAGCCATTTTTGTTTTGATTCGATGTTTTATTGCTGATGCTACTTTTATTTATTTAGATATTTGTATCCTGTCTTGTATCGGTTTTCCCCAAATGGCCTGGAAATTTGTTTTTTGTTTTCTTCCCCTGAGCCTGTTTTTGCTGGGAAGGATTTATTTCTCCACGTGAACAGTAAGCGACCGACAAGGACTGCTGAGCACCAAAGGGTTTGCAAGAGATGAGTTGCTATGTCAAAGGAGAACTGCTTTGCAAGAAGTTAGCTGTACTGCGGGCTAACTTAGATCGCATAACCAAAATGAAAGGTGGTTTGCTGAAGCTCGATGGAAGTTGTACATTTACAAAGTGGGGCAAAATGTAAAATAAAACCCAGTTTGGGTTTTCCAAAGTTTCAGAAGGTTCCAAAATTTCAAAAAATAAATTTTCAAAATTTTCAAGAACTCAGAAGTTTTCAAATGCACAGCTGTCAACATGACTGGTATCAGTATCTAACGAGGACTCACTGGACGCTCAAAACTTATTGACCCTCTATCAAGCCAAGAAGAAGAAGTAGTAGTAGTTTAGATTTATATCCCCCTTTCTCTCCTGTAAGGAGACTCAAAGCAGCTTACAAACGCCTTTCCCTTCCCCCCTCACAACAGCCACCCTGTGAGGTGGGGCTGAAAGAGCTCTGAAGTACTGTTTCTAGCCCAAGATCAACCAGCTGGCATGTGTTGGAGTGCACTGGTTCTCCAGATAACCTTCCACAGCTCAAGTGGCAGAGCGGGGAATCAAACCCGGTTCTCCAGATTAGAGTGCACCTGCTCTTAACCACTACACCACACTGGCTCCCCTGGCCTTTTTCCTGTTTTTCTAGTGTGCACATCCAGACTTCAGTGTCCTCTTCAGGCACAGACAGGAACAACAGGGGTATAAAATCACCCCTTGTGATTAGCAGGCCGTATAAATCCCCTGGATTGGACAGAAATTGGTGTAGATACTTTGATTCTCATGGAGATCCCAGGAAGGGGCTTTCAAGTGAGAAGCAGAGCCGGCTACACCAAGCTGCCTCCCTTTACATCGCTTATTGCCCGATCTCTTTATAACTGGAGGTGCTGAGGATTGAACCTGCCACCTCCTGCATGCAAAGCTGATGCTCTCCCTGCTAAGCCACGGCCTCTCCCCCTCCTAGCATCTGCTGTGTTCATCTCAGCTCCCGTTCCTTCCTTAATCCAGGTATATTTTTGCAACTCGCCTTGTCCTTTCTTACGTTCAAAGGGCAAGAAAGCTGCTTTTGCAAATGACTGTGATGTGAAATAGCTGTCTGGCATGTTGAAGAATGACAAATAATGGTGGAATTATGGATCTGTGTACATGCACATCAGTAATTATTGCAATCTCCCCAAAATGGGTTGGATCCAGATGAACTTTGCCATTAATAGAAGATACTTCCATCAGTGGAACGGCACATTCTTTCCTTGCCCTTTTTCAGTGATGCCCCTTGGATCTTCGCAAATGATACTCCTGGGGAGTAAAGGACCATTGGAAATGGCACGGGGGCACACAAGGGGTTTGAAGCAGGAAGGGAGAATGGGCAGATATGTGGAAGCGTAGGAGGTTAAGAGCTCATGTATCTAATCTGGAGGAACCGGGTTTGATTCCCAGCTCTGCCGCCTGAGGTGTGGAGGCTTATCTGGGGAATTCAGATTAGCCTGTACACTCCCACACATGCCAGCTGGGTGACCTTGGGCTAGTCACAGCTTCTCGGAGCTCTCTCAGCCCCACCTACCTCACAGGGTGTTTGTTGTGAGGGGAGAAGGGCAAGGAGATTGTTAGCCACTTTGAGTCTCCTACAGGAGAGAAAGGGGGGATATAAATCCAAACTCTTCTTCTTCTTCTTCTTCTAAAATCAGTTTCATTCTAGTGCCTTTTAGGTGGTGGGGCATCATAAAAACAACCTGACTTTTGCAAGGAAGTCTATGGCTTGGTGGCAGAGCACCTGCTTTGCCCACAGAACATCCCAGGTGTGGTCCTCAGCATCTCTAGCTAAAGGACTACAGGTAAGAAGTGTCAGAAAAGATCCTTCCTGTGCCTGAAACCCTGGCCAGGACTGCCAGTCAGACGACTCGGTGCTGAGCTACAATGGGCTGACCCAGTATAAGGCAGCAATATCTGTAGATTACACATATCTAAAGATGGTTTGAATTGTGCTGTGGAGGCTCCCCTCCCCCTCTTTCCAGATGCTTCCTCCCTGACTTCCGCCGGCTGCTGCCGGAAACCTGCCTCTAACGGTTAAAACTGGGTCACGTCGCCTTTGCTCCACTTTTTTTTCCCATCCCGGCATCTCTGTTTCCTTTGTCTCTCGACTGCTGGAGAAAGTGATTCCAAGCCTTGGCAGAGGCAAAAGTCTTTGTATCTCCGAGAGGGCCAGCCAGGATCTCTCTGTGTGCTAGTACAGATCAGAAAGGGGGAGATACAAGGCGGCAGCCCTTTCCTTGAATCTTCAATCCCCTCCCTCCCTCCCCGACTTCTAAATTCTTCTCCAGCTCTGGGAGTTTTGCAAAAGTCATTCAAAGTGATCCAGGAGGGCTTGAAGCTTAAGAGGACTTTTTATTCCTCAGTGAAAGTTATGCTTTGAGGGTGGGAGTGAATCCCCCTGTTCAGAGCTTTTTTGTCCCTTCACGCCTTTCTTGTGCTGTAGTCTTGGACGTATTAATGCAAAGCTCAGGTGTGTATTTGCTAATACACAGCATTTAGATCAGTGGTTCTCAGCCTTCCTAATGCCGCGACCCTTTAATACAGTTCCTCATGTTGTGGTGACCCCCCAACCCTAACATTTATCCATTTTACAGATGAAGAACACTGATGCATAGAGTCTTAGGCCAAGGTGACCAGACGTCCCGCTTTTGGCGGGACAGTCCCGCCGTAAATCAATTTGTCCCGCGTCCCGCGGGTTTTTTGAACCGTCCCGATTTTTGGAAGGCTGCCGCACTGCCTTCTGGGGGGTTCCCCCTTTTCCTGCCCTGTCACAGGGCGGGAAACAGGAAGTGCCCCAGAAGACGATCGCCGGTAGCACTCAGCTTTTAACAGCGACGCGGAAGCGCCTGCCTTCTGGGGGTTCCCCCTTTTCCTGCCCTGTCACAGGGCGGGGAAACAGGGAAGCGCCAGAAGGCAGTCATGACCAACCCTCACTGTAGCGACGCGGGAGGCGCCTGCCTTTTAGAGCTCCTGTTCCACAGCACTGACGGGGCGGGAAGCGGGCCCTGTCTAGAAGACGGGGAGCGGGAAGCCTATCCGCGGGGCGAGGCAGGGCTTGAAGGCGAGTCTTGCGCTCACTGTGTATTTCTTGCTTGCAGCTTGGCTGGCGCATGCGTTCGCCCGGGTCCCGCTTTACAAAGGTGACAATCTGGTCCCCTTATCTTAGGTGACCCCTGTGAAAGGATCATTCGACCTCCAAAGGGGTCCCGACCTCCAGGTTGAGAACCACTGATTTAGATAGAACTATCAAGTGTGAAACATTTTCTTTCTCACAGTTGTGTTGTGGTGGAAAGCACTATCAAGTTGCAGCCAACTTGTGGGGATCTCAGAGGGTTGCCACAGCAAGACGTGGCATGCGCTGCCTTCCTTGGCAATATGGAATTGCAGGTGAGTAGCCCTATCCACAGGGCCAGGCGGCCAGCCACAGCGCCGTGGCCACGCCACCCTGCCACTCCCACGCAGTCTTGCCAGCAGGGTGTGGAGGCTTAAAAAGCACGAATGCCTTTCCGCCACTGAGAAGTCTCCATCAAAATTAATGGACTTGTGCCACCTTTTAAGATTGTGTACGTCCAAATGTGCATTTGCTGGGGGAACGGGGTGAATGGCTGGGACGAAGCTGTTGAACATTGGCTCCTCCCCCAGCCGTGTCTCCAGCCTGCTCCCATGACAATGGCAGCAGAGGCGCAGGTGCTAGGACGCTGGTGCCATGTCAGGCACACATTCCAGTGCTGTGGAAGGCAGTAGTGGGCATATGTGGTTGAGATTGCCTCTCTGCTTGGCTAAATGCTCCAGGGAGGGTGAGTCCATTGGCTCGACCTCATGCTGCTCCCATGATCAGATTTGCCCCTGTCCTCATATGGGCTCTGAAACTGCACTCCTTCTGCCACTATATGGACCTTTAAAAACATGGACAGGAACAACTCCTACACCTTACTTACCTTCCATCACCCTGCCGAAACTTGGCCAGGCCTTTTCCAGAGCTCGCCTTAATGCCAGCATGGTGTATGGTTAAGAGCAGGTGCATTCTAATCTGGAGAACCAGGTTTGATTCCCCACTCCTCCACCTGAGTGGTGGAGGCTTATCTGGTGAACCAGATGTGTTTCTGCATTCCTACATTCCTGCTGAGTGATCTTGCGCTAGTCACAATTCTCTCTGAACTCTCTCAGCCCCACCTACCTCGCAAGGTGTCTGTTGTGGGGAGAGGAAGGGAAAGGAGCTTGTAGGCCACCTTGAGTCTCCTTACAGGAGAGAAAGGTGGAATATCAATCCAAACTACTACTACTCCTCCTCTTCTTTTTTAGGTTTCAAAATATACCATTGGAGTCGCACCACTGCCTTTGCAGTATCAACAACATAGAGACGATTACTCATGTATTACTCCGCTGTTAATTTTACACTGTTGAGAGGAACCATCTAATTACACCTCTGTTATATCGTTTTGGACACATAATCCATGTATCTGATACACAGTATTTTCTGGTCAGAGTTTTGCTTGAGGATAAGGACCCTAACATCTTGTGGCAAAATTTTGTTCTTCTGTATGTAAAAAAGGTGCAGTCTTGTGATAAATAAGCGTGCAAGTTCCACTTTGAAAAGGGGTAATACTTGTCTGTATTTGTATTCCTTTTATTGCTGCTGTCTTTTAATTTGCTTGTTTTTATTGTCGATTGTTTGACCTTTTACATTGTTGTTACGGATCTTTTTCATGTTGCTGGTCAGTGACCGTAATTAAAGTTAAAGACACATCTAACGGCATAGCAACCTTGGTATTGCTTGGTGGTCTGTCATCAATTACTAACCAGGGACGACCCAGCTAGCCTTGGTCGTCCAGATTAGGTTCCCCGCCTCGGTGTAATTGCTGAGTGAGCTGCACGGTGCAAACTCATGGCGAAAGTGTTTGCATGTCTTCTCCTCCTTTCTCCGTGATCAGCAATGTTCCGAAAGCAGCGTTGCTGATCATGGGGTGAGAGGATATGTGCAGACAGGTTGTCTGTACAGTTTTCAGGTCAACCACAGACAAAGCGGACGTTTCTGCTACTCTGGGGATCTCCCAGGTATGCAGAAAAACCTTACTCTAGCAGTTAGATGAAAGCCTTGAAAAACTAGCTTGATGAAGACTGAACATTCTCCAGAAAGGAGGGAATGTTGACAGTAACTGATGAAGACTGAGCGTACTCCAGAGCAGGGGATGTTGAGACGTACTGGTGGAGACTGAGCGTGCTCCAGAAGGGAGGAATGTTGAAAGTAGCTAATAAAGAAGAAGATGAAGAAGAAGAGTTTGGATTATATTTTTATCCTGTAAGGAGAGTCAGGGTGGCTGACAAGCTCCTTTCCCTTCCTCTTCCTACAACAGACACCTGGTGAGGTAGGTAGGGCTGAGAGAGTTCTGAAGAACTGTGCCTAGCCCAAGGTCACCCAGCAGGAACGTAGGAGTGCAGAAACACATCTGGTTCACCAGATACGCCTCTACCACTCAGGTGGTGGAGTGGGGAATCAAACCCGGTTCTCCAGATTAGAGACCACCTGCTCTTAACCACTACACCATGAAGATTAAGCATGCTATAGACGCCAGAGAGAGACTAGCTTGAAGTCTGAGGGTGGTGTAGAAAGGGAGAGAGAGGCTAATGGAGACTGAGCATGCTCTACAAGGGAGGGAGCACAAAGCTTATGCCAAATTGGGTGGACTCTTCGTGGCTTTTAGCAGCAGCTGTCTAGGAATTCTGGAATCTGCAGATATCTAGACAAGGTTTCCCTGCAAGGAACTGAGGGAGATCAGGGAACGCTTTATAGAAGAGCAATTGAATAAGCCACAGAGCTTCAGTGGCTTGTAAACCTGATCCTGAAATGCAGGCTTGTTCTTAAAAGACAATGGCAATATGTTTATTGAATGTTGCAGCTTCATAGAGCAACTAAAAATAAAGACATGTATCAGTGAAGAGGTCAATTAAGTGAGGCCTTGGTCCAAGCATGACGAGAGCATGCTTGGTGGTGGCCCCTTCTCCTTCCCCCCCCTTTTTTCCCACCAAAATAAATCTGACTCTTGTATTCTCACTTTATTGGGGAAATATTTAGGGTATGGAGACTTAATTTGTTTCTGATCTGCAGTGCAGGAGAGACACAGAGCAGAGTACTGAATTCTCACAGGCTGTCAAGTGGATATTCTCTTCTGGTTTCTGTGGTGTCACCAGGCCCTGCCTTTGTATCCTCGGGGTGATTTCTGTGGGCAATAAGAGCTAGAAACTTGTGTTTTGGGGTGATAGTGGATTATTTCCGTGTGCTGGAGACATGAAATGTCCCCTCTCTGTTCTGAAATCTGTCTTCTAGAGGCTCCGCGGATTGATCTGAGCTCAGAAGGACAACTGGGGCGAATTCTTCTAAATGTTTTCATGGCATCCTCAAGATACAAAGGGGGGCTTGAATCACGAGGGGATCCGGGGGGGCTTGCTCCTCCCCCTTTTGTGAAGGCTTCTTTAGCAGAGGTGTAGCTCCAAGGGGACCGGGGGGCACGACGCACCGGGCGCTTACCCTGGTGGGGGTGTGATGAGGGCATGGTGGGGGCGTGGTGGGGCTGTTCCAGGGCATGGCGGGGGCATGGCGTGGCGGGGGTGGAGGACGCACTAGTGCACTCGGCGCTTTTCCCCCTTGCCACGCCTCTGTTCTTTAACTAGTCTTTTTGAACTCTTTGGGCATTACTGTTCTGGCCTTTACGCCTTTCCTCCCATGATTTGAACACTAGACAAGAATAGGAAACAAAAAATAGAGTCCACTCCAACAACAGGGCGTTGCAAACTGGTGCAAACTATCTCCACCAGAGCTGCCGTTCTGAAAACAGGTAAAGCGCTTCTCCACGAGGCTGTTTCTAAGGCACATCGGCTGCTTAACTTGCTTCCCTGCTAAACGTGCTTCCGTTGGCCCACGGCAGCCAAATCGCCTCACCCCTGCCGACCATTCAATCTCCGCTCCCCGCAGAGCCTTGAGCTCTCTCTTCGGCAGTTGTTGCCTTGTTAGCAAATTGAGTTAAGCGGAGCTCGCTTTATTCGGATTCTCCAGGCAGCCTTCCTGAGTCGCAACAATCCCCCCCCCCCATCTTGCTTCATTAGAGATTTTCCTGTCCGTCTGCCGCATCCCCAAGCTATTTACTTCCCACGCACACGTTGGTCTGCAGCATGGGCTGCGTGGTTTGCTCGGGTTGGCATTGAATTACTGACCAACGAAATGGCATGCTTATTTTAATTGGAATGCCCAAAGCCTGGAACAGAGCGGATTGCCCCTTTTCTGAAAGCAGAGGAGGAGTTTGGATTTATACCCTGCTTTTTCTCTATCTTTAAGGAGTCTCAAAGTAGCTTACAAACTCCTTCCCTTCCTCTCCCTTCAATGGACACTTTATGAGGCAGGCTGAGAGAGTTCTGGGAGAACTAGGACTAGTCCAAGGACACCCAACGGGCTCCATGTGTAGGAGTGGGGAAACAAATCCAGTTCACCAGTTTAGGGTCTGCTACTCATGTGGAGGAGTAGAGAATCAAATCCAGTGCTCCAGAGTAGAGGCCTTTGCTCGTAACCATGACACCATGCTGTCACATGAATGAATGATCTCTCCAAAGTCCTATTGTTAACAACTTTTCTCAGGTCATGCAAACTGAGGGCTGAGGCTTCCTTTATCGAGAACCCATCTCAAATGGGGGGGGGGTCTTTCTCTTTTACTGCTGCTTCCTAACTTTATGGGGGGTTTTCCCCAGTAATTCCTGTCTTCTCATAGGCCCCTTCCACACATGCAGAATCATGCACTTTCAATCCACTTTCAATCCACTTTGAAACTGGATCTTACTGTGCGGAATAGCAAAATCCACTTTCAAACAATTTTGAAAGTGGATTGAATGTACATTATTCTGCATGTGCGGAAGGAGCCCTAGGGGCTTTCCCCACTGACAGAGTTGAACTGGTTTCTACCTAGGTTCGCCTCAGTGAATCCCCACTGCCACCGAGCTCAACATTGTTTTGTCCCAGTTCCCCCTCCTCAGAACTGCGACATCCTTGCCGCAGTTATGAACTACACTTTTCTGCTGGAACAAGGTCGATACCGCTTCGAAGTGGGGAAGCATCGAAACGACACCTCATTCATTCAACCAATCACGAGCCGCTTTTGTGGCATGCGCAGAATGGGAGAGTCGTGACGAGCAGAAAGCGCATGTAACTGTAAACTGTAAAAACTGTTTAAAAAAAAGAACGCTCCCGTTTCCTGCCGTAACACAAGCGCCAATCACGATCGAGGAGCAAAACAGGCACCAAGATGATCCCGCCCACTTAGCTCGGTTCCAGGGGGCCAACTCAGTTGCTGTGGGGACAGCCTGGAATGGCCCTCCACTGAAGGGAACCAAGTCGACCTTAGCTCCCTTCTGTAGTGGGGAAAGCCTCATAGTGTGACCAAAGAACAATCTCCTCAGTTTAGCCAGCTATCGCAGTCCAGCAGCCAAGCGAGAAGGAACAGAAACGATGCTCAACTGGTTCAGCCATGCTGTGCGAGCTGTGAATTTTGTAATCCAGTGTTTTATGTATGTGTTGGTTTTATTACCATGTTGGTTGAATATCGTTCCTACTGTATCCTCTGAACATGTGCAGTCTGCCTACAGTTGCAGCAAGGAAAGCAGACTAGAGATGGAGCAAATAAACAAACGTGCCCAACTTTGAGCTCGTGGTATCTCTTTATTTCAGGTGGTGATGGCACTGTTGGGGAAGCTCTGTGACGGGCCACCGAACAACTCCAGACCCGACCAGTGGCACTTGGTGTTCTCTCAGAAAGATGAAGTCATCACCAGTTTAGTATCTGCCTTAGATTCCATGGTGAGTTGTTGGCAATGTATTTATTTGGAGTATTGTGGGTTTTCCAAGCGTGTTCCAGTAGCATTTTCTCCTGGCATGTTGCCTGTATCTGTGGCTGACATCTTAAGAGGATCTTGTGGCTGGCATCTTTAGAAGATCCTCTGAAGATGCCTGCCACAGATGCAGGCGAAACATCAGGAGAAAATGCTACTGGAACATGGTCATACAGCCCGGAAGCCCCACAACACTCCAATTATTCCGGCCGTGAAAGCCTTCGACAATTTATTTATTTGTGTATTTATTTCTGTCCCTCTTTTCTCCTCAGCAGAGATCCAAAGTGGTTTTCAACACTGTTCTCCACCATCACTACAAGAAGCCTGTATGGATAGGTTAGGCCCATGGTGGCGAACCTTTGGCACTCCAGATGTTATGGACTACAATTCCCATCAGCCCCTGCCAGCATGGCCAATTGGCCATGCTGGAAGGGGCTGATGGGAATTGTAGTCCATAACATCTGGAGTGCCAAAGGTTCGCCACCACGGGGTTAGGCCAACGGGGGGGTGACTCGATTGGGGTTCCCCAACTGTGTTCCTTTTACAGTCAAACATGATGCCAAAAAACAAGATGCCAATAGAATATTTCTCCATGCACCCTAATGGCTCCCGGTATACCAGTATTTGTTTCTTTTAAAGAATTCACAAAAGCTTTTACGTGAGAGTCTAAATTATTCAACTTTTATCACTCAAAAAAATTACCCGAACATTGGCTCACAAACCATCATGAAAAAACAATTAATTAGTCCCAGTATCGGGCTCACAGTAAAGAATCATGTCAAACGGCTAAGCCTAGCCTGGGCGTATAACTTGGGTTATCATTCACCGGTAATGAAATGATTTTGTGAGCATAAGAACGTAAGAAACAGATCAGACCAGAGTCCATCAGACCAGAGTCCATCTAGTTCAGCACTCTGCTACTCGCAGTGGCCCATCAGATGTCTTTAGGAGCTCACATGCAGTATGTGAAAGGAATGGCCTGCTGCTGCTGCTGCTGCTCCTGAGCACCTGGTCTGCTAAGGCATTTGCAATCTCAGATCAAGGAGGCTCAAGATTGGTAGCCATAGATGACTTCTCCTCCATAAACCTGTCTAAGCCCCCTTTAAAGCTATCCAGATTAGTGGCCATCACCGCCTCCTGTGGCAGTAACTTCAACCAGCCTGCACAATTGTCCCAAATGGGTTCAAATAAATGTTCCAGAGAATCAATGCATATATTTCCACACATGGCATCAAGACTGTGGCATGATGCTCTGCTCTGGTCTACACTGCAGGAGAGGTTTCAGACTTCTCTCCCCCATACCATTTTCATGAGCCAAAATGCCTCCTCTGCCTTGTCCAATGCCATGGAGATCTTATTTGGGCAGAAAGGCGGCATATAAACATTTCAAATGAGCAATGTCTAATTTAGGCCTGGTGCTTGCTTTGGAGGGGAAAGCCTACCGGAGGGAGAAATGTGATGGTTTGGAGAGGTCCTTCTTGCAAGTTACTGACCCCTTCTGCACATGCAGAATAAAGCACTTTCAGTCCACTTTCACAATCGTTTGCAAGTGGATTTTGCTATTCCGCACAGCTGCTGAGTGCATTGAAAGTGGATTGAAAGTGCATTATTCTGCATGTGTGGAAGGAGCCACTGTCTCGCTGGATCAATCCAGGTAGTACATCCTGTTGGATGCGTATTCTGCACCTATCAATATTCTACCAGTACTAAACACCATTGGGATAGTGTGCCTGGCCCCACGTCCGCACACCTCAGAATACCTTCTGGTGGGTCATCGTGTCTGCATTGAGCCCTTTGAGCCTAAGATCCAATGTGTGTTGCCACACAAAATAGAATGTGTATTACTCAAATTCAGTGACCAGTGTGCATAGCCCTCCACACAGATGTAATGTTTAGGGAACGAGGCTGGTAGGTACTATTATGATTACACACCTACTGTGTGACGCACAGATTCAGGGTTCTGTTAATCCTCTCATGAGAATCAAATTACATCTTTTTCTCCTGTCTGTTTGTACTAGCTTTCCTTTGGGGCCTCAACATAAGAACATAAGAACATAAGAACATAAGAACTAGCCTGCTGGATCAGACCAGAGTCCATCTAGTCCAGCATTCTGCTACTCGCAGTGGCCCACCAGGTGCCTTTGGGAGCTCACATGCAGGATGTGAAAGCAATGGCCTTCTGCTGCTGCTGCTCCTGAGCACCTGGTCTGCTAAGGCATTAGCAATCTGAGATCAAGGAGGATCAAGATTGGTAGCCATAGATTGACTTCTCCTCCATAAGTTTGTCCAAGCCCTTTTTTTAAAGTTACTATCCGGGTTAGGTGGCCATCACCACCTCCTGTGGCAGCATATTCCAAACACCAATCACACGTTATGCGTGGAGAAGTGTTTCCTTTTATTAGTCCTAATTCTTCCCCCCAGCATTTTCAATGAATGCCCCTGGTTCCTGTTATTGTGAAAGAGAAAAAATTTCTCTCTGTCAGCATTTTCTACCCCATGCATAATTTTATAGACTTCAATCATATCCCCCCCCTCAAAGCGTCTCCTCTCCAAACTAAAAAAAAGAGTCCCAAGCGCTGCAGCCTCTCCTCATAAGGAAGGTGCTCAATCCTTCAATCATCACCGTTGCCCTTTCTCTGCACTTTTCTATCTCTTCGATATCCTTTTGAGAGATGTGGCGACCTAAGAACTAAAACACAATGCTCAAGTGCGGTCGCATACCACTGCTTTTATATAAGGGCATGACAATCTTGCAGTTTTATTCTCAATTCCTTTTCCTAATTATCTCCCAGCATAGAGTTTGCCTTTTCACAGCTGCCATGCATTGAGTTGACATTCCCATGGAACTATCAGCTAAGGCGGCCCAAATCCCTTTCTGGTCTGTGACTGATAGCACTGGACCCTGTAGCGTGTATGTGAAGTTTTGGATTTTTTTTTTTTTGCTTCGATTGCATCACTTTTACATTTACGCTACATTGAACTGCATTTGCCATTTCTGTGAGCCCACTCACCTAATTTATCACAGGTCAGCTTGGAGCTCTTAAGCTAATCCTTGTGGTTCTTACCACCCTACATAATTTGGTATCATCTGCAAGCTTGGCCACCACACTACCCACCCTACTTCCAGGTCATTTATGAATAAGTCGTAAAGAGCACTGGTCCCAAAAGCGGATCCATGGGGACACCACTCCCTTTTATCTCTCCATTGTGAGAACTTCCCATTTTATACCCACCCTTTTTGTTTCCTGTTCCTCAAGCAGTTTTTTAATCCATGGGAGAACTTCCCTCTTATTCCTTCATTGCTGAGTTTTCTCAACAGTCTCTGGTGAGGAACTTTGTCAAAAGCTTAACTTTAGCAAATCAAGTAGACAATGTCCACTGGTTCCCCCTCTTATCCACATGTCTGTTTTACGCCCTCAAAGAACTCTAGTAAAGTTTGTAAGACAGGACTTGCCTTGCTACAAAAGCCATGCTGACTCTTCCTCCTTGGAGGTCTTGCTTTTCTACATGTTTAATAATTTTATCTTTTAATGATAGATTCTACTAATTTACCAGGAACAGATGTCAAACTGACTTGTACCTGTAATTTCGGGTCCCCCTAGACCCCTTTCTTTAAAGATTGGTGTGTGACATTGTACCATCTTCCAGTCTTCAGGGATGGGAGCCTGATTTCAGGGATGAGTTGCATATTAATGTGAGGAACATCAGTACAATTCATGCTTGAGCTCTTTAAGAACTCTTGGATGAGCGCAATCTGGGCCAGAGTTTGGTAGCATTTAGTTTATCAATGGCTGCCAGAACTTTAGCCTGCTTGTCTACCACTAACTTCGCTTAGCTAGTTCACCAGATTCACCTCCCTAAAGAAGCTTGGTTCGGGTGCGGGAATTCTTTCCTCACCTCCTTCTTGGTAGTGAACAGATAAAAAGAGAATTCATTCAGCTTCTCTGCAATCTCCTGTCATCTTTTTAGCACACCTTTTGTTCCTTCATCATCGCGGACCTGCAGCTTCCTCTAGCTGGCTTCCTGCTTTGATGTACTTGAAGAACTGTTTGTTGCTAGTCTTGATGTTCGCAGCCATGCGTTCCTCATAATCCTTTTTGCCTCCCCTTACAGCTTCTTGCTTCTCTTTTGCCACCATTTGTGTTCTCTTCTGGTATTCTTCATCAGTTAAGTTGGACTTCCATTTTCTAAAAGACATCTTTTTTTTCCTAATAATTACCTCTTCAACCTCCTTGTTAGCTTTCCATGGGTAGCTTTTCTTTGAACTTCAAAGGCGCTTTCGCCTTTCCTAACCCTCGCCGGAACACATTCCAGCTGAGCTTTTAAGACTGTGTTTTTAAATAACCTCCAAGCACCTTGGACATTTTTGACTCTCTTGATTTTCCCTTTCAGCTTCCTGCGCACTATCCCCCTCATCTTTGAGAAATTTCCCTTTCTGAAGGCAAATGTAACTACATTAGTAGTTGTCACTTGCCTCAAAGCCACCTTCCCCCTTGTCTCTCATTACAAATGATTTTTCTTCATCCCATGCCTAAAAATGGTCCTTGCCTCCCATTTGCTGAGCTTCTGTGACATCACAGCTTGCTTGAAAGCAGGCTAAACGCTGCAGTAGGCTGGCCGGTGATGGAATGAGGCAAATCGGCACTACTGCTATGAAGTAGAAGGAGCTTGTCTGCTGCAGACATTTCACAGGCAAGGCCTAAGGCAGGGGTCTGCAACCTGTGGCTCTCCAGATGTTCATGGACTACAATTCACATCACCCCCTGCCAGCATGGCCAATTGACCATGCTGGGAGGGGCTGATGGGAATTGTAGTCCATGAACATCTGGAGAGCCACAAGGACAGGAAGGGAGATGGGATTTTGTTCCAAACCATTCGGGGGTGGGGGTGTTGCATTCCTTTCTCTAGGCTGCTGTTACGGAGAGTCCCTTCAACGGTTTGGCTTCTGAACTGAAAACTGCTTCTTCTCATCCACTGTCAGAGGAGTTTTTTGAAGTCAGTCTTCAAAACCACCTATTGTGTTTCTCTGTTAACCTTTATGCTGGGATCTGCCGTTTTGATAATCCCAAATGTTTAACCACTACCCTCTGCGGGCTTTTCCATAACAAGATGTCAAAGGCTTTTTTTCGGCTGTGACAGAAACAATAATTTGTGTGAATGTCTTCCTCTCCTTCCCCCCCTTTTTTAAAGAACGATTTGAGTAGAACTCTTACATAAGGTGGGCTTGCTTCCATAAACAAGATATCTGCCTGGCTGTGTCTCTCGCAAAAAGCCGGCAGCTTTGTTTTTAGTGTGAATGAAATCTGGCGAAGGAATGATGGTGTATGTCTTTGCAGCATTAGAGCTCAAGAAAGTAGCTCTTTGAATAAAAATTGTCAGCCCCTTAAAAAAAGAAAAACCTTGTCAATTGAATCGTATGAGTTGTAGTCAGTGGCTTAATTAAGCAGTTACATTTGCATACATTTGCCTGTGAAAATGTGACATTGCTTCATGCTGAGTCAGATCAATGGTCAACAGAGCCTAAGATGGCTTATTTCCTCCGGCAGCAGTTCTCCAGGGGACGTAGGCAGAGAAAGGTCTTTCCCAGCAACTGATGCTTGAAATCTTTTCAGTAGCAATGCCAAGGATTGAACCGGGAAGCTCCTGCAAGCCGAGCCAGTGCTCTACTGCTGAGTAAAAATAATAGTTAAAGGAAACAGCCTACTTCCCTGTGCTTTAGAGCAGGGGTCCCCAAACTACGGCCCGGGTGCCAAATCAGGCCCCCGGAAGACATTTATCCGGCCCACTGGGCAGAAGCGGATCTCCCCCTTCTCTATCTCCTTTTCCCCAGGTTTACAAACAGCATTAAGCGTGGGCGACTCGCTGCTCATTCCAAGCGGCCGGGAGGGGACGTTACTGCACTCAATGCAGCAAGGGGAGAGAGAAAGGTGGCAGAGTTGCCTTCTTCCTCCCCTTGCCGCGTGATGCGGTGCCCCTCCGGCCGCTTGGAATGAGCGAATTAATGCCAACGAGGCTGCTTAGGTCTTAAACCTGGGGGGTCGGGGTGCCTAAACTTCAGGCGCCCTGAGTGCTTGGCACTTACGACCCCCCAGGTTTACAAACAGCCTCTGCGTGAGCTAATTTTCGGCCTGCTCATCTCCAAGCGGCCGTGAGGGGACGTTACTCAATGCGCGGGCGGGGAGAGAGAAAGGCGGGCGGAGCTTCAGGGCCAGATTGGAAGGGGACAGCGAGGGGTGGGAGGCTCAATATGCCAGGGGTGGAGTCGAGGGGCGGATGGATAAAACTCGCCGAGCGACGCTTAGTCCCGCCCCCCTCGGTACAGACTCTGTATCGTGAACTGGCCCCTGTTTGGGTTAAAAAAAGTTTGGTTTTAGACCCCTCGCTTCTAGAGAATAACGCACCTTTGTAGGCAGAGGTACACCTTCCCGTGTGATCTGGTTTGGCTGAATGAATCACAGGTTAAAAGGTAAAGGTAGTCCCCATTGGTGACATCACATCATGGCGTTTACTAGGCCAACTGTGTTTATGGGGTGGTTTGCCATTGCCTTCCCCAGTTGCCTACACTTTACTCCTGGCAAGCTGGGTACTCACAGGTAGGCAGTGTAAAAATTCACTGAATTATACTTTTAAAAATAATCATTTTAAGAAGGTAGAACCTCTGTGTATGTTCTGCGGCTCTAAATCGAGAACGAAACTTGCAGGACAAATGAACGTTAATAGCCAAGCCGCTTTCTGTCGCTGCATTCTCCCTGGCTCAGGGAAGGGTGGTTATAGCGGGATTGACCCAGTTTAGGGGCAGGAACTGTGTGAAGTTCCCACCCAAACCACGTTTAATCCCGCCCCCACCCTGGGATAATTGGCCCGTGTGGAAAGGGTCATAGGCATGCCATTGGATACATTTTTTTGTGATTATCAGGCTGTGCAGATTTCTGGCTTTTCTTGAGTTTCAAAACGTGTTGTCCAAAATATGCAGGTGGTCAAGATTTTTGTGTGGTTGACTTAAACCAGTTTTTGTTATTGAACTTCTGAAAGTTCTTCAAAGGCAGACCCATGTATAAGGGGTTGCAGTAGTTCACTTTAGAGAAGAACAGAGGTTGTGATATCTCTTTTGGGGTTCCCAGTCATGCCTCTTTCTCTCCTTTCCCCAGTGTTCAGCACTTTCTAAACTCAACACAGAGGTTGCCTGCATTGCGGTTCACGATGAAAACACCTTTGTCGTCGGGACGGAGAAGGGGAGGGTCTTCATGAACACGCGAAAGGAGGTCCAGGCGGATTTCAAGAAGTTCTGCAGTGAGTGTCGCAGTGGATTTCTTTAGAGAATTGTTGACCCATTTTTTAAACGCAAAAAATCCTCAGTTTGAGGAGTGAGAGTTTTAATACCGAAAGTGATATGAAATCAGCACGTTGGGTTTTGCTCTTGTGTCTTTTTTGCTGTGATGGAATTTTTTAACCCCTCCCCACCAGTTATTCTGATCTCGTTTCACTCGCGGTTATTGTATGGGCTTGTGTGTATGTTTTGGATTTTAGCATTTGTTCATTCCTGTCGTAAGCACCCATTCATTTGGAGCTATGGCAAATAGATGCTGTAAACAAATGAGGATTCTGAATGTAGCACACTGAAGGACCTAGCTGGTTTCGTAATTTGAAAGGCCACAATGAAAAATCCTGTTTAGCAGTGACCACCAATCTAATCAACATTGGCATGGATCCACTAGAGCATTTTCACAGATGGCAGCAGCCCTGGGTTGGTTGGTTTCAACTTGGGTTCTCCCCACTTTTATCCACCACAAAGAATAGGGAGCTGATTCTGTTCTCTCTGCATAGTTTCTCTCCCCAGATCCAGGATAGTGTAGTAGTTAAGAGTAGCGGTCTCTTATCTGGAGAACCTGGTTTGATTCCTCAGTCCTCCACATGAAGCTTGCTGGGTGACCTTGGGCGAGTCGCAGTTCTCTCAGAACTCTCTCAGCCCCACCTACCTCACAAGGTGCCTGTTGTGGGGAGAGGAAGGAAACGTGATTATAAGCAGCTTTGAGACTCCTTAAAGGTAGAAAAAAAAGCAAGGAATAAAAACCTATCCTTTTTCTATTCCTTTCAGCTGTTTTTCTGTACTGCCCTCCGTGAGCCTGGGATGAAGGAATTGGGGGTTGCAGGTGCTACGGGGACTAACAGGGAGGAATGTGATTTGAGTCTGCATGGGCCTTTCCCTTGTAAACTGTAGACATTTTTACATTTTATGGGGGAAACTCAGTACGAAGAAACAAAAACAGAGTGGAAATAAGCACCCCCAGATTTGATTTGCACAAGACAGAAGGGAAATCAGAATTGGGATTTGGGGGACTTGAAGTAATGTGGAAGTTGTCCCCAGCTGTAGCCTGAGGCATCTTGAAACGGGAATATGAACAGACAGCAGCAGCAAGGGTCTAGAACCGTGGTGGCGAACCTTTGGCACTCTAGATGTTATGGACTACAATTCCCATCAGCCCCTGCCAGCATGGCCAATTGGCAGGGACTGATGGGATTTGTAGTCCATAACATCTGTAAGATTCGCCATCATAGCCTAGAATAGAATGCGGCATTTCATCAGCTCAACACGGGCTAATTGGCCATGCTGACAGAGGCTGATGGGAATTGTAGTTCCTGAACATCTGGAGAGCCGCAGGTTCCCTACCCCTGGTCTAGAACAATAGACATAAAATCATTCCTCTTTTTGTAAAGTTAAGTTTGCGGCCTCTCAGTGTCCACTGACTAATTTGTTTGTATAAGCATCACGTATGCTGGTGCAAGAATTTTTAAAAACAAAAAGAGGGGGAAACTGACCTTTTATTTCATGGCCGCCCCCCCCCCCCCCCGGAAATAGCCACCCATGAACTGGTTTTACTTCCCCTGCAATAAACTTGGATACCTATATGTTCCCCCCACCCAAGTAGAAGGAGAAACAGTTTGAGGTGGTGGAAAAATGGCTGAGTAAGAAAATGTTGAATCACTCCCCCCCTTCCCAATACCATTCACTATAATAAAACAAACCAGGCAACCGGAGTTGCAAACAAAGACCGAATACATATTGAAAGAAGCTTGGGGAAGAAATTGTGCAAGGTAGCGCTTCAGTTTTCTCTGGTTGGTTTGGAATCGGAGTGCGTTGCAGGGGAGGGGTTGCTAATGAACTGGGCCTGAGCCCTGGGATGAAGGGAGAGAAAGAACATATTTGTTTAGTGATAATCCTGGGGGTTTTATTGCAGCAGGAAAAAAAAAATCAGGCGAGGGAGAGCGCCAGCACGCTCGATGCTGGTGGAAAGCGCATTTGCGTTTGCGTTTAATCCCCTCGATGGAACTGCTCAAGAACAGTTCATTCTCGTGCAAATATTAGTCCTGCTCACTTGTCAAGGTCAATGCTTGCGTGGGATTATCTGCGGAGTGTGTGCCAGCTGTAAAATTCGCCCCCGGTCTAATCCATCGGGAGCATTCAGCATTTGGCAAAGATATCTTTCTGCAGGTGTATTGTGTGCCTCACCTGTTTGTCTGGCCCAAAAGGTACCATACAATAGCTTGACTTCTTTTAATTAAAGAAAATGTCTGAATGTGTTATCGCTGTGCATAGTAGTCAAGCGCTTTTTGCGACTGACAAAATCCGCGCAGTGGGGCTATATGCAGACGAGGTAAGGATCTTCCTGCTACTCAGGGAAGCTCCCTATGTATGTAGAAAAATACGTAATTTAACAAAAATATTTAATTTCACAAAAAGAGTTCTATAAGAAAGCTGTTTGAAAAGGACTAAGCCATGCTTTAAAGGGGATGGAATGACAAGAACAGCCAGTGACGTATCTGCCTAGGGACAAGGGGTACCCCTTGTCCCCGGGCGCCACTGTTCTAGTCACGTGGGGGGTGCAAAATCGGCCTCCCACGTGACCAAGAAGTCCTGCTGTCTCATCTTTTTCGCGTGCCTCGACCCTCAACCCCACCCTAGACTCCCCCCTCCCTTCCCCCCACCAGCTGGGCTCCCAGCCAGCAGCCTGCAGTCTGGGCTCCCAGCCGGCAGGGGGAGTCTCTTGGGGGGGCACCCTAGCCCTTGCCCATGTCCATGGTGACATGGGCAGGTTCTAGGACCGTGGGGATGGAGCCTGGGGCATCAGGGGCAGAGCTAGGGTGGTGGGGGCAGAGGCGGGCAGCAGAGCCTAGGGGGGCGTCCTGGAGGCAATTTGTCTCCGGGCGCCATTTACCCCTGGTACGCTTCTGAGAACAGCTGTGTTAAAGGAAAAAAGTTTTTGTGTGTGAGGGGTGGGGGGAATTAGCCTGTTTAATCTTGGAAGGGGAGATTTGGAGGGATCCAGATCGTCTGCCCCCCCCATTTTCTCATTTCCCCCCTATTATTTAAGAAGGTGAGGGGTGTCAATCATGACGGTAACAAAAGCATGCCATCCACAGACAAATTAGGGGGTTCTGTATAGTCGGGAGGGACTCCTCAGGTAATTGGGAAGATCTATAAATAAAAACATTTTCAAAGGCAGGCCTGAGGGACTGAGCATGCTCCAGAAGGCATAGAATGTTGAGTGCCGTTGACAGTTGAAGGGGGCGGAGAAATTCACCTGCCCAGGTACATAAAAGTCTGGGATGCTCTTTTTTGCTGTATTCCAACATCCTCCCACCCCCATTCCTGATTTTTATTTGATGATTATGTTTTATTTTAATTGTGTGTTTTTTTAATTGGAAACTCTACTGAGCAAAGGGGAAGAGTACTAGATGCAAATGTTTTTCAAAGAATAAATGCATTGTGTTGGTTACCATGGGATGCATATTTTCTAAATGCTGGGGAAAGGGTTTTTTTTGCCTTGTTGTTGAAGACAGGTTTTCTCTGGAGATAGCAAGCCTCCTCCTTTAAACAATTTAATTGCAAAAATCCAACATTAGGTCCAATATTTCCGAATCTCTGAAGAATGGTCATCCTTCATATACAATTCACAAAATGCAAACCCCCAACCACACACACACACACATTGGGCTTTCCATACTGGGCCATCAAGTACAAAATCACTAAGACAGTGGAGAGAGGTCAGAAAATTGTGTTGGACACATTGCCCCCCCACTGTTCTGTGAGGCCAGAACTCAAATCCGGCCTGCTCAGCTGTTTTGAGAAAAGATATGTTAGAAACAAATTCCCAAATAAGCAAAAGACATCTGATATCAGAGACAAACAGACAGTTTTTACTTGAACAGAATATAGATAAGAACATAAGATCTCTGACAGAAGGTGGCCCCTTCTGGGTGCTCTCAACAGAGAGACACGCCCGTCGCCCACCATAGGAAGGACCTTAGTCTTTATAGATACAAAGATACATACGTCATACTTCATCCCCATATTCACGTATTATAATCCATAACCCTTTCACGTGCTATAAGCATGAACCTTAAAATCCCATTGGATAGTTCTGTCTCCTTGTCACATTAAGACAGCCTCTACTCTACGTGTCTGATTCCTTCTGTTATTCAAACGCTGCATGCTGTTAGCTTATGTCCCTCTACCCATATGCAGACGGCTGCAATAAAACTAGCCTCTGTTTCCAAGAAAAACCTGTTTTCTAAGTTTTCTCCTGAAGAGAGATATACCTCTTCAGGCAATGCAGGCTTGACCTACCTACATTCTTTAGGATCATAAAACTTCCCTTTTTAAAATGATTTTACCTTTAAAAGATTATACAATTATAGTGAAATACTAATACATGTGAATCTCTCATTATCATTTCTGTGTTCATTTAACAATATATAGAAAAACACTTTTTTCCTATTTTAACTAATCACATTCTATAGCTCGTTCTATCCTCTGATCAAGTTATAAATGTATATGTCTGCTGTCACGTTGGCCTTTAGTGACAAGATCTTAAAGATGTTAATCTTTGCTTGCCTGCATTATCACTGACAAGCTTCTAACATTCACTTTTTGACCTGCTGCAAACAAGCAGTCTTACTAGTCACTTTTACAGAAACTTCATTTTGATTCTTCAAAACTTTGGTTCATACAACTTAATCAAATACAAATTATAGACATTCTGGTCCGTTCCCACAGTTCCTATAGGGAACTTAGGGCTGTATGTTTAGGATTCCAGGGATCTTTTCTCCATTTTATCCAAGAAGAAGAAGAGTTTGGATTTACACCCCATCTTTCTCTCCTGTAAGGAGACTCAAGGTGGCTTACAAGCTCCTTTCCCTTCCTCTCCCCACAATAGACACCTTGTGAGGTAGGTGGGGCTGAAAGAGTTCTGAGAGAACTGTGAGTAGCCCAAGGTCACCCAGCGGGGATGTAGGAGTGCGGAAACACATCTAGTTTACCAGGGAAGCCTCTGCCACTCAGGTGGAGGAGTGGGGAATCAAACCCAGTTCTCCAGATTAGAATCTACCTGCTCTTAACCACTACACCACGCTGGCTCTCTTATGAAGCAGGTTAGGATGACAAGTAAAGATTGGCCCAAGATTATTCAGAGAACTTCATGACTGAATAAAAATCTGAACACGGATCTCTCCAGTTAAGCTCTAGTACACATCCCAAGAAAATCTAGCTCAGGAGCAAACAGTTCCATCCTCTCCTGCATCAAGAATAGTTCTTTTTCAACATGGAGAAAAGCTTGCTGTATACTTTCCACCCTTTATCCCTCGCAAAAACACTGGCTTCTGTAGGCATGTCTGCAAACAATAAAAAATAATTATGTACTTACCTGCAATCCATACGGGGGGAGTGGGGGCAGAAGGTGCATGGGAAGCAGCAGAGTTTGTGCCACCAGTGCTGGGCAAAGTGGCATGGATGCCAACACAGAGACACTTACCTGAGTGGTAGAGTGCTGTGGCACAGGAACCAGGAAGTGATCTTCGAAGCCATATTTCCTGAACCACAGGAAGCTGCACCTGTATGGAGAGGGGGTGTTCCTGGGACTTTCCCAAAGGACTTTTGACCCAGGAATGCCACCCTTTAGCACCCAAAAAGGGTGGCATTTGTTTGCCTATGGGCTTCCTGGGGGGGGGGAGTTTCTCCTTCTCCCCCAGCACCTGTGTTGCTGATTGCCTCTTTGGGGGCAGTGTGGTGGCAGTTTCCCTGGCCGCTGTTGTACCGCCACCCCCTCCTTGGATTGGGCTGATATAGACCCCCTTTCTTACGGAGGGCACTTTTGCACATGCAGAGTAATGCACTTTCAATCTTGTGAGTGAATTTTGCCATTTCACGCAGCAAAATCCAGTTGCAAAGTGCATTGAAAGTGGATTGAAAGTGCATTATTCTGCATGTGCAAAAGTGCCCTGTAGGGACTCAAGGTGGATTAATTGGCAAAGGAAAATGAAGTTGAGTCCCCTGGGTGATGAAGGTACAAGCTCCACCCAAGAGGATCCCATCTTATGCACCAGATACTGGAGTACTTGTCGGCCTGGAATGGGTGGATAGAATGCACACAGGCAGCTTCTAATGCTAAAGGATCCAGGGTACAACACTGAGCTGCTTTGCTGTCTGTTCCTCTCTCTCTCTCTTGCTCCCCCGCCATGTTGGCAGGAATCCAACAGAGGAAAGAACAAGATCTGGACAGCCAGACGAAAGCCAAGGACTTTGGCCGGAGCATTCCACGGATCTCCCCGGATCAGGGATCAGATGTTTACCTTCTCAGGAAGATGGTGGAGGAAGTCTTTGATGTGCTTTATAGTAAGAAACAATCCCGACCCATTTTCATTTTTCTCCACCTGAGGTTGCTGCCTGCCGTGGGGGGTGCTTGGTTTGCCTTAAAGGGTGTTCTAAAATTATCAGTTCTCATGCCTCATGTTTCGGGCTTGAGGTGCTCAATGGACGTAGAGAGGAAGGGAAACAGGCTGGAATGGGCTGCTTGGAATCAGAGCAGACAAGGGTAGCTATAAAGAACAGCCTTTGGTGTTTCTTTTGTCTCAGTTGACCCCTCCGAGCTGAGTAGCTGTGGTACCATGTTCTGGCCATCTACAATATCATTTATGTTTTCATTTTATGTTTCATCCAAGATGCTCCCAATTTCACAACAAACTCATGGGGCTGGGTTGGAGGGAGGCTGAGGGAGAAAGTGACCGGTCCATGGTCACCCATTAACTCTTTCAGTTGAGATAGGACTGGAATTCTGGTTTCCCCAATCTCAGACTCTAACCAATATGCCCATGATGGCAGAACAGGAATCACTTCTCCCAGTAAGCTGAGCTGATGGGGTAGAAAAAGACTCCTGACTCTTGAACTGTGTCCTAATCCAGAGGTGAAGATACAAGGGGGCCAGGGGCTCCATTTTACATAGCTACGCCTCTGTCCTAATCTTATTCATTTCTGTTACAATTAATACTTTAAACAAATTATTTAGTATTTAGACTGCTTTTTGCACTTTACCGGAGGGTACTATCCTATAAAGGGAAACAACAAAAAGTTCTGTGACATTTTAAAGACTATTTGTCAGTTATTTATTATCTTAAAGTCTATTTATTGTGGCAGGAACTTTCATGTTATCCATCTCTTGGTGTCTGTCAAACACGGTCTCCAGTCTTCAAAGATCTGTGTACTGTTAAACCTATTAACCTTCAAAACACTAAAAGAGTCTTTATCACTTTGCCACAGTAGGAACTTAATGTCACTACTGTTGAGGTACCCCTAAAGACAATTCTTATTTTTATTTGTACCCCTAAGGGGTACAGATTTGTTCCCCTTATTTGTACCTTGAGGTACCCTTAAAGACAATCACTCTTATACTTAATTATATTGCTGCCAACCCTTCATCCTTCATCCCTTAGTTGCTCTGTATGGCCTCTGTTGCCCATCTATTTCAACTCCAATTTGAAGTTTTGAAGGTTTTTTTGTTGATTTTATAAAATGTTGAATGTATTTTACTTAGATTTTTAGACTGGATTTTAATTGTTATAATTATTTTAATTGTTTTAATTGTTTATTTAATTGAATGTTGTATATCTATTGTTGTAAGTTGCCCTGAGCCCTTGTGGAGAGGGCGGCATATGAATTGAACAAATAATAATAATTTCAGATGGGGAAGGGGACACTGAAGCTGAGGGGCGAGCAGCTTGCTTAAAGACACCATTTGGGTTTGCAGCCAAGGGGAAATTGGAATCACATTGTGGTTTGCGTTTGCATTCTAACTCATCGCTTCTGTCCCCAGGTGAGGCCTTAGGGAAGAGCAGTGTCGTGCCACTACCTTATGAGAAGTTCTTAAAAGAGCCCGGGTCACTAGTGGTTGCTGGATTGCCTGATGGGCTCACCTTCCGGAAACCCACTGAGTATGATGCAAAATCTCTGATGGCCATCTTAGAACATAGCCACAGTATGCGGTTCCGGCTAAAAAGGTAAGAGGGAGATAGGAATATACCAGCAGCTTGGCATGAAGAAGTTCTCTGGTTCAGCTGCCAGCATATCTGCAGAACGCAATATAAGCTGTTCCGAGCTAGATGGATAGTGGTCTGATTGCCTGAATATTGTATTGTATTGTTCCATATTGTATTGTATTGTTCAATTTGTACACCGCCCTCCCCAGAAGGGCTCAGGGCGGTGAACAACAACAGCATAATAGCAAGCATCAGTAATCATAACGTCAAGCAACAAAACATCAATAAACATAGTATCAATAAACAACATTATAAACATAGCATTATAAACAAGAACATCAATAATCATAACATCATAAACTATAAGGCAACAATAATCATAGACATTATAAGCATAGATGGCAACTTTCCCCTTCTGTAGCCTAAGATGACAGAAAACACTGTGACTTAAGACTACCCTCAATCAATCTACAGCCATGTTTAGATTAGTCTAGTGACTAATCTAAAAAATACAGTGTCATGTTGATGTCCATGTTGAAGTTCTTGCTTGGAGTCACGGAATGGCCGAAGTTTCGGGCATCCAAGGTTCGAACTTGGCCGAATGTTTGAGCATCCAGGTTGGCTGCAGCAGGCATTGACTCTGAATGAGCATCTCGCTATTTTTTTTTCTTTATGGACACAACTTCCATGCCTTTAACAACCACATCGTTGGCAGAAATCAATAAAGTTTGTTTTGAACTGCTTTATCTGCACTCCGGGAAACGCTTTCATTTGTTGATTTTTGCCTGTTACGCAACTGTTAATGCAAAGAGTCTCTGCTCTCCTGTTTATGTGATTTTGAGGGTCAGACTATAAGCGAGAAGATGAGAAATTGGTCAATGAATCTCCTGCTTTTTGTGCAACTGTAAATAGCAATTGTGGACTTTCTAATGCGGTTGAAGGTAGAGGCACAGGGCATTGAGGTTAAAAAACACATTTCTCCTCACACCATTTTACCACTCCTGCCCACAAATGCCACAGTCCCAGTTTGAATGCCCACACAACTGCGGCATGCAGTCTTTTTTTAAAGGGGCAGAACCATTTAAAGATCTCTTGTTTGACATTTGGGTGATTTCTTATCAAATTTTCCTAATCTTTTTAAGACCCCAAGCAGCCATGGGGTTACAACCTAATGCTGCTGGTGGGTCTGAAGTAGATGGGCTAAGACATCCATCTCCCACTCCAGAAATAGGGCATACCTACAGCTGCTATAAACCAAGATCGTGGGCATCCCTGCCAATTATGTGATCCTGATGGCAGTGCTGAATTTTATTTTATTTATTTATTTTATTAGATTTACTACCCTGCCCTTTCCCAGCCAACGGCTGGGGTCAGAGCAGCTAACATGCATGGATAATCCAATATCTTAAACAGTTCAAGATCCAATTTACACAACAATAGTAAACAAGGATAATAATCCTTAAAACATTAAATATCAATAATACCAATGGTGGTGGCTGACCAATTTAAACCAACTAATTGGGTTACCATCCCTATGATATCATGGTGGACTGAAAGTTACCTGTGGTTTCCTCTTCCTTTCAGACTCCCCGAGGACTCTCATAGAGAGATTAACCCTGTCTCCGAAATGAACTCCTCTATCCTGATGACAAAGGGTGGTCGAGATCCTGGCCTCAACAACACACATGCTAAATCAGCCAATCAAGATGCTCTTTCTGGGATGACTGCCAGCAGTTTCCTGTATGGTGTGTCACTGCCTGCGCAGATCGCCATGGAGATAAAGCAGGAGGGCCCTGCTGGTCGACATGGAGTGAGCGCAACCAACGAGATACTGAGGCTCCAGCCGACAGGAGAACCGAAGGTGCCTTCGCCACAGGAGTTCGGTGACTGCTGTGGTAATGGCCTTAATGCTTGCTGTCCAAGGAATGGTTTTGAAAAGACCTCTGAGGTTCCTTGGATTAAGACATTTAGAGGAAAGGAACAGGAAATGTGCCTCTGTGGGTCTCATAAGATCATAGATCTTCCACTCCTAGTCAAAGCCTGTAAGAAAGAACATTGGAAGACAATTGCTGGATCAGACCAAAGGTCCAGTTTGTCCCTCACCCCATTTCCAGTGGCCCGCCAAGAGCTCCCCAAAAGATTTGCAGATTCAGAGCTCAAAACACCTCCCTGTTGTTGCTACCTGACAACCAGGATATTATCTCTGAACACGACTTTTTATTTTCCATTACTAGTAGCACCATGTTGGTGGCCACTGACCTAGAGATTTCATGAATAAGGCAAGATTTGATCACAGTCTAATTTTTTTGGGCCACCATGCTACAACAGCGTTTTGTGAGGGCCAGAATTGGGAGCTGGTACTGGTACTGGGGTGGTGGGGTGGTGGTGGTCAAACCAGGTGAAGGTCAAGTCCAGGTGAGCATGCATGGGCCAGCAGGAGACCAGGGTAAGAGTTAGACAAGATCTTCATCCCACCCCTTTGAAGAACTGTGTGGACAGAAACCCAAGACCCAAGTGCAGAGTTTTGCACAGTCAACTGGGTAGGGCTTGACCTCAGGCTAGTTAGATTCAAGATCAGCTGACTGAAGATCTAGTTACAGTTTTGCTGAATGTGTGAAATGTCCAAAAATTTTGAAGCTGGGGCGGGGAGGGGGGGAAGCAAGAGCTTGTTTTCCCTCCAGGAAAATAACAGAAATTGGGAGGTGCAATATTAAAGTCAGCTGTGACTTGACAGCACTTTTCACCACCTGCTGAGCAGATTATATTAGATCTTCATCTATTTGGAATTAGCTAATGCACATGTGAAGGCATGAATTCCCAGCAGGTTATAGGCTCTGCCTTGCCAACTGGATCTCTTCAATGACTGTACTGGATTATGAGCCTTTGTTTCCCTGTTTGTATCATTCTGATCTCTCTCTCATCTGACTTCATTTTCTTTCTTTATCAGTTCCAAGTCAGAAATCTGCTCTTTCCAGCGGTCCGCTCATCCAGAATGTGCATTCCTCCAAACGCATCCTTTTCTCTATAGTCCACGACAAGTCAGGTACGCTTATTCTTGTTGGCAGTGAACCGGGGAAAGTGCAAAGAAGTGAGTGGTTTGTGGCTTTCAATTGTGTAGCCTTTCCAAATTAGGTTTCCATGCCTAATGGGTGATAAATCTTATATCACTTGAATGTATAAAAGTGCCTTATACACAGTCAGACTAAGGGCCCATCCTGCTCTGTATCTACTTTAGGTTGGCCAGCGTGGTGTAGTGGTTAAGATCAGGTGGATTCTAGTTTGGAGAACTGGGTTTGATTCCCCACTCCTTCACCTGAATGGTGGAGGCTTATCTGGTGAACCAGATGTGTCTCCTACATTCCTGCTGAGTGACCTTGGACTGGTCACACTTCTTCTTCTTCTTCTTCTTCTTCTTCTTCTTCTTCTTCTTCTTCTTCTTCTTCTTCTTCTTCTTCTTCTTCTTCTTCTTCTTCTTCTTCTTCTTCTTCTTCTTCTTCTTCTTCTTCTTCTTCTTCTTCTTCTTCTTCTTCTTCTTCTTCTTCTTCTTCTTCTTCTTCTTCTTCTTCTTCTTCTTCTTCTTCTTCTTCTTCTTCTTCTTCTTCTTCTTCTTCTTCTTCTTCTTCTTCTTCTATACCTCCCAGAGAAAAGTATTTCCCACCTTCTGTTCCGAGAGATCTTTTAATTACAGTTCTCAGGGACTGAACCTGGAATCTTCCACATATAAAGCTTTCCAAGAAGGATTTGCCTTATGCAGAATCCATTGGTCCATTGTATTCCAGTGATTTTCAACCTGGGACTCTGAACCTTGGCAGGAAGTCATGTGACAGGATGAAAAAGAACCAGAAGTGCCATCAGCATCAAGTGCAGGACATGACAAGAGACCAAAACATGCTGGGTACTCATGTTACTGACTACGGAAGAATGGGAAGATTGGGTCAACCTTTTGCCAGCTTCCTGAAACTGAGTTCCGCTGGTCTCGAACTCAGATCGTGAGCAGAGCTTGGACTGCAGTACTGCAGCTTACTCCTATGTTTCATGGGGAAACCAGGTTTAAATCCCCGTTTTCACCATGGAAGTTTGCTGGGTGACTATTGATCAGTCTCATACTCTCAACTCTGACCTTGACTAACATTTGGATCAGAGACCTCCAAGGAATACCAGGGTCATGTCATAGAGGAAGGCAAACAACCTCCTAATGTCTTTTACCTTGAAAACCCTATGGCAAGGCTGTCAAACATGCAGCCGGGGGGCAAATATGGCCCCTTGAGAAAGCTTATCAGGCTCGCAAACTACCTGAGGCAATCTTTCCCCTTGCCCCCAATCTCTTCAGCTGAGGCAGCCACCCACTCAGGGTTGGGCCCGACCAAGTCACAATCATGTCATATCTGGCCCTCATAACAAATTAGCTCAGCATCCCTGCCCTATGGGGTCACAGTAAGCCAGCTGTGATTTGACGCCCCCCCCCCCCAAAAATGTGGAGGAGATGGGAGTACTATATCCATTCCACAAATCAAATCGAGACCCTCTTCAGTTACTTTTTAATTACTAGCCAATCAGCTAACAGCTCCCTCATATAATATGTAGTTGTCCTTCATCTTTGTCCATAATCTTTGAGAGATGCGGTGCCATTTCAGAGTTGAATTGGAGGGAGAGGCTTGTTAACAAAGATACGGAGAGTAAACTGTACTGTACGGAGCAGGGTCACTAACAGAGCTTTTGCTGACCACAGAATCTGTGTGCCACAACTTTCTAGTAACTGGGAGCTCAGGCCTCATAGTTATGATCCACAGAGGAATTGTCCATTGGAGTAAGACTCCATTCTTCAACACAAGAGTCCTCACCTAGCTATAGAGGGGAACTATTGGATTCAAGCCAGGTGGGGCAGGAGAGACCGGGGCCGGGGGTGGGGGGGTGGGATGTGCTGCCAAAATTGTGATGCCATATAGAATCCTTTATTTTTTTGTCTATTTTGTTTCTACTAGATAAATGGGACAGTTTCATCAAAGAAACCGAAGACATCAACACCCTGAGGGAATGTGTACAAATTCTGTTTAACAGCAGATATGGTGAGTGGGAGGGAAACTCCCGTTTTTCATCTGTGGTGCTTATGGCTTGCATATTGTCAGGGGAGCCGTCTTGTTTTGCTTTTGTGGCAGATTTTTTTATTTTTAAACTGATTTTTATTTCCTAGCAGCAGCCTAGCAGTGGAAGCCATATGCTCCGTGTCCCTTATCTTAGCTGCTCTTTTGGTGTGGTTGATTCCCCGAGTTCTAATTCATGCTGTTTTACATTAACCAGGATATGAATAGAAAGGGAGCCTTTCTCTACCACTATGGGTTTTTAATTAGTTTAACAGTAATATTATTACTAGGCAGAGCAGATGTGTCCTGTCCTGGGTGGTGTGGGTTAGCTTGATCTTGTCAGATCTTAGGAGCTAAGCAGTATCAGTCCTGGTTAGTACTTGGATAGGGGACCACCAAGGAAGTCTCACCTTACCTCTAGACTTAGAAATCCTGTGGGGTCACTGTTAGGTGTGACTTGAAGGCTGTGAATGGTCATGGTGCTTACCTTATATGCTTGCGTTGTTAAGATGTGCATCTTTTTTTGGCACTTCCTCCTTCATACTTTGGAATAGATTTTTGAAGAGAAACAAGGGATCTTTCTCTTGGAGGGAATTTTGCAAGGATTCAAGAGGTTCTTTGGATCCTAAGAACATAAGACATCCTCTGACAATGGAGAAGATCTACGGACTTAACAAGCTGTCAGGATACCTTGCACACTGTTCAACGAGGAGGGTGTTTTTGCCGCTGTTTTGTGAAAAGCGAATTGTTATTTATTTAGTGCTTTTTTCCCCTATTGATTTATTTGTTACCTGCCTTGGATCCCGGTTGCCTGAGAGAAGCTGGCAGAATAAATATTTGAAAGAAATCAATACAGACGGTTCCTTCCGCCTTCCATGCCCTTTTAACCCCACTGTGTTTTTTTCTCTGTATTGTGTGCAAGTCTATAAAATGTTTGTGTCTGTATAATTCAATTTTAAAAACAGTTACATGGGGCTGTAAGAGGGTAGATTCAGGATTCTGGAAGGACATATCTACGTAAAATGAACTGGGAGTCAGCTGCACTTCTAAGGCTAAAAAAATTTATTGAAGCATAAGCTTTTGAATCAGAGACAAAACAGAGACATTGAAAAGTCTTTAGTTAAACACTTCAGCATCTGGCTGTTGTGGGTTTTTTAGACTGTGTGGCTGCGGTCTGGTAATTTTTGCTCCTAATGTTTTCCTCACATCTCTGGCTAGCATCTTCAGAAGCAATGTTTTGCGAAGAGTCTCCAAAGATGCCTGCCATAGATGATGATGAAGAAGAAGAGTTGGATTTATATCCCCCCTTTCTCTCCTGTAAGGAGACTCAAAGGGGCTGACAATCTCCTTGCCCTTCCCCCCTCACAACAAACACCCTGTGAGGTGGGTGGGGCTGAGAGAGCTCTGAGAAGCTGTGACTAGCCCAAGGTCACCCAGCTGGCATTTGTTGGAGTGCACAAGCTAATCTAGTTCCCCAGATAAGCCTCCACAGCTCAAGTGGCAGAGTGGGGAATCAAACCCAGTTCTCCAGATTAGAGTGCACCTGCTCTTAACCACTACACCATGATGGCAAAGTGCTGGGATGCGGGCAAAGCATTGGAAGCAAAACCTTCCAGACCACAGCCACAAAGCCAACAGATGTTGGGGTAACGTTAAAGATTGCTAAATTTTCCTGGAGTATTTTTAAAAGGAACAAGAGGTGATTCTTATTATAATGGTTTTAGCTTAATTGAATTATTTTAAACAGTTTTTATGAAGATAAGATTTTACATTTTTGCATTGATAAGATTTTATTAAATTTTATTATATTTTGTACAGAGAAGATTCTATTACATTTTGAATTGATGTTTTATATGTTTTTACATAAGTTTCATTTTAGTCCTAACCAGTCTGGACATCATCGTATTTGATTGGTTGTATATTTTGTTAAGTATTTTTATGATCTGGTCTGTGACCGTAAATAAATAATTCATTCATTCACAGCCACGAAGCCTGGAAAACCCACAACAGCCATTTCAGCTTCTGCCAACAAGTTGGGGTTTTCCTTTAGTGACATGAGTCCATGGGGGCGGGTTTTGGAAAAAGTCAAGATGGCATTCACTGGAAAGGCCAACAAGAAAGAACAGACAGATTAGAATAACAAAGACTTCTTCACCAAATTAAGGCAATGGTGGGATCCAAAAATTTTAGTAACAGGTTCCCATGGTGGTGGGATTCAAACAGTGGAATAAGCCAGTAATGGGACTCTTGTGGGGGGAGGCATGGCCGTGCAGTGGCTTGGACATTCCAAGTGCGGAGGCATTATTTAATAATTTCTCTGTTACTGTAAAAAACTCTTACTGTAAAAAAAAAGTTCCTAATTTCCAGCTGGTATCTTTCTGTCCATAATGTAAACTCATTATAGCAAGTCCTATCATCTACTGCCAACAGAAACAACTACTTCTCCTCTAATTGACTGCCTGTCAAGTAATTAATACTTTCAAATACTTAATTTTGTTTCTGGAAATCAAAAGAAGGAGACTTTCCTTAAACAAGGAACTTTACCATATTACTAAAACATGTTTTTAAAACAGCCCAACAGGGAGAATTATCCCGTTTTCTACCTTCGCTAACCAGCCACATAGGAAACAACAGGACTTTATGATTTTTGGACCTAATGGAATTTCTAACGGAAAAGCAGACCCAATTAGTAACCCCCTCTCGGCACACACAAATAATTAGTAACCCACTCTCGGGAACTGGTGAGAACCTGCTGGATCCCACCTCTGAATTAAGGCCATATGGAATTAAGAGCGGGTGGGCGCAAATCCACCTGTGGAAGAGTCGTGAAGTCATGCCAGTGAATTCACTCTCTCCGGAGCACTTACCCTGGTGGAGGGGTGATTCTGCTGTTGTACAGCTGACACCTGCCGCCCTCCTGGCGCTGGGATATGGTGCTGGATGCAACTCCAGTATCCCAGTGCCTCTGCTGCTGCTGTGTAGGGGCATGACCAGGGAGGAGACAACTTTAGTTTGCTGGTGGCCAGGAATCCAGACCTACGCCGTTCTTTTGGGCAATGCAACTCTATTGAACCCTGTAGAGGCTTCTCAGTGGCAAGGTTTTTTTCCCCCACTTTTCAAGCCTCCCTACATTGTCAGGAAGCCTCTTTTTTGGGAGGTGGCCAGGCATGGCTGCAACTCTGAGTCTGAGCTCCCAACTTTTGTATGGGGCCCTATTCTGTAAGTTCTGCCATAGTAGAGGAAGAATCAGTGGCCTGATTCATTGTAATAAATCAGGGGTCTGCAACCTGTGGCTCTGGAGCCGCATGCGGCTCTTTCAGCCTTATACTGCGGCTCCGCGTGGCCTGGAGGTCGGAGGGTAGCATGGTTGTGTCCCTTCAGTCCCTCCAGAGCAGCACTGGAAGGAAAGGTGGCCAAACTGGCGGTGGCTCCATGCATGAGGGCGCCACTTTTCACGTCCCCTCCACTCATCTCTCCTTCCAGCTCTGCTCTGGAGGGCTGGAGGGACACGCCCACACTGCCTTCCAGTCCCTGGAGGTCAGAGGGTAGCATGGGCATGTCCCTCCAGAGCAGCCGCTACCCCCCCTCTGCCATCCCCGCAGATGCCATCCCCCCTCTGCTCCACAGAGCAGGCGGCCACCTGCTCCGTCAGGCAGAGGGGGTTTCCTTGCCCAGCGCCTCTGCCTCCCACAGCGCGAGAGGCGGCGGCACCAGGCAGGCCGCAGCCGCCATCCCCCCCTATGCCCCACGGGGCACGCGGCTGCCTGCTCCGTAGGGCAGAGGGGGTTTCCCTGCCTGGCACCTCCACCTCCCAGTGCTGGAAGGAAAGGTGAGTGGAGGGGCCAAACCAGAGGCGGCTCAGTAGATCTTTAGGGATGTGGAAAATGGGTCCAAATGGCTCTTTGGATGGTAAAGGTTGCCGACCCCTGTAATCAATGCTTCACCACAGAGGGTTTTTTTGAGCTTCATTGTCATGATTTACTGACTCAGTTTCGGTAGCTTGTATATAAGCCTGTTTTGTGGGTTTCCAGACAACTGAAGTGCTGGCATTCAACATTATTGGAATGGACTCGTGATTTGTTTGATCAAGTGGGTTTCCCGAGCTTTCAAATGCAGCCATTTCCATAAGATGTGAGGAATTGACACGAGTGACTGGTCTCGCAGTTGTGCGATCTAGGTTCGCTGATCGGCGGGTTTATTAGTAGCCTGGTTAGATTTTGCAGAATGCAACAGAAGGAAGGTTATTAGTGGCTTCTTTAAGGTGCTGGGCTAGTTGGGTTGCCAATCTCCAGGTTACAGAGATCAGTTCTCCTGGAGAAAATGGCTGCTTTGAAAGGTGGGCTGTTGACTCCACTAAGGTCCTCCTCCCCAAGCCCCATCCTCCCAGGCTCCACCCCCAAAATATCCAGGTGTTTCCCAGCCCACAGCTGGCAACCCTGTGTACTAGTTACCAAAAGTAGCTTCATTGGTAGGTTAGGGAATGCTGGACAGATGGAAGTTGGCCACAGGAGATTTATTTCCTTGACATTACTGTCCTTGAATTTGCGGAGGATTCCCTAGAAAGGACCAGCAGATGTTACACCTGCTGGTCATATGAAGGATATCTTTGATATAGGTATTCTCTACGTTTGTTGATTTTTTTCAAGGCGCCAGCGTGGTATAGTGGCACCTTAAAAAGAACCAGTGTGGTGTAGTGGTTAAAAGCAGGGGGATGTGATCTGGAGAACCAGGTTTGATTCCCCACTCCTCCACCTGAGTGGCAGAGGCTTATCTGGTGAACCAGATGTGTTTCCGCACTCCTACGTTCCTACTGGGTGACTTTGGGCTAGTCATAGTTCTTCGGAACTCTCTCAGCTCCACCTACCTCACAAGGTGTTTGTTGTGGGGAGATGAAGGACAAGGAGTTTGTAAGCCACCTTGAATTTCCTTACAGGAGAGAAAGGTGGGATATAAATCCAAACTCCTCCTCCTCCTCCTCCTCCTCCTCCTCCTCCTCCTCCTCCTCCTCCTCCTCCTCCTCCTGGGTCTTCCTCAGATCCTCCTGGGTCTTCTAGATCCTCCTCGTCCTCTCCTCCTCCCTCCCTCCTCCTCTTCTTCTTCTTCTTCTTCTTCTTCTTCTTCTTCTTCTTCAGTCCCTCTTCTTCTTCTTCTTCTTCTTCTTCTTCTTCTTCTTCTTCTTCTTCTTCTTCTTCTTCTTCTTCTTCTTCTTCTTCTTCTTCAATTCTTCTTCTTCTTCTTCTTCTTCTTCTTTCTTCTTCTTCTTCTTCTTCTTCTTCTTCTTCTTCTTCTTCTTCTTCTTCTTCTTCTTCTTCTTCTTCTTCTTCTTCTTCTTCTTCTTCTTCTTCTTCTTCTTCTTCTTCTTCTTCTTCTTCTTCTTCTTCTTCTTCTTCTTCTTCTTCTGTCCTTTTCAAACTGTGGCTTGGAACCCTGAAGTTGGTCATGGCTCTCTCACAATTGGAGATATCAGACCAGGCCATGGGAGGAAGCGCTAGGAACTGAAGCTGTTAAAACCTTGATGAGTTTGCCTCTGCTTGATGTGCAAAATGGCCATGAAATACATCCCTGTTGCTCAGTTATTCTATATATTAATAAATGCAAAACATTTGGTCCCAGACCAAAACATTTTTCGAGAACCTCTGTGCTAAAAGAATTAATGTTGCTACTGCAAATTGTTTTCAGCTGAAGCTTTGGGTCTGGACCACATGGTTCCTGTCCCTTACCGGAAAATTGCTTGCGACCCGGAGGCCGTGGAAATCATTGGAATCCCAGACAAAATCCCGTTCAAGCGTCCTTGCACATATGGCGTCCCAAAACTCAAACGGATTTTGGAGGAAAGGCATCGCATTCACTTTGTGATCAAAAGGTACTTGGCTAGTCTGGCTTAAAGGAGTCACAGGTAGCCCTTTCCAGCCATACCTGGACACACAACCCTTCCTGAGAGGCTGTTTAGGCTCTTATGAGCCATAAGTCTAAGAGTTAGTAACATTTTGGATGCTTATTTATAGTTGCCTTACTTTTTGTGCAGAGCAATCCAAGGGCTCCAATGTACGGGAGAGTGGGTTGGGGCAACATACCAACATAGCAGGGATGACTTTGAATTTCTTCTTCCTGCAATTTAACCTTGAAAATCCCTTTTTTAAAATTCGTAACTCGTAACTCGTTACGTATTTACTTATTTCTATTTAGCCAGCCTGGTGCAGCGGTTAAGAGCAGTGGACGCTAATCTGGAGAGCCGGCTTTGATTTCCCCCCTCCTCCACATATGTGGCAGACTCTGATCTGGGGAACCGGATTTGTTTCCCTGCTCTTCCATGTGAAGCCTGCTGGGTGACCTCGGGCTAGTCACAGTTCTCTCATAACTCTCTCAGCCCCACCGACCTCAAGGTGTCTGTTGGGGAGGAAGGAAGGGAATGTGTTAATAAGCCGCATATTTGTCCCCTCCCCCTGCTGGCATATTTGCCCCTCGTACTGGGAGAAAGGGTACTTGCATTGGCATGCCCTCACACCACTTCCAGGAGTCAATTTGCGTGCCCCCCTCCCTCTGACTGCACTGCCAGGCTCCCAGACTTGTTTTTCTTCAATTTCACAAGATTTCTGGCCCATGGGAGGAAAGCGGCTTTCCCAGGCACTGAGACCAGTTGTTTGGAGGAGGACCTCTGGGCAGAAAATAGATAAACAAGATGCAGTGTTGTTCAAGCCCCCTTTCATAAGGAAAAACTCCCCTGTAAACATCGTTGGAACACAAAAATGCAGGAAGGTAGTCAGATATCTCAGTTAAAGACAAGTGCAAGCAGATCCCACAAAAGCACCTAGAACGAAGGCCATGCTTGCTTTATTGCTGTCGTATTTCTTCTTTGCAGGAATGGGAGGGAAAGGAGCTCCAGTGAAGTTGGGCGGTTGGTTCCTTCGGGGGCTTTCCCCACTACAGAAGGGAGCTAAGGTCGACTCGGTTCCCTTCAGTGGAGGGCGATTCCAGGCTGTCCCCACAGCAACTGAGTTGGCCCCCTGGAACCGAGCTAAGTGGGCGGGATCATCTTGGTGCCTGTTTCGCTCCTCAATCGTGATTGGCGCTTGTGTTACGGCGGGAAACGGGAGCATTCTTTTTTTACAGTTTTTACAGTTTACAGTTTACACGACTCTCCCGTTCTGCGCATGCCACAAAAGCGGCTTGTGATTGGTTGAACGGATGAGGTGTCGTTTCGATGCTTCCCCACTTCGAAGCTTTGAAGTGGTATCGACCTTGTTCCAGCAGAAAAGAGACAGTTCTATATATGCGACATTAAAGGATGTTGCAGTTCTCGGGGGGGGGGGGTGGCCGGGCCCTGAGACAAAACAATGTTGAGCTCGGTGGCAATGGGGATCCACTGAGGCGAACCTAGGTAGAAACCAGTTCAACTCTGTCAGTCGGGAAAGCCCCTTGGGCTTGCCACGTTGGCCCTGGGTTCTGCTGGGAGGCTCTGATTTCACGCTGGTTGAGTTGGGCTTGCAGCGAAGGCCTCTGCTTAAGCTGGTTCTGCCCGGGTTCTCTGGTTTGACATGGCTCATGACTCCAGGGGGATTCTCTGGTTTGACATTGGCTTTGTCAGGCTTGTTGGTTCTGTTTGCATTTGGAGGGTTTTTTCAGCCAATGATTATTCTTGTGTGTTCGGTTATTGGCTTTTATGAATTTTTCACCACAGGAAATAATGGCGACAAATAGCATGGTCGGGGGTACTTTGTTCAGGGGCCCATAGAACTGTTCTTCGAAGTGGGGGATCTTTAGTGTACAGGCAGCACTAGTCTCTTGCAGTTTTGGTGTCATGTGGTTGAAAAACAGCTGCTCCAGCCCTCCCCCCCATCCCCTTTTTTCCTACCTGAACTTGCCCCACGCTCAGGGAGTAGTATGTCTCTTCCACTGTCACAGCTAGTTCCACTTTTGTCTCCTTGTAAGCAAGGCCAGATACAAACAGAGCACATAAATGAGACTCAGGGTGAGTGCTAATCAGGTTGGAGGCCTGAGTCTTGTACTGGCTGCGCTCCAAGACTGCCCTGGGCAAACTCTTTTCTCTGATTCAGCTTTGCATAGCATTAAATAATAGCAGCAACAGGATCTCCCCCAGGTCAATTGCTTAAAGGTCTTCAAACTAGATTGCAGTCCAAAGTTGATATATTCTTTTCTCCTTCCTTTGCAGGATGTTTGATGAAAGAATTTTTACAGGTAAGTTGCGCACCTTCTTTCATTCTCTAGGCTTGCTGGACAAATTGCTTTCTGGTGTGCCTGGATAAAAGTTGAACAGAGGCGTGTAGTCTTTGGGCTGTGATTAAATCCTTATTTTGCATCTTATTTCATTCTGCCACTTAGCCAGAGCCTTGAGTAACTATGACTTTGGGTTCCCACATGTGCCATTCACGGGCTTTACAGGAGACGCGCGTGTGCCCGTGTCTCCAGGCCAACCTGGATGTTTTTTCGAGAACTGGGCATGCAGCTCCGAAATGGCTCTAATTAGGAAACACTAGGCATATGATTTATGACGTTTTATTGATTTTATGGTCTTTTTTTGCTTGTAAGCCACTGTGAATAGGTGGCTTAAATAAATAAATGGCCCTGAAATAAATAAATAGCCTTTTAATAAATACATAAATAAATATTATTTATTTATTATTTAGTTTTTTTTATACTGCCCTATCCCCGGGGGTGCTCTGGGTGGTGTACAACATAAAATCTACCACAACCAAACAGAGAGCAAAATTGATAAATTACAAAATTACACAGGCTCCATCAATTTAAAATAGATTACTAAATCCCTTTAAAAACAGCAGTTAATACAATTAAAAGGCGCCCAGCGAGACCCATATTTAAAACCCTCCCCAAGAGGGGGAGAACGGCAAGTCCCCTTAATGTAAAGGGACCCTGATGGAAAAAGAGCGAGAGGGGGCATAAACAGCCTTTTCCAACGATGCTGTTACTTTTGAGTTTCTGTTTAGTGTGGAAGCATTTCATACTCATCAAGCTTCATTCAGCCCCAAATCAGTACAGAGGAGATTATAGGTAGATAGGTAGATGATGGATAGTTGGATGGATGGATGGATGGATGGATGGATGGATGGATGGATGGATGGATGGATGGATGGATGGATGGATGGATGGATGGATGGATGGATGGGTGGGTGGGTGGGTGGATGGATGGATGGATGGATGGATGGATGGATGGATGGATGGATGGATGGATGGATGGATGGATAGATAACCTTTAATGGCATGAATTACAGAAATTAAGATACCGTGTTTCCCTGAAAATAAGACAGGGTCTTATATTAATTTTTGCACCAAAAGATGCATTGGGGCTTATTTTCAGGGTAGGGTTTATATTCAGGGAAATACGGTACCTTCACAATTCAGTAAGTGAATGAATTTTGCCTCTGGAAACCTTTTTAAAAATACATTTTTTCTCTCTCTCTCAACATCTTGGCATTGTTTCTTCATCTTGTGCTGGCAAAACTTGGTGTCTCGACTGTAACCAGGAAGTAAATTTACCAAAGATTCAACCAAGATTGAGCCATCCAGTCCCTCAGGGGAAATTTCTCCTGAACCGCACAGAATGGCATTTCTTGATCTGGGAGGGACTTCACAGGCTAATCACAGGTAAGCTTATTTTGTTCTGTGAAGAATCAGAGAGGCAGCATGGTGCAGTGGTTAGAGTGTTGGGTGAGGATCAGGAAAACTCGGGTTCTAGTTTCAATTCTGCCATGGAACCTTGCTGGATATTTAAATAAATAAATAAATGTCCTTGGGCCATTGACTTTCTCATATCCTAATATACCTTGCAAGGTTGTTGTGAAAGTAAAGTGGAAGAGCAGAGAACAATGCTGCAAACTGTTTTTGATTCCCACAGGGAAAAAGCAGGTGGAAAATATCTAAATAAATTAATCTGATGTTTAGATAGCATCTTTTGAAACCTGTTGTTTGTAGCAGACCTCAGAAATGTCTAAAGGAACAAAATTCTTCACCCAGCTGAACTGAAACCTGTCTCTTCTCCTTGACCTTTGACACTAGAACATTATTTGGTCGTAGCAACCAACCGCGGTTTGACCCTTACGTTGAAGAATCTTGGGGGAGTCCTCAGGACTTTGGTTTGTTTGGTAACCAAGACACATCTTTCCTTTGTCAGGTCTGAGAAGTCCTCCGTTTCAGGAGACTGTGAACCAGGTAAGCCCAAATGAGTGTGGCGATCTTGTCAGAAAGTCCAAGCAGAGGCAGAGAAGACAGGCTGAGTTGCTCATTCTGTTGTTGTGCAATTAAACCGTGACGTGGTTTTCCTTAGAAAGAGGGGTTTCTAGTCCTCATGATCTTTGTTGAGAATAACGGAGAAAGCTGGGTCTGAGAAGTACTTGTGTTTGAAATATGTCTAAAATGTAATTTTGGCTGACTGGCGTAATTAAACAGTGGTGGGCTTTGCTATTGAACAAGAATTGAACAAGAATCTAAACAGTGGTGGCCGCTGCTATTGAACAAGAATCTGAGAAATCCAGGTTCGGATCTTTTCTCTGCCATGAAGCTAGCAGGGTGATTTTGGACCCAGTTACCCTCTCTCAGCCAGTTACGCCTCGCAGGGTTGTTGCAAGGATAAAAATGAGAGGGGGCAGAAAAATGTTCCTGCTCTAAGCTTTTTGGAGGAGCAGCAAAATAAAAAAATGTACCAAACAAATCACTCTCCACAAAGTGCAAGGCTATGGTCATGTACAAGCTTCATTGTCTAGCCTCCTCCTCTAGGTCTCTTCCCACCTTGTTTCTTACTATTGTCCTCTCCCATTCTTTAGGCACCTCAGGAGAGCTGGGAGGGATAAAACGCATCAAGATTGAGCCAGATGAAGTGGACATCATTCAAATCACAGTTCCAGGTACGGTAAACAAAGGACACTTCCGTACACGCAGGATAATTTACTTTCAATCCACTTTCAATGCACTTGTTAAAAAAATAAAATTTTAACTGAGTCAGCAAGGATCAGCTGAACTGCATCAAAAATGGGGAGTGCAACGTCTTTCAAGACGCCCCACCTCTTCCCAATTAGCATCACCACTGTCTTTTCAGGGTTTAGTTTCAATTTGTTCCCTTTTAGCCAATTAGCTGCAATCTGGCAACTATAAGATCTCTGCAGCATCCCCAGGAAGTTTGGATAAGGATATGTACAGCTGGGTGTCATCCACAGATTGATCACAAATGAGAGCTGGTAATTCAAATGGGCCAGTAGATCATGGCAATAGATTGTTACAGCATTATTGCCTTGGAGCGATCTGGCTGACTCAGTTGCTGATAATGACCGCTGAAGGGGGCTTAGGCAAGTAAGGTACAAGGATAACTTCTGTGCAGATGTTCCGTTTCCACGACAGATGTCTCTGCATTCTCAGCAGCAAGAGCTACAGTGGAGAATTGTTTTCGTCCAGAAGAAACCAGTTTCTTCTAGTGCTACTGCTAAACACCCCAAGATTATTATTGTTGGATTCTCTCTTCTCAACAGACCGATCGCCCAGTTCTGACGAATTACATGACGCGGCAACCAATCATGTCACCTCAGAAGATCCCAGTTACATGCGTGAAAGATTGTCAGGTGATTGCAAATCATGAGGTTCAGTAACCTGGACCCTGGAAAGCTGGTTCCCAAATGGGCCCCACTGTATGTGCTTTATGATTGTACCAGGTGTTTATGTATTGAACTGGCCAAAACAATCAGACGCTGTGGCGTACCTATTTCTTTTAAAACAAATCGTAACTTTGCATGATGCACCCAGTCAAACTAGAGCTTTGTTGTAGCGAAGGTAACGAAAGTAAATTGACAATATGTGGTCTAGTGCCTCTTTCTTTTCTGAATCCAGATAGTCTTGCTAAGATTTTGATGGACTCTGTTTCTGTGGCTTAAAATAGCTCTAGTGACATCCCATCTTGTTTCTCCCAATTGCTTTGAGTGCAGCTTTCACTTTCTAAAACAGCAGGCTCTTCTTCAAAAGATTATTGTTTGAAGGAATCTGTCATCCTTTAATCTCTTCTCTATGGTTGTTTACTGTATTGTTCCCATCTTTTCTTTATTTTGTTCTGTTCAGTTAGTCTTTTCCTGTGTGCTCAATCAGCATGACTAACCAAACTTTAAATTTCCCTTTGAATTCTTGGATCTTGTGGAACAGGTTGCTTGTTCTTCCTTTTTTTGTTCTCTTTATTCTATTTTTATTGTAATCTCTTTGTCTCTATGTGTGAGTCTCTGGAATGTTGCATTAGACCTCTGATTCCATTTTTGTCACCTTTTACTTTTGCTTCTTGTCTGTACTTATCATATTTAAATGTCACTGGTCATCCTTCAAGGTTTTTCCTTTTGTTTGGCTACTGGGATAGTCTTTGCTCATTCTTCCTTGATAGTATCTGTTTCATCTGGGTTTTGTTTGAACTTAGCAATGCAGTGCTCTTCTTTATATGGTCTTTTAACTCTTCAGGAGTGTTTAGATTGTATTTTGGCACTATGAATGTTTTGGTGTGTTTTTTTCAGTTTTATTCTAATGTTCATTTGTTTGTTTCAGAAAGCAGGAAGGGCTGACAGGATGGGATCTTTTTATATACATCCCTTCCCAAAATCTCTGCATGTAGAAAAATTAGCTCATGATGGAACTTTTTGCTGTAAAACAAAACAAAATAAACCACCAAAGAAACTCTTGCACTCAGGCAATTAGCATATCAACATAATGATACCTGTATCAGGATCCAATGCAAAATGTAGTGTGCAAGCTTTCAATTTACATAGAACTCTTGCTCTGCCATGTCAGTCAAGCTATTCTTCTCAGCTAAACTTCTGTCTTTGCTCTGTGCTTTCAGATAAAGGCCCCAGCAGTGATTTGCAACATGATGAAAAGCCACTGGAGTGCAAAGGTGTGTTTATTGTACAATTAGCCGAATTCCTTTAAAAGTTTGCTGCAGAGTCTGACATTGTGTAACATCTATCTGTGTGAGTCTTGCAAAGTGCGGGTTGTGGGGAATGTGTGGGTTTTTACTTTTGGGGAAAGCAAGTGGAATTGGGTGGGAGGTGCCTTTTTGTGTATGGATTTCCTTCAAAGGCAAAATTGGAGGCTGTGAGTTGTGGCTCCTTTCATAAGGAATCATCTCACTTTTCCCCATCAAGTCACAGCTGACATATGGAGACCCCTAGTGGTGTTTACAAAACAAGAGGCGTTGAAAGGTGGTTTGCCATTGCCTTCCTCCACATCATACCCCTGGTATTCATGGAGGTCTTCGCTTCAAATACTTGCCAGGGTCGGGGCTGAGTGACAGGCCCAAGGTCACCCAGCAAACTTTTTTTTTCTGATGTGGTTGTTGTTTTGTTGTGGTGGTAGTTGGTATTTCATTGCTGGGCTTGTTGCTTGTGATTTTTCCAGATGGCATCAGTGATGTTTTAAGTCACTTGAGGAAGCAAGTTGAAATTTTGTTTAATACGAGATATGGTAAGTTATACATCTTCTTTTCTTTTCTTAAGTTTATCAGAGCCAGCCACATGGTGTCCGTGCAGTCCAGCATCCTGTTTCGCAAGAGACCTTGCCTGTACCACTGGGAGAGTCACAATTGGGCCCTCCCCTGTAATACTCTTCAGTGACAGCTGGCACTCAAAGGTAGCTTGACTATGGAGGCTCTATTTCCAGCTATCTTGGCTAATCAGAAGATATGACAAGCCCTGCTAGATCAGATCAGGAGTCCCCCTAGTTCAGCATCCTGTTCCACACAGTGGCCAACTGGTAGCCTAACCATATTTTTCCAGCTGGATGCAGATGTCATTTTTAGACCCAGTGTCTTCCTTGTTGTTCCCTCAGGATATGAGCCCACCCTCTCCCTTCCAAGTTGAGCTCCTTCAGCCCCAGATCAGACTCAGATCCAAGTTTGATTCTGACGATTGACTTACAGCCTGGCCTTTCCTAAAGGGATAGGAGCCAAAATGGCAGCTGGACGATTTGACAGGCACAATAAAGGGCTTAACGTCACCCAGTCCTTCAGCAGAGTCGCTAAAGAAAGAGAACCAGTTGGGACTGCTTTAAAAAACTGGGGACTGGTAAAGATGCTTCTGGTGACTGTTGACTTCCCTTGCTGAGGATTCTTGGCCACAGCATCGGGGTTTGGAGGCTACATCTGTCTTACAACCCCTGTGGAGAAAATAGCGCAGTGGCATTAGGTCCTTCTAGTGCACATGTGTCAAACTCGCAGCCCTCCAGATGTTCATGAACTACAATTCCCATCAGCCCTTGCCAGTATCGCCAATGCTCATGTTGGGAGGGACTGATGGGAATGGTAGTTCATGAACATCTGGAGGGCCGCGAGTTTGACACCCCTGTTCTAGTGGCTCCCCCACTCACCTCAGGAATCTTCTAGAAATGCTGTGAGGAGAGAAGGAAGGAGCTGGTGCTTGCTGGTACCCCAGCTTTTTAAAAAAATCCCCATAATCCTTTTCTTTAGAGCCACTTGTATTTGGGTTATAAGCTCTGTAAGCCACTTTGGGATGCCGCTATGGGGATTAAAGTTCTAAATATATATTACGTGAGGAATTGGTCTCCAAATCCTCCTACCCTTGTTACCTTCCTGTGCTCAAGTGTTGGCTCCCCACCCCATGACGTATGGAGTATTTTTTAACACACTCACACCATTGACATATCAGTGTCCAATAGGTTTTAGTTCATCAGTACTCTCACACAGCAGAGGTAGCCAAGTTTCTCTCAATCACTATGGCCTCTTCCGCACACACAAAATAATGCATTTTCAAACCACTTTCACAACTGTTTGCAAGTGGGTTTTGCTATTCTGCAAAGCTTCAAAGAGCATCAAAAAAGTTTGGAAGTGCATTATTCTGCATGTGCGGAATGAGCCTATGAGTATACGTGCCTCAAAGTGCAATTAAAAAAAACTTTTTATATCGAATGCCAATAAAAGTTGTTGTTGATGATGATATTAGTGTTCAATAACATTTTTACTGAGATGCAGATCAATGGCCTTTTCTGAGCTCCTACTCTTCAATGTCCCACCCTTTCTGCCTTCATGAGGGCCGCCAAGGCAGCTAATACATTAAAGCATACAAAATAAAACCAACCAAAAGATACATCATTAGGGCAACTAAAAACAGAGCTAAACAGATATACAAAGACATAAAAATGACAATTGAAAGCATTTTATGTTTGCAGCTAAAGCCATAGGAATTTCTGAGCCTGTCAAAGTCCCCTATTCCAAGTTCCTGATGTACCCCGAGGACCTCTTTGTTGTGGGCTTGCCAGAGGGCATCTTGCTCAGGCGACCCAACTGCTTTGGGATCACAAAACTTAAGAAGATCCTTCAGGCGAGCGGCAGCATCCAGTTCATCATCAAAAGGTAAGGTAGGAAGCTGCCGGCTTTCTTTCTTGTTATGGTTCAGTCTGCGCAATACTGACATCTTCCCTTTACATCAGGGGTCCCTGACCTTTGTGACCCTACGGGACTTTTGGAATTCTGAGAGAGGGTGGGGAGCACTAGTTGAAAATGGCTGCCACAGGGGGTGGAGCCAAACCCAGGGCGAGAAAAACACAAAACGTCCCTCCTTACTTTGCAAAAGAATCACCCGGCAACCACACTGAACATGAACCACCGCCTTTTCAGAGTCCGGCCTTTGGTCTGTCAGAGTTAGTATTATCTGTAGTTTGGCGGGAAGCATAGCAAGGCTAACACAAACTAGCTCAAGTGTGTGCAATGTGAAAATAAAGACAGGTACACTGAACTCAACAGAAGCAAAAAGTACAAAAGCTGTAAAGAATGCTGTGAAACGTCGTTCTCCAAAGAGAAGTTCAAAGCCAGACAAGTCAGTCAGTCGGACTTTATTACAGTCAAAGACCAGTAAAAGTTATAACAATAAAACCTAGCTTTGTATATCAGCAGGCTATAAATTTGTGTCTTGGGTTATATGGACGTTTTAAAATCCTATTTAATATACGCTAAAATGGTGCACGTAAATTAAGTATTTAAAATTTCTCTTCTAATTTGTACTCTATTTAGTACTCAAAATACCCACCAGCAGAGGTGGGATCCAGCAGGTTCTCACAGGTTCCCGAGAGTAGGTTACTAATTATTTGCGTGTGCCGAGAGGGGGTTACTAATTGGTGATTTTGCCACATGATTTTAACCTTAGTTACGCCCCTCCTCCGCTCCTCAGCAGTAGCTCACAGAACTTGAACAGTCTAGCACAGGGGTAGGGAACCTGCGGCTCTCCAGATGTTCAGGAACTACAATTCCCATCAGCCTCTGTCAGCATGGCCAATTGGCCATGCTGGTAGGGGCTGATGGGAATTGTAGTTCCTGAACATCTGGAGAGCCGCAGGTTCCCTACCCCTGGTCTAGCAGGAGGTGCACCGGTGTGCGTGGCAGCCTGTGCCTGTATGCATTCATTTCCCGCCCAAGGACCGGCGCAGTGGCTGCGTCCTTGCCACAGCCCCGCCCAGCAATGCCCCGCCCCCGGAATGCCCGGCCACGTCCCCGTCATGCCCCATCCAGCTCCATTGGCGCTACGCCACTGTTTGAATCCCAACACTATGGGAACCTGTTACTAAAATGTTTGGATCCCACCACTGCCCACCAGATGCCTTGGGGAGCTCACATGCAGGATGTGAAAGCAATGGCCTTCTGCTGCTGCTTCTCCCGAGCACCTGGTCTGCTAAGGCATTTGCAATCCCAGATCAAGAAGGATCAAGATTGGTAGCCATAGATCGACTTCTCCTCCACAAATCTGTCCAAGCCCCTCTTAGAGCTATGAGAGCTCGGTGTATGTATTATCAAATAGTGATCAGTTTCAATTTTGGGGGAGTGGGAAGAATCAATAAGCTGGAAATTCAAGTTTAAATAAATAAATGGGCACTTTTTAAAAAATCGTCATTTTTATTTTTCAGACCAGAACTTCTTGCAGATGTGGTGAAGGATACAGCCTCTGACAGCCTGGCAGCGATAGGTATATATATGGCTTGTTTCCCAGTACTTCATAAAATGGACAAATGGTTTCAATGAAAAAAGTGATCTTCCTGTTCTCTCTCCCTAGTTACCAGTACTTAGATTGTAAACATGACTATTAATTTACATTGGTAAAAGGTCATGTCAGGCAAAGCGTTTCCCTGTGGTGGTACAGTTCAATATGCCCCCTCGTGCCCCATTGTAGCTAACCTATTTATTATTTATTTAAGAAGAAGAGATGGGATTTATACCCCACTTTTCACTATCTTTAAGGAGTCTTAAAGCGGCTTACAAGCTCCTTTCCCTTCCTCACCCCACAAAAGACATCTTGTAGGTGGGACTGAGAGAATTTGAAGAACTGTGACTAGCCCAGGGGTAGGGAACCTGCGGCTTTCCAGATGTTCAGGAACTACAATTCCCATCAGCCTCTGTCAGCATGGCCAATTGGCCATGCTGGTAGGGGCTGATGGGAATTGTAGTTCCTGAACATCTGGAGAGCCGCAGGTTCCCTACCCCTGGACTAGCCCAAGGTTTCCCCAGCAGGCATGGGGAAACAAAACCCAGTTCACCAGATTAGAGTCTGCCACTCATGTGGAATCAAGCCCGATTCTCCAGATTAGAGTCCCCCACTTTTAACCACTATACCATTCTGGCTCTTAAGAGATTTCTGGGCTGCCTCATCTGAGTTTTCGGGGTAGCTTACGATTAGATTAATGTTAACAATATGAAAAACAAGTCCAGGAACATAAATGGTATAAAACTACCAGTAAAACGGGCACGGACCAGGAGTGGATAATTTAAAATGCTGGGTCCTGGGCAGGCAGTGGTAGCTGACTAAGGTTGGCTCCAGCCCCTGGTCTGCCCCCAGAATGCCCCCCCCCCCGTCACACTGGTGCAGGATTCTGCACTGGCGGGCCTTGGAACAGACAGCAGCTTCCAGGGCGGTGATGTGGAGCCGCATGGTGCCCACCTGGGTAAGTTGCCCCTCTGCCAATGCATTTGTCCTTTGCGCCAACGGGGTGGACACTCATGCCAGTGCCTGCTCTAGAGATGGTTCTGGCTAGCCTCTGAAGTATCTCATTTTTGCACCTGCGGGGAAATAGGTTGAACCCTAATAAGACACAAGGCATACATGGAATATTGTATTTAAGGGATAGGATTGGAACATCCATCTGGACCTTATTAGAAGAAGAAATCAGGGTCAGAGTGTTTCAAGGAAAGTTAGTGGTTAAGAACAGTGGACTCTAATCTGGAGAACTGGGGTTGATTCCCTGCTCTTCCACATGAAGCCTGCTGGGTGACTTTAGCCTGTCACAGTTCTCTCAGAATTCTACCAGCCCACGCAGAGGTAGGCAGTGGCAAACTACTTCTGAACGCCTCTTGCTTTGAAAACCCTATGGAGAAGAAGAAGAGTTTGGATTTATATCCCCCCTTTCTCTCCTGTAAGGAGACTCAAAGGGGCTTACAATCTCTTTCCCTTCCCCGCCCCACAACAAACACCCTGTGAGGTGGATGGGGCTGAGAGAGCTCCAAAGAGCTGTGAGTAACCCAAGGCCACACAGCTGGCATGTGTTGGAGTGCTCAGGCTAATATAGTTACCCAGATAAGCCTCCACAACTCAAGTCGCAGAGCGGGGACTCAAACCCACTGCTGCTCCTATGGGGGTGCCATGTCAGCTGTGACTTGATGTCATTTCCCACCACCAGATAAAATGAAGTAAAATAAATAAGAATCTTTCTCCTGTGCGTTTCTTCTTTCCTTGCCGGCAGTGAATGAGAGAGACTCCAGTGATCGTCTTATAGAAGAACCTATGAAAAGACCTGGATTTCATGGTGAGAATGGGGGCCTATTGGAGCTTCCGGCTCATTTGGTTTTAGTATTGCCTTGGGATGTTGGTTTGTTTTTCTCCCAAAAGGAGCACAACAGAGCCACCTACAGATAAAGCAAGTCTTTTTGCACAGTTGGGAATGCCCCAGGCATGCAGAAGAATAAGAGGATCAGCAAAAGGCCTTGTGGGAGTTGAGCATGCTCTAGGAGGCACAAAATGTTGAATGTGGTTTAGAGTCAATGAAAGGAAGTAAGAACAGAAGGCAATGGGGAAGTTGGCCTATATAATCAAGAACCTATAGAAATGTGGAACTGATGAATTGTGAATATGTGTGAAATTCTCCCTTTCCCAGAGGCGTAGCAAGGGGGGAAAGCACTCGGTGTACTGGTGCGTCCTCCGCCCTCACCCCGGAACGCCCCTGCCATGCCCCCGGGATGCCATGCACCATGCCCGTGCGTGCAGTGTGTCACACCCTCCCGTCCCCTTGGAGCCACGCCTCTGCCCTCTCCATTTATGATCCCTTAAGCCCCAATCTGTTTTTCCTAACAGTGAAAATACGATCATACAAATAATAAAACGTTGTTTTTTAGTTTTAGGTATTTGTTCCATTTTTGACAAAAGATTTTAATTCAGCGACTTAAGCCGACTGAATAGCCAGGCATTGTTTTTCCTTCCTACTGGCTGAAGCTTGTTGTTTAAAAATAGTGTTTTTATATATTTATAAATAGTGTTTTTATATATTTTTTTCCTGCAAATTTTTTCCTGTCTTTACAGAAAACTATGACACTCGGCTTTCCCGGATTGATATTGCAAACACGTTAAGGGAACAAGTGCAGGATCTATTCAACAAGAAATACGGTGAGCAAGAAAACGAAGTGCCGATCTGAGGGACTTGTCTATGAGGTTACCTTGTTTTGTCTTCACAGTAACCCTGTGAGGTGGGCTAAGCTACGAGAGGGAGAACAGTGTTTTTTAAAAGTTGAAAGTGTTGTGGAGAGAAGTTTTGCTCCCTGTAGTCTACTTCTGCCCTACGTAGGCTTTGCAGGATTTTGAAACAGGAGATAAAACTGCAAGACGCACTTGCCCAGAAGCCGATTTGTGGCTGAGTGGGAGTTGGGTTGACTATGCCCAAGCCCATTATGCTAACCACTGCACCACACTGCCCATGTCTCACCTCTCAGAATCATTATAGGATTGTATGGTGTAGCCTCATTTGGAATACACTGGCAGTCTGGATCTCAAGACTTTGCCATCAAACTAGAAAAAGGTATAAGACAAAAGTAATAAAAAGTAGGAACACCTTTCCTGTGATGTAAACACTGTGGTTTATAGAATTACAAATAAGGTGGTGGGTTTCCTTTTTTTCCTTCTCCTATAATACTATAAGGCCCCTTCCGCACATGCAGAATAATGCACAGTCAGTCCACTTTCACAATTGTTTCAAAGTGGATTTTGCTATTCTACACAGTAAAATCCAGTTTCAGAGTGCATTGAAAGTGGATTAAAGGTGCATTATTCTGCATGTGTGGAGAGCACTGGTGGAGAGGGTCTCTGTCAGGGTCCTTCAGTTAGTTGAGGCATATAGCTGAGGGGAGTGATGATATATAGCAAACTTATCGGCCAGCCCATACCTAGTGAGGTCCTCCTCCCAAATTATGCACTATTAGATCATCTGGTCTTTTTGGCTGGCTCCACACCAGTTAGCCAGTGTCTGCTAGTTCCCCAATGCCTGAACTGTATTTAGGCCAGGAGTACTATCAGAATCTGTACACTGCTGCCTTGTTAGTGCTATCTATTGTCCTGTTCCAGTTTAGTTTTAATCCACGTATGTGAGGAATCCTTGGCTTGATCCAGGAAGGGGTCTTCAGCATGCTCTTTTTAAAAAGATTCTTCTGTCTACCTATCTTTCAGGTGAGGCCTTGGGCATCAAGTACCCAGTCCAAGTCCCTTACAAGCGCATCAAAAGCAACCCAGGCTCGGTGATCATAGAAGGCCTCCCCCCGGGAATCCCATTCCGGAAACCGTGCACCTTCGGCTCCCAGAACCTGGAGAGGATATTAGCCGTAGCAGATAAAATCAAGTTCACGGTAACAAGGTATTTTGCCAGTTTGTGGATGTGGGAGGGCTGTGTCATTCTGTTCTGTAATCTGTATAATTGATTAATATTATTATTGATTAGCACTCAAACCCATTTTAAATTAAAATGAAATGGGCTTTAGAAAGGAGGGAGGGGGAGGGACTTTGTGAGTCCTGCTTGCCCATTGGCTGGGGGTTTGTCGTCAGATATTCCAACCTTTCGGCAATTATGCATAAGGATTGGATTTTCTCTCTCCCCTCCACTTTCAAGCTTGGAGCGGGTCCTCATCACATTCAACAACAATATAAATATATAAACAATATAGAATGAAATATCAACAGCAAGCTCAACGTATAAAAAGATATTACACCAACAAGACGGAGGTCAACAATATTCCTCTTCATTCTTCATGCGCAAAGCAAGTTCTTTGCTTTGTCTTACCGCTTTAGTGCAGCTTGTAACCTGGCAAATAATGCTTCCCTGCAGCATTTCTTTCTTTGTTTGTTTGCAGTATTTATAGTCTGCCTTTCTCACACCATGATTGATTGGAAACTGTCTGTAGTTAGTTTAGTTTGCTGATTGATATTGTATTGTTCTGTTTTCCAGACCTTTCCAAGGCCTCATCCCTAAACCTGGTAAGTATGGAATCTTTTAAAAAGCTCGTGTATGATCTAGTTTGCTCTTCCAGAAATGTCAAGGCCTCGATCATTTGTCTGTGCTTCCCATTTGGGGGACTGTCACCTGCGTGGTGTAGTGGTTAAGAGCAGGTGGATTCTAATCTGGAGAACCAGGTTTAATTTCCCCACTTCCTCCACCTGAGTGGCAGAGGCTTATCTGGTGAACCAGATGTGTTTCCGCACTCCTACATTCCTGCTGGGTGACCTTGGGCTAGTCACAATCCTTTGGAATTCTCTCAGCCCCACCGATCTCACAAGGTGTCTGTTGTAGGGAGAGGATGGGAAAGGAGCTTGTAAGCCACCTTGAGTCTCCTTACAGGAGAGAAAGGTGGGATATAAATCCGAAATACTCTTCTTCCTCTTCTTCTACTTCTTCTTCAGGAAGTGGGGCTATAGCTTGGTGGTAGAGCAACCGTTTTGCATTCGAATGATCTCAGGTGTAAACCTGGCATCTCCAGTTAAAAGGATAAAATAGTAGATGATGTGTAATACCTTAGTCCAGTGGTGGCGAACCTATGGCACGGGTGCCAGAGGTGGCACTCAGAGCCCTCTCTGTGGGCACGCGCAAACAGAGTCACCCCCCCCCCCCACACACACACAATTAGGCTGGCCTGGACTGCTGGGCTCGATTATTAGCATTAAACCTAAGACCTAGTTTTGGGGAAGCAGTGTAGATAATCCTGTTAAGCACTGTTAAACCCCACTGATTTTCATGCAAAGAACTAAAGCATGATCCTTTACCTGGGAGTAAGCTCAGTTGCTGGCAATGGGGCTTGCTTCTGAGTAAACCCTCCTAGGGTTGTGATTCATCCGTTGGAAGAGTTGCATGTTTCCTTCAAAGCAAAGCCACCGACTACCACCAAGCTTACTCCCGAGTAACGCATGCCTCGGAGCCAACTGTTTTTTCTGAACTAAAACCTCAGTATTCGGGTTAAATTGCCATGTTGGCACTTTGTGATAAATAAGTGGGTTTTGGGTTGCAATTTGGGCAGTCGGTCTCGAAAAGGTTCACCATCACTGCCTTAGCCTGACACCCTGGAGAATCACTGCCAGTCAGAGTAGGCAATAATTACCTTGATTGACCAGTGGTCCAACTCAGTATAAAGCAGTTTCATGTTCACTGTCAACAAAAATGAGCGATGGCTCAGTAGCAGAGTTTCATCCCCATCATCTACAATATAAAGGAATTCAGAAGATATTGGGAAAGATCATTCTCTGGTACAGAGCCTCTGTCAATCAGATTGCATGACGTGGAGCCTAGAACGCATGTCTTGACTCAACTAAAGATGCGCTCGCCTATTGATCCCGTTTCCCCCTCCTGAACTGGGGACCGGTCTGCAGGCAGATGACAGTTCCTCACTGCCTGTGTAGATCGTCCCGTGACTTGTCGAAGAGAAGGGAGCAGCTGTTGTGTACCAAAAAGACTTTGCCTGAGCACAGGATGCCATTCTTGCACTCCAGAGCCATTGGTTCACAGTGAGGTATGTGCCCACTGATGCACCATTGCAGAACTGTATTAGGTAGCCTTATGCTACCATAGCAGGCCGTGAGCATCAGCGCAAGTGCTTTCAAACTGGATTGCTAATAACCGTCAGCAATTTTTTTTGCCTGATTTTTGTTTCCTTTTTTCCCTTCCCCCTTGTTTACTTGCAACCGCAGCATCTTCCCAGGTATCGGAAGGTAATCATTTGGTAACAACTCCCTCTGCCTTTCTGTATATTTCTTTCCCTCTCCCGAACCGTGTGTATCGTGATGAAACTCCCCTGTTTCCCAGAGCTGTTTGTTGTTCTATATTGCTCCAAATAATCACCAGCTGTGAATAGCTTCCAGAGTTAGGTGTCTTATTACTATCCCGGCAGTGTTCAGTTGATTGATTAGATTAGAAATCTGCGGCTTGATTAAAATGGTTTTCCCCCTTCATCCTTAGACAGAAAAGCATCCTTCCTTTTTTACTGTAGAAGAGGGGAGAGCTCTGTCGAGGCGGTTTGTGCTCTGCACCATCAGAAAACGTAGAGTGGGATTGTAAATTGAAGGGGGGCTCCAGATGTTTTTCAATGCTGTGGCCGTCTTTCTGGGCTGATGTGTTATTTGTCTGTTGTTGTTGGTCCCTTAACATTTTGTATAGTTTTGACATTTGTTTTGAAAGGAACTGTTCGTTGGCCACCTTGCGGATTGATAGATTGGAAGTATTTGAAACAAATACGTTTGAAAGTGTGTGGTTTTGCCCTCTGCCGTTATAGCCTGGCCAGTTCAAGAATTTAAAAGTATAACTAAAATCTACTATTATTAGAAGTTTGCACGTCAGTATGAGCAAAGGGCTGAGGAGGGGCTGAGGAGAGGTGTACAGCTTATCAAAAGTGCTAGACGATATGTACTCTTTTCAGTCATGCAATTGTGTTTCACGCAGCCCTTAAATTTAGCAGTTGGCCTACTCTTCCCCAGGGCATCTGGGGGGAATCTTATTTTTTTCTGAGGGAAAATTATATCGCTTGAGTGACTTAGAAAATGATTTTTCCCTATATCAGGAAGTCTGCAAAGTGGAAGGCTGATTTAAGCTTGTGAAATGTTTTCAAAGGGTCAACTTGGAAATTCACGTGCCAGGTAGAAGCAGAATATATAAACAGAGGTTGAAGTACATGCTGATTTGCTTCATCTGCATAATCCATCTTGTCTCTTACTTAAAAAAACACAACACACCAAGGATTCTTATTAAACTTTCTAAGCAACATTGTACGTAAGATGTTTGCAGTTGCTTGTTTTGTATGTGAAATCGCATCGAGAAGGCAGATTTAAGTGGGCCCAGATAGGCAAGGAGGGGGAAAAGGGCAAAATAACCTAAAATGCACAAAATATAGATGTGCATTTATAAAGAAGCAGATACACAAAAATAACTTGAAAGACTCTGTGAGAAGCAGCCCAGATCCCAGGGGGTAATAGTCACAGAGCAGCCAGCAAAAGATGAGAGAATCCCCAAACGTCAATTGCAACTGCTAGGGGAAACTTGAAATTGTATACAAATGAAATCAGGGAGAAGCCATCAACGAAATGCACCAAGATCATTTTAAATGTTGCAGTGGGCTATTTTCCCCCCTATTTTTGACGTTTTTACTGTGTTTCTTGTCTTTGCCTTTTGATACCTGGAACCCTTGGGAGAACAATGACTTAAAATCCCTTGAATACACCAAATATAAAGGTGGTGTCGGTTCTCTCAGATTAACAGTTTTTGTCTTACGAACACTTGAATGTGTGAAGATGCTTTGTTCAGAGTCAGGTGTATCCATCAGTAGCCGCCATCTTGGGTCTCAGGAAGATGGGTCTGCTCTTTTCCTTCAGCCCAGGATAGTTTAACAGGTTAGCCAGCTAGAAAGAACGCTTCTGCTACCATGGAGCTACATGGCCCTTTCTGACACACAAACCTGTCTCATAGGAACAGCTTTCACCCATATGAACCTACCCAACCACTAAAGTGATCTTTGGAGGCCTGCTTTAGGTGCCCCCGCCATCTAAGGCTACATGGGTGGTAACCTGAGAAGGATCGTGGCACCAAAACTGTAGAATTCCCTCCCCAGGGCAATTCATATGGCCCCTTCTATCATCCCCATTCACCAGAGGATGAAGACTTTTTTGTTTAGTCTGTTATTCTCTAGCTGACTCTGTTTCCTTTTTGTGTGTTTATGTTTTATTGGAGTTGTTCATTGCTTTACGTATATATCTATATGTGTTTTTAAGCGTGTTTTAATGATTTATTATCTGCTGCTTTGGAAATCAGAAGTTGGAGGGAAAAGCAGCCTTAAAATGTTTAAAATGAATAAAATCAACATAAAATACCAGATCACGCCAGGGATCTCTCAAGCTCAGTATTGTCTATTCTGACTGGCAATGTCTCTCTGAATCTCAGGCACTGAAAGATCCTTCCCAACATCTGCAATTGAGATCCTTTAACTACAGATGCTGTAGGCTGAATCTTTGGCCCTTTCCGCACACGCAAAATAATGCGTTTTCAAACCACTTTCACAACTGTTTGCAAGTGGATTTTGCCATTCTGCACAGCTTCAAAGAGCATTGATAGCAGTTTGAAAGTGCATTATTCTGCATGTGCGGAATGAGCCTTTGAGGCTTTCTGCATGCAGAGCTAGTGGTTTGTCACTGCTGGTTTTTGACGTTGCTGGCAATGCACCGATGTCACTTCTGGCATGACAGGAAGTGACGGCAGCATGTCACCAGCAACATTGTAGCTAGAGTGTTGTTGTTGACACACTGGCGTCACTTCCTGTCATATCAGAGGTGACATCAGCATGTCAGAACACAGATGATTGCCCCACACTCTGAGTGGTGGCAGGAAGGGCCTATGGGAAATGATGACCCCATAGGTAAGTGTTATTTCTCTAGACCAGTGGTTCTCAACCTTCCTAATGCCACGACCCTTTAATACAGTTCCTCCTGTTGTGGTGACCCCCAACCATAAAATTGGTATATATAAATAAAAAGACCGTTTTCCGATGGTCTTAGGCGACCCCTGTGAAAGGGTCGTTCGACCCCCACAGGTTGAGAACCACTGCTCTAGACCAGTGATTCCCAAAGTGGGCGCCACTGCCCCCTGGTGGGTGCTGTAGCGATCCAGGGGGGCGGTGATGGCCACAGGTAGAAACATTAATACATATATCTTTCTGTTTAATTGCTATTAAAATTTTAAAAAATTAATTTCCAGGGGGCGCTAAGTAATATTTTTTCTGGAAAGGGGGCGGTAGGCCAAATAAGTTTGGGAACCACTGCTCTAGACAGTTATGGTGCATGTGAAAGTATCTGTATTGGTTTACTTAGCTCACTGATATGAACACTGGAGGGTAGTGATTCTTCAAGGTTTCAGGCACAGGAGAATTATTCCAAACAGCAACTACCTGAGATCATTGAGTGCAAGATGCCTAGGGGGTTGAGCCTGGGAGCCTTCAGCACAACCTGCACGTGCTGTATTTCCAAACCGCGCTGCCTCCACAAGTACTATCTGCTCGAGCTGGTAGCTGCTCTCCAAGGTCTCTGGCAGTAGTCTTTTTTGCCTACTGCACCACTTGAGCCCTTCCCAGTACATAAAGTTGCCTTACACTAAGCCACCCCATTGGTTCATTGACCTAAGTATGGTCACTTCTGATTGGCTGCAGCACCCAGGTTTCAGGTATCTGTCTTTCCTAACCCAGTTCTCTGAGTTCCACAGACCTGGAGATGCAAGGGGAATCAACCTGCGACCTTCTGGGCTGCAACCAGTAGTGGGATTCAGCAGGTTTGCACCACTTTGGCAGAACCGGTTGTTAAAATGGTGCTTGTAAACAACCAGTTGTTAAATCATTTGAATCCCATCACTGGCTGCAACCCAAACGTTTCCATGCACAAACGTCTGTGATCAAAGGCTGCAGCTGGCCCAAAGCAATGCGCACACCACGGTCATCAGGGTCCCTGCCACGCCACTCTTATTATCTGACTTTCTTGTTGTAGGATCTCGGACTGTGGAGGGGTCTGTCCTTCAGGACCACCTAGATTTCTACTGCGTTTGTCTTGTGCAGCGAACTAAACCCTTCTTACCATTTTCTCCCCCTGCCCCTCTTTCTCTTAATGTACTCTGAAGCCCCTAGGCGGATATCCACCTTGGAAAAAGCCTATGCTGCTTTGCACGGTACGTTGCTCAGTTGCTGTGTTGTAGATGGTAGCAGACAAGGAACTGGTCCTAAAAAGAAACAAGGTGTCTCCAAAAGAAGAGTGTGTGTGTGTGGGGGGGACGGACATGAAGAAGGGTGTAAATTTCAGAGCGGGAGGGGGGGGAATAACTTCCTGTTGGAGCAATAGATGGTGACATGTATTGCCTATGATCTAGAACAGGGGTCTGCAACCTGTGGTTCTCCAGATGTTCATGGACTACAAATCCCATCAACCCCTATTGGCCATGCTGGCAGGGGCTGATGGGAATTGTAGTCCATGAACATCTGGAGCACCATAGGTTGGCCACCCCTAATCTAGAAGATCCCTGGTTCAAAGTCATGGTATCGCAATAATCATTTAAAAGGTGTGTCACAGTCAGTGTCAGACTAGGATCCAAGAGGACCAAGTTCAGATACCTATTCTGCCCGGGAAGCTCACCTGGGTGACCTTGGGTTAGTCATTTCCTCTCAGCCCAACCTACGCCTCAGGGTTGTTTCAAGGATAAAATGGAGAGGGAGAGTGGGGTAGACCTCCTTGAACTCCTTGGAGAAAAGATGGGATGAAGATGTGTCAATCGCTAAATAAACCCTCCCCTTTCTGAGCTGATGTGGCCACTCTAACCCATGCTTTCGTATCCTCATGGTTGGACTTCTGTGATAGGCTCTACGTACATGGGACTGCCCTTGAAGGCACCCAGGAAAGTACAGCTAGTTACGTGGCAGTTAGATTGGCCCCTTCCGCACATGCAGAATAATGCAGTTTCAATCTACTTCCAGTCCACTTTGAAGCTGGATTTTACTGTGTGGAATAGCAAAATCCACTTGCAAACAGTTGTGAAAGTGGATTGAAAGTGTATTATTCTGCATGTGTGGAAGAGGCCAGAGTTATCAAGCAATAGCGTGCAATCACACCTCATACTGGCTGCTGGTTTGTTTCCCAGTTGGATTCAAAGTCCTTTGGTGCAATAGAGCCGATATATCTGAAAGACCGTGTCTCCTCATACGTCACCAGTTATGGAAAGGATGTGGCATGGCATAGCCCAATCTCATCAGATCTCAGAAGCTAAGCAGGGTGGGTACTTGGATGGCAGACCACGAGGAAGACTACAGAGGCAGGCAACGGCAAACCACCTCTGCTTCTCACTTGCCTTGAAAGCGCCTTGCTGGGGTTTGCCATAAGTCAGTTGCCACTTGATGGTGCTTATGTACATAGTTCTATTTCTAGTTGTTCCCCCCACTTAAGGTGGTCTGCTAAAGCCTGTTCCTTCTCTACAGTGACTGTGTGGAATGGGCTCTTTAAAGAAGCAACAGGCAGAAGTACAACCTTTAGCTGCTTTTAGGTGATGTTATCAGGCTGTTTTATTTGTTGTGGTTTTTAATGGGGGTTTGAGCTGCAGGCGTTTTGTTGTTTTTGTCTCTTTTAAATCATATTTTGTGTGTGTTGAATGTGGAATTGTGAGCCAAGGGTTATAAGGTGGGTTATAAATGTTGTAATAAATTGAGATCTTAGGATTCTGAGATTGGGATATCCATGGGGGAAGAGGGTACACTACTTCTACACACTTTTAGGTGCTCATCCCAAAGGAGGATACATCCGTTAATGCTACTTGGCATGATAAGCTGAAGGATATCTCTGCGTTCAAGGCAAGATACCCTGCGTACTAGTTTCTTGAGCGCAAAAAAAGGGTGGAAAGCTGTCGGTTTCACACCCTGCTAGTAGGTTTCCTGGAGGTCTCTGGTTGGCTGCTATAGGAACAGGATGCTGGAGCATATCAAACCAGCAAGGTATAGAGGTTAAGAGCGGCAGACTCTAATCTGGAGAACTGGGTTTGATTCCCCACTCCTCTACATGAGTGGTGGACTTTTATCTGGTGAACTGGATTTGTTTCCCTGTTCCTCCACATGATGCCTGCTGGGTGGCCCTGTGCTAGTCACAGTTCTTTCAGATCTCCCTTAGCCCTACCTACCTCACAAGGTGTCTGTTGCAGTCAGGGGATTTGTGGTCAGGTGTTTGTCAATTGCGGTCAGGTGTTTGTCAATTGCTCTCATTACAGGAGAGAAAAACAGGGTATCCTCCCGCTCCTCCTTCTCTTCTTCTTCCTCCTCCTCCTCCTCCTCCTTTTCCTTCTCTGCTTCTCCTCCTTCTCCTCCTCTTCCTCTTCCTTCTTCTTCTATTTTTGGTTTGATCCAGTATACCTGCCATTCTCTGGTTTTTGTGACACGAGCCCCAATAGTGTGTCTAAGAAAGTGCTCTGGCCCAACGGTCAATAATATGTTTTTCAGGCAGAACATTCCTGGTTCAGTCCCGAGTGTCTCCTTCAAAAAAAAAAATCTCAAATAGGAGAATTAGGAAAGCCTGGAAGGCTCCTTAATTGTTACTGATTTGGACTAGAGAATTCCAAATTTTATTCTGTATCCAGTTTCAGCCCGATTGGGGTGGCTTTCTGATTTTGGGAACTTGTTATTTGAGGTTATAAAGTGGAGGATTTTAATATTTTGTGAACCGCTTTGTAAGGTTTTAAATGACAATATGAAAATGCTGAGAATAAATATGTAAAAAAACATTACTCTTCTGAATAAAGCAAATGTACTCTTCTCCCCCAAATCTATCTTTTATCCCTTTCTTTGTCTGCTACCATCTACACACTCATGTATATCCAACTGAGCATCAGTGGTGGGATGGGGGTGGTGAGCCCTCTTCCTCAGCCACCAGACTTTCAGACCCTATCCACACCTTTAAGTCCTCAGCCTGAAAGGTGGAGGGTGATCCATAAGGAATAGCTGTCACATGCCACAAGGAAGTCAGGCCACAGTTTCTGTGCTATGAGTACTTGGAAAAGGCTGTGGTTAGTGGCTAAGGACAGAAATTGTTTGGTCAAAGGTTGTTCTGCATTTAAGCTTCCCTCTGAGAATGGCCAGTATGGGACAGACGTTCCAGAAACTTCTCTGTTGTCACGCAGACCTCTGGAGAATGTTCTCCTTAGAGAGACAGCGTGGTGTAGTGGTTAAGAGCAGGTGGATTCTAATCTAGAGAACCAGGTTTGAGTCCCCCCTCTTCCACCTGAGTGGCTGAGGCTCATCTGGTGAACCAGATGTGTTTCCGCACTCCTACATTCCTGCTGGGTGACCTTGGGCTAGTCACAGTTCCCTCGGAACTCTCTCAACCCTGCCTACCTCACAGGGTGTCTGTTGTTGAGAGAGGAGGAGAAAGGAGCTTGTAAACCACCTTGGGTCACCTTGCAGGAGAGAAAGGTGGGGTATAAATCCAAGCTCTTCTTCTTGGTATGGGCCCTCGCCCAGGCTGATAGGTAGCCCTCTGAGTGCCAAACAAAATGATTAGGTCTTGCACCAGAATAATTGGGTTTGCTCCAGAATTAGAAGAAATGGTTGAGGCTGGATTCCAATAAACTTTCATTATATTCCGCAATGGGGGTAAACAGGTTTGTTCCCGTTTTTTCAGAGTCCTGTGTCCTTTCTCATTAACATGAAGTCTCCTTGAGGCCTTTCACACATTTGAAAGAAGAAAAGCCTTATCTAACTTGGATTGTTTGTTGTCAGATTCTAGAGGTGGATTGGAAGATGAGTGGAGCTGATCCTTGACTTGGTCAGATATTTTTCTCCTTTTTTGTCCACCTCAGTTTTATCTCATCTTTCCTATGAAGAGTTTGGCAGGGCATGCATCACTCTCCCTCATTTTATCCTCACAGCAGTGACCCCCTGAGGTAGGGTTGGGCTGAGAACGCGCTGACTAGCCAAAGGTCACCTAGCAATCTTCGGGGAGATTTGAACTCACATGAAACTGAGGCATTTGGTCACATTTTGAGAAGAGAAGAGTTGCTGGAAAAGTCTCCATCATTTCCACTGAGAAGGTCTCTGATAGCAGGAGTCATGAAACCCCTTTCTCTGCTTGAGATCCTAGGAAAACCTTTGCCAATCCGAGCAAGCAAGTCTGAGCCACGAGACGCGCCAACGACTTGCCTCAGTATATAAATTAGCGTCATCCATTTGTATACCTTCCTTCTGTCCCTCACACTCTCCCTGATATTTACACAAATGGAGGCTGGACTACATGTTTACTTGGTGGGCCACAAAATCTGGATCAATGTTTTGGGGGTCAATTGCAGGGCTGCATTAGATATTGTCCAAGAGACACAACATGTGTGAGAAATTCCAGACAGGGTCAAACTACTCATTACATTTTGCATGAGTTTGCCCTGCGGGGGGCTTGTAGCCATAAAGCAGCAGAGAGGTCCCAGGGGCAATTCTGAGGGAAAGCACATCCAGGAGTCTGATTCAAATCAGGACTGCGGTTGAAGGGGGAAAGCTCCTGCTTCATCCTGCTCTGTTTTTCAGAGTATTGCTGAGAAGTATTATCTCACCTGTCTGGATGGGGCTCCACGTGCACTGACTGTTTACGTGTGCAGCTGCCTGATGGCTCAGGAACACATCCCGGGAGGGAAGGCAAGAGGTCTCCATGCCCAGGGATGCAGATCTGAATTGAGGTCTTTCAGCAATTTTACATGGAGTTTCCACTGCGGGCATGTAGATTGGCCTTGTGTCAACGTGGAAACCAGTCCTGGGGCCAATCCTGGGGATGAAAGCTGTTCCTGAGTTATAATTGTTGTAATGACATCAGCAGGAGACACCAATGAAACCATGCAAATTTTCAATCTCTGTTTCTGTTCCTTTGCAGATGAGGATGATGCCAACAGGTTGGGCGAGAAGGTGATTCTCCGAGAACAAGTGAAGGAGCTGTTCAATGAAAAATACGGTGAGGAGCCCTGCTCCCTCCCTCTAGCACTTGCTGAAAGAAACCAAGGCTTGAATACTGGCAATATTGTGGTTTCCTAGCAACGCTAGCAGTACGCACTACAGAGTGCATTTATTCCTGAAATATACATGCGCTGCTTCTATCATTTTGGGCTTTTTAAACAGAGTATTTTCATGTTTGATTTCAGATTTTTCTGCAAACCTGGGCCTTTTTCAGGTTTATTGGATGATCTGTCTTGTCTGGTCATGACTCCAATTTCCTGATTTAAGTATCTACAGAAGGGCCCATGTTAAGAATCATGTGAATAGATCAGGGGTCTTCAACCTGCGGCTCTCCAGATGTTCATGGACTACAAATCCCATCAGCCGCTGCTGGGAATTGTAGTCCATGAACATCTGGAGAGCCGCAGGTTGCAGACCCCTGGTATAGATGAAGAGAATTTTAGCTCATGTTTTTGAGAGCCTCTGCTACCCTCTGGCAGGAATGAAGTTCTATCATGGAAGTTCTATCTACCCTTCTACCTTGCCTTGGCTGTTTTTACAGGAGAGGCCTTGGGTCTCAACCGGCCAGTCCTGGTGCCATATAAACTGATCAGGGACAGTCCCGATGCCATTGAAGTTACCGGCCTGCCAGATGACATCCCTTTTCGAAACCCCAACACCTATGACATCCACCGGTTGGAGAAGATCCTCAAAGCGCGAGACCGTATCCGGATGGCCATTGTAAACCAGCTCCAGTAAGTCTGGCTGCTTTGGTGTTCAGTGCATGCAGCCACAGTGGCCTCTGCTGGCGTGATCTCGGAACTGCCTTTTCCTTTGGCAGGGAAAAAAAATTCAGCCATATTGGAGCATACCAAATTAGCACAAATCACAAACTTCTGACCATACCAGATCTCTTTGTCAAGCTTGATGTTACAAGGCTCACCAATAGTAGAGTGGAAAGGTTGATGGGTCGTTGATGAAGTGGGTTGGGTTCCATGGAACGGGCATCTACTGGGGACCTTTTCTGGATTTTGGACTCTCTGGATTCTTTGGACTATCAGGGTGGGCGGGCCATGACATACGACGAGTAGGTTCAGTGTATTGCCGAAGGCTTTCATGGCCGGATTCACCTGGTTGTTTTGGGTTTTCCGGGCTCTGGTAACCTAACGTTTGTTTCTAACGTTTCGCCTCCATCTGTGGCTGGCATCTTCAGAGGTGTATCACAGAGGGAAATCTTCCTGCTGTGATACACCTCTGAAGATCTACCAGACCACGGCCACACAGCCCGGAAAACCCACAACAACCAGTAGGTTCAATGTCTGATAGATCTGTGACCCCTGCTCTCTTACTGCGGATTCTTGCAGATTCTGCTGTGTTTTGCACGCGTCTTTATGAAATCTGCTTGCTGTTGCCGCTGCATGCTGATATACTATTTATTAAAGAAGCACATTTTGGATATATTCATGTAGAATTTATATAATATGTTGTAGCCAGGGTGTAGTAGGTTTGTCTTTATTTTTGGGTGGTTCCATTTCCACTGCGCCCATTCATTCATTCATTCATTCATTCATTCATTCATTCATTCATTCATTCATTCATTCATTCATTCATTCATTCATTCATTCATTCATTCATTCATTTTCATTATCTATGTCATACTGGCAGGGCTAGATGAAGACTAAAATTTCCACTGATGGAACGTTATGTATTGAATGTGTCATTTGCATTATTGTTTGATTTCTGGGAGCCATGTTTTCGACTGAAAAGTAGGATGGAAATATAATAAATGCTTCATGAACATGGAATTTGTCAGTCAGAATTTAAGATTCTCTCCATTCAGACATCCTACACAGTGAAGCAGTGCTAGCCAGTGAAAGCTTGGTGAATTTTTGAGAGAGGCTTTGAGTGGTACTAATCTAAACCACACATATTTTTTTTCAAAATGCAGGCCGTTTGCAGACATGGGCCTGGAGGCCAAACAGCCAGGTAGGTTGAAAAATGAAAGGGGGGGGGGGGGAAGCCCCGAAGTGTCAGCATGGAGAGAATCAATCTGTGCTTAGTCTGTTTATTTTATTCGCTTTGATACCCCGCCCCCCTCAGCTGTAGGCTGACATACACACTGGGCAGCTTTCATACGTAATTTCAGTTACAGTCATAAAACAATTTAGCAATTAAATAGTTTAAACATTTTAAAAACTGCAACATTTAAAAACGTTCACAGAGGGTGATTTGAATACCAAGATCTTCTGTCCCTTAAATATCAGAATCTTAACAGTATTTATCTATTTTGACCCACGCTTTCCCTTTTATGCTCAGAGTGGGATAAGTGGATATCCCCTTCCTCCCTTTTTTTATTCCGACCGCATCCCTCTAAAGTGACTCCCATAACCATTCTGCATAAGAAGAATCCTCCGTATGTTCCGCCTCTTTCATGTATCTGCAGAAATGAGCCGTGACTCACAAATGCTCACCCTGAAAGAAATGCTGCTAGTTGGTTCTGGTGGGTTTTCCGGGCTGTGTGGCCGTGCTCTGGTGGCTCTTGTTCCTAACATTTCGCCTGCATCTGCGGCTGGCATCTTCAGAGGTGTATCACAGAGGGAAGTCTGTTACACACTGTGTCTGTTAGGAGCAAGATCCACCAGGCCACACAGCCTAGAAAACCCACCAGAACCAGTTGAATCCGACTGTGAAAGCCTTCGGAAATGCCGTTAGTTTTTAAGCTGCCCCAGACTTTTGTCTTGTTCTGCTACAACAGACAGGCCCCAGATCACCCCGTCAACTTTTGGGCAGAGTAAGGATTTGAACCTGGACCCCTGGATGCTAGTCCAACAACCTAATCACTATACCATGCTAGCTGTCCAGCTATTCCCTGTAGAGCTCCTGCATGTTTTGGGCAGGAGGGTAGCACAGGAACAGAACTGTAAAGTTTGACTTGCATTGTACATACAGGGGTCTGCAACTCCTGGCTCTCTCTCTCTCTCTCTGTCTGTCTGTCTGTCTGTCTGTCTGTCTGTCTGTCTGTCTGTCTGTCTGTCTGTTTCCATGCATTTATTTCTCCACTCAGCCCACATAAAGCCTACCCCAACAAATTCCAGGGTTTGGGCTGGGGCTACAATCAGAAGAGAGCTGGTACAAATCCAAATCCAAAACAAAACAAAAAAGCATAAAAGGGAGTATAAGGTGGTGGAAGGGAGGGCACCGCTTATAAAGGATCAGCCGTATTTCTGATGGGTTAATACGCCAAATTTACCGGCGGTGTGTGGTTTAGGTGGCGAAAAGAATTCTCTAGTCTGGAATAGAAATTCAGTGGAGGCCAACATCTAAGTAGTTCAGTCTTTGCCAAGAAGCTACAAAACAACAGAGGGAGGGTAGAATTTGAAGGAAAGATGGAGTAGATGAGAGGCTCAGCTTTAAACTGCTGAAGCAGCAGATGGGAAGGGGTCCGTCAACACCTCCCCCATCACAATGTACTGTGTGACCGCATCCAAAATTCCAGGTGTGTGTCTCACACTAGAGAGAAAGCAGCTGGGGAGAAAGGCTGGTAAAATTAACACACATTTCTCCCTTCGAATTCTCCTAGAAACCGACAGCAGCGTTCCTAAGCGGAAGCGGAAGCGCATCTCAGAAGGAAATTCGGTTTCTTCCTCCTCCTCGTCATCTTCCTCCTCCTCTTCCAATCTGGAGTCCACATCATCAGCCAATCAGATCTCGCTTGTGGTAAATATATTAGCAGCTCTCGTAGTTCTCACTGAGTCAGTCCATCTCTCCTGGGTTGTCCCATTTCCTACTGCTATTGGAAGCAGGTTCATGTTAGGTCTCAAACCTTGAACCAATAAACGAACCCTGGGGGTTCGATCAGAAGTTTTGATTGAAGGCAGCGAGCCCCTAGCTCAGGGGTAGGGAACCTGCGGCTCTCCAGATGTTCAGGAACTACAATTCCCATCAGCCTCTGTCAGCATGGCCAATTGGCCATGCTGGTAGGGGCTGATGGGAATTGTAGTTCCTGAACATCTGGAGAGCCGCAGGTTCCCTACCCCTGCCCTAGCTTAATAAAGCCGGTTCTGGGGGAACCTGGCTTTCCTAGGTTGTTATATCCTTACTCGAACCCCCATCCCGTTTCCCAAGCAAAAGTGTGGAAAATAATTGTTTTGTGGAGGCCTCGGTGCCTCAAGGTCGCCGAGAGAGAAACATATGCCTACTAAGCCTCCCCGCTGTGGTTCAACGAACGTCCTGCTGTCCGAGACTGAGACACTTCTCAGGGTTGCCTCTAGTTATTTACAATCAGTGTGAAGCAGTAAACATCAAGGAGAGAGATACAGGAAGGAAAGAGGAGCCCCTTTAACATATCAATCAGTGCACATATCAATCAGTCAAGATCAAACACTATACAATACATCTGAATACAGTGCCTTTCAAGCTTTGGTTCTGACATTTCCCTACTTGGGAGGCTGGTGATAAAACATGTTTGCATGCAGAAGGTCCCATGTTTAAATAGTATCTTTTGTTAAAGGGTCTCAACTAGCAGGCATATTAGGCTCTCCGTATGAGATTTGGGAGAGCCACAGAATAAATAACACTGAGGCAGCTAGACCACAACTATGACTGGGGAACAAGACCGCTGAGAGTGTTTTGGGGTTTTGAGCTGACTGTCTGTCCTGCACCGTTGTGATTTCCTAACTCATCTTTTCCAGCAATGGCCCATGTACATGTTGGACTACGGCGGGCTCAATGTTCAAATCCCAGGACCCATCAACTATTAGAATCTCCGCTGCTGAACCGAGACCTCAGACGAACGAATCACAGACGATGACAACCTGTAATTTTTTTTATGTACAAAATGTATATTCCAATATGTATCAATGCCTTTTAGTTTTTCCAATGATTTTTACACTATATTCCCGCCTCCAGGGCCTTTTTGAATAAAAAAAAAATTAAGGAGGTGTTGCCTTGCTATGAAAAGTGCTTCCAGTTATTGTGTCCTTTTTGGGCCAAGGAAGAGGGTGACCAAAATGATTTAGAGGGATGGAGAACCTTACCTAAGGTAGTATGAAGAACAAAGGAAGGAAGAAAAGGTACGCAGTCCAATTGGAGTGGCACCACAGAGACTGAGAAGATTTTCAGGATATCAACTTTCATGAGTCAAAGCTCCCTTCATTAGATACAAGGTACACCAAATATCTTGGACTGGTGTCCACCAGGTATGTCCATCAATACCACAGGCTAAGCGTGAAGGGCCAAGGGGATTCCCATCCATGCCCAGGGGGACATATGGGGTCAAAAGTCCCCGGACTGTGGCCATTTAGTCACATGGGTGGTGGTGGAAAATCACTTCCCACACCCCTCCTCTTTTCCCCCTGGCCACACCCCCCACACCAGCAAGCCCGGTGCATCGCGCCCCCTTTCCCCTTGGTGCTACACCATTGCACAGAGCCCATCTTTCAAACCAGCCATTTTCTCCAGGTGAACTGAACTCTGTCGCTTGGAGATCAGTTGTAATAGCAGGAGATCTCCAGTCACCACCTGGAGGTTGGCATCCCTCACTGGAGCGGCTCCCAAGCTGGGGACATCCTCCACCAAGACATTGCCAATAAATCCCAACCCCTCATTGCTTGATTGCAAGAGAAATTCCTGATTACTTTATTACTGTTTTCAGCCTGCCGCTAATTCTTGCTATTTTCTGCAATTGTCCGCCTTTTCAAGCGGAGCCTGTTCTTCGTGTGTGGTTTCTGTGTGCGAAATGATTATCCGCGGAGGGGACTTTTGTTCCATTGCAATTAAGATCCCAGAGACGTGATCCTCCCGCATCTCCTTCTCTATTATGACATTTGAAGGAGTTCTGACGATTGGGGAGGGAGGCTGCGTGGGCGCTCAGGCGTTCTAGATTCAATAACCACTCTCGTCAGAAGTGGCGAAACATGGAACAGGCTTGTTTTTTTAAAAAAAAAAATCCCAAGCAGATGGCATTTCAATGGGTTTAATTAAAGAATGACAGTTTTGATGAAAATCATTTTTTGAAAACGAAATGACGCCACAATTCTGTCAGAAGTTGGAACAAACAGCATCTGTAACTTCTCGGCTGGTCTTGGAATTATCTGGGGAGAAAAGGTGGAACATCATCCCAAAGCAACTGGGCGCTTGGGGCATCAAAAGGCCAGAGGTGAAAAGTGTAGTATCCTTTAGAAATTACAGTAAATCCTCCCTGCATGATCTGGAAGAGTCTTAGAAGAAGAGGAAGAGGAGTAGTAGTATTAGTAGTTTGGATTTATATCCCCCCTTTCTCTCCTGTAGGAGTCTCAAAGGGGCTTACAATCTCCTTGCCCTTCCCCCCTCACAACAAACACCCTGTGAGGTAGGTGGGGCTGAGAGAGCTCCGAGAAGCTGTGACTAGCCCAAGGTCACCCATCTGGCTTGTGTGGGAGTGTACAAGCTAATCTGAATTCCCCGGATAAGCCTCCACAGCTCAGGCGGCAGAGCGGGGAATCCAACTCGGTTCCTCCAGATTAGATACATGAGCTCTTAACCTCCTACGCCACTGCAAGGACAGACTTTACCGCTGTGGACTGAAAGTGGAAGAGATGGATAAATGCTCTTCCTAATGAAAGACCAATTCCTGCACATGGAAAAGTAGCTTGTCTGTCTTTGGAATCCTTCCCCCTGACATTTTATTTTTCTGATTTTTCTGATTTTTCTCATTTTTGCATGGAGGAATGTTTTGTCATGAGAACTACCAGCTGTGGTCTGAATTGTTACAGACACAGGTTCATTATTATTGGATAAAACCAGGCATACTGGAAAATATGTGAACAGATCCAAGTATGGGGGGTGGGTTCGAATCAGGGCCATGATGCAAAGGGAGGAATTACCTCTCCTTCCCACTGTTGTTCGACCTCAGTTGGTCCCTGGAGCTGTTTGCTCCATATAAGAGCAATCTGCACCCCGCCCCCCAAGGTCTTGTAGCAGTTAAAAATACAATTATGTGTAATGTATCCATGATAGAAGACCTTGGAGTATGGGTAGTCCATAAGCTAATTACGAGCAGCCAGTGTGTTGTAGCAGCTAAAAAGGCTAATGCAATCTTGGGGTGTATTAATGGAGGTATATCATCCAGATTGCAAGATGTCATAGTTCAGCTGTACACTGCATTGGTCAGGCTGCATCTGGAGTGCTGTGTGGAGACCTCTCTTCAAAAAGAATGTGAACAGACTGGAGCAGGTACAGGGGAGAACAACAAGGAGAATCAGGGGTCTGGAGCCCAAGTCCTGCAAGGAAGGACTCAGGGACTTAGGAATGTCCAAGAGGAGAAGAGGAGCTTGAGGGGGGACATGATTGCTCTCTTCAAGTATTCAAAGGGCTGTCCCTTACAGGAGGACAGGGGGCTGTTCCTATTGGCAGCAGAGGATTGGAGTCGCAATAATGGGTTGTGGGCAGAAAGGTACTGGATATATATTAGGGGGAAATGTTTTACTGTAACAGTTGCCACTGGTATCAGCTGCCTAGAAAGATGATGAACTCCCCCCAGAGGCATGTCGGGGGGGGGGGGAATCGTCCGGGGGCAACACCTGCTCTGGGAGCCCTGCGCCCCCACCCCGTGGGGCACCTGGAGCGGTGGAGGCACCCCTTCCCACCTCTATCAGAGGCTGACACCCTCCCACTTCTATCAGAGGCCAGTCTCCGATAGAGGTGGGGAGGCCGGCAGAAGCTGGCACCAGGCCGGCAGCCTGCTGCAAGCCTGCCAAAGTGCCCCTTGACTCGAGGGGCATCTGGCTGTGCCCCCCTCCCATTGGAGGCCAACCTCCGATAGAGGTGGGGAGGCTGGCAGAAGTCGGTGCCGGGATGGCAGCCTGCTGCGAGCTCACTGAAGTGCCCCTTGACTCACTGAAGTGCCCCTTGACCTTCAGCAGACTTTGGTTTGTGGGGGATGATTTTGTGCGCCCCCCCCCACATGTCCTGATGGGTGGTGTCTGGGGACAGGGAATACCCCCTGTCCCTCTGGCAGGAACGCCCCTGGCTTACCCTCACTAGCATTCTTCAAGCAAAGGTTGGATGAACACTTTCCGGGGACACTTTAGGTTGATCCTGTATTGAGCAGGGGATTGGACTAAATAGCCTGTATGGGCCTTTCCAAATCTATGATTCTGTGGATATTTTTGCACTCTGCTTGCAAGCCCTTAAATCAAGCACTACTCCAATATCTGGAGACTGAAAACAATAGGAAACTGCATCATTTATATGTGAGGTTTGGCAAGCAACTTGGAGCTTGCAAAGATGCAGGGAGCTCTGTTGGAGCTTGCAAAGATGCAGGGAGCAGCAGTGGCGTAGGAGGTTAAGAGCTCGTGTATCTAATCTGGAAGAACTGGGTTTGATTCTCCGCTCTGCCGCCTGAGCTGTGGAGGCTTATCGGGGGAATTCAGATTAGCCTGTACACTCCCACACGCGCCAGCTGGGTGACCTTGGGCTAGTCACAGCTTCTCGGAGCTTTCTCAGGCCCACCTACCTCACAGGGTGTTTGTTTTGAGGGGGAAGGGCAAGGAGATTGTAAGCCCCTTTGAGTCTCCTACAGGAGAGAAAGGGGGGATATAAATCCAAACTCCTCCTCCTCCTCCTCCTCTTCTTCTTCTTCTTCCTCTTCTTCTTCTTCTTCCTCTTCTTCTTCTTCTTCTTCTTCTTCTTCTTCTTCTTCTTCTTCTTCTTCTTCTTCTTCTTCTTCTTCTTCTTCTTCTTCTTCTTCTTCTTCTTCTTCTTCATGGAATCACTAGTGTCCCATGGCATCCACCTGCTTCCGCAAACAGAGCAACTGACAACTTTAGGGTGTGTGCATTTGAGAGCAGACAAACAGCATGGAGAGGGAAGAGATAACCGCTTCTCCCACTGCCCTACAGCCCCAATCTGAATCTGTGGTCCTTACAGCTGCTGTTCAATAGGGGCGTACCACCCAGGAGACATATGGGGTCAAATATCCCCGGGCTGCAGCCATTTAGTCATGTGGGGGGCAGCCACTTCCCCCCCCTCCTCCTCCCTACCAGATTTTGAGATGACCTGCTGCTGCAAAAACAAACAAACATTGTTTGGTTGTTGTGGGGGAGGGCAGCCACCCATATGGGGGTGGGGCGGAAAACTCAGATTTTGTACTGGGCTAAATTTCCCCTAGATACACCTCTGCTGTTCAGCAGTAAAAATTCTGCTAGTGATCCATTTGCAGGTCCTTTAGCATCCTGCCCGGATCGAACCTGAGCTGATAGGAGTGGTACATTCGGTGATGCCGTTCTATAAATGGCAACTTGAAGGTGTATCTCTGCAAGCTTTGGCTCCTGGTGTTTCTCTCGGCAGGACAAGAATCGATGCCTTATTCAGGCGTGGTTGTGCCTAAAATTAGCAGCGATTGCATAGCAACTGGAGGATGACACGGGAACGGGCTGTCAGGTTGAAAAAAGAAGCTGGAATAAGAACAGTCTGGTTTTCAGCATGGCTGCGGTCTAAGACGTCTGCTGTTTCCACAGAATAGTACGGCACAGCTCACCTAAATAGTACGGCACAGCTCACCTAAATAGTACGGCAGTGTTGGGAATGGGCATCCTTGGGAAAGAGCCAGTGCCCCAGAGCTCTGGAAGGGCCAAATGCCAACTCTTGACAGATGGTAGCAGCAACGGTCACTTGTCCTCTTTCTCTGGTTGGCAGCGGTGGGATTAGCTCCCGCCAGATTTGTCCCATCCATCCTAATACTTATGAGGACAACAATAAATCCAGCGTGGCGTAGTGGTTAAAAGCAGGCGGATTCTAATCTGGAGAACCGGGTTTGATTCCCCACTCCTTCACCTGAGTGGCAGAGGCTGGTGAACCAGATGTGTTTCCACACTCCTACATTCCTGCTGGGTGACCTTTGGAGTTCTCTCAGCCCTACCTACCTCACAAGGTGTCTGGTGTGGGGAGAGGAAGGGAAAGGAGCTTGTAAGCCACCTTGAGTCTCCTTACAGAAGAGAAAGGTTGGGTATAAATCCAAACTCCTCCTCCTCCTCCTCTTCTTCTTCTCCTCGTCCTCCTCCTCCCCTTTGAATTACATAAACACTGGAAGTGGCCTTCTAGCAAGCCAGATTCCTGATCTACCAAGGTCAGTATTGTCTAATCTGAATGGCAGTGACTCTCTGCAGTTTCAGTCAAAGTCTTCCACATAACCTCTTAATCCGTTATGTACAGCTGCTGGGTACTGAACCTGGGACCTTCTGTGTGGTCTACCACTGAGCCGCAACCCCTCTCCTAAAGAGTCTATTCCGCTTTGCTGGTACCTGAAGACTCAGTCAGCTGCTCACAATTCTGGACAGGTGGGCAAGCACCCTTGGCTGCTGGGGAGGGCTGCTGTCTTGGGGGGACGAAGAGGAAGGAGAACGGCTGCCCAGATGACTTCTTGTCCCAGCTCTCCAGAGACCCAGAGCTGAAAACCTGGAGCATGTCAAAGCACTACATACATATAGACATTCAATGCTGACTGACTCAGTGGGATGTTAATATTGGCCTTTTCCACACAAGCCACCTAGAATGTTTCCAGAACGTTTCCAATTCCCTCCCTTTACCACAATGGTTGTCCGCACTCACCTCCTCCAAACGTTTCATTTTGGCGCATGTTCAGAATTCATTGGATGACATGGATTATTTGGGCCTTGAGGTCGCCACATGCGCATATAATTTAAAATAACTGGAGCTGCTTTTGCACTGGTGCATAGGTGTCAAACTCATGGCCCTCCAGATGTTATGGACTACAGTTCCCATCATCCCTTGCCAGCATCATGCTGGCAGGGGATGATGGAACTAATGATCCCTAATATCCTGGAGGGCAGTGAATTTGAAACACCCTGTCTCACTAAATTAATATTATCATTATACTTTTCTAGATCAACCTACAGCTCCCAGGTGGCAGCACGTTAAGTATTTGTGAGCCAATTTAGAGCACTGAAGGACCCTTGGCTATGGGAATTAGGTAGACAATTAGGCTGGAATGTGAGATGGGCCACACTGCTCCCGCCCCACCTCCTGTGTGCATCCCAGTGGGATCATGACCCCCAAACAAAATGCTTTATTTAATAAATTAGTTTTTTTTTTCAGTCTCTCTGGCAGATTGCTGAGAAGGATGGGTCAGCAAAACAGGGCAACAGCATGAATGTTCAAAATGTTTGCAGTGTGTTTTAGAACAATTTTGAGTGCTCAGTTAAAAGTGAACATTATATCAAATTATGCGGGCCATGCTCATAGTTTGTGATTTAAAAAGAGGAACAATCAGATTGGTTGCAAACTTTGCTCGATCTCTCTTTTCATGAATGGCAATAGAACAGAAATATCAGTAGGATACTGTTGCCGTGGCTACCATCAAACTGAAACCAAAACTAAAGAAAACAAAGACAGGGAAATCTCGGAATATGCCATGTCATCATCGGTTTTGAACATACTACATTTTCAGCTCATAAAAAACTCCTAAGCAAATATACACCTGAAAACAAAACAACACATTTATTTTAAAAAAATGAGTTTCAAAAGATTTATATCCCCTCAAATCCAATTCACAATATCCAGTCATCAATCTGCACAGAGGATTCTACCATTAGCGCAAAGTTTCTTAATGGAATGTCCCAGAGATTTTAGCCCTGTTGGCAGTTTTCCAGAAGTCCTTTATGCAAACAAAGTCAGAGTATCAGGAGAACACCGGGGCATAGCAACTAATAGCTTGCCAGCCTTTAACAAATTCCCTGTTTGTTTCTAATGGTGAACAACATACATACTTAGATAATCAACTTAATTACCACTTTGAGGTTATGACAGGAAAGCAATTTATAAATATTTTAAGTTAATTAAGTGAACAAGATATTAAAAGTATCTCTGCATTTTGTGACTAATCGTTTTTTTCCGGTGGTTCAAACCCTGGGAGGGATGCTAGAGCTCCCTTCCTAGAATTGTGGCAGCAGATAATAATTAGCTGTTCTGGATGTGGGATCTGAGTCTTAGGAGGCTGATGAAGAGGTAATTCTCTGGATGTTGCTTCGAGACTTACCGTGTGACCCTAAACACATCATCACCCTTCTAAATCCGCTGCAATCAATGGGCTTAGAAGGACCTACATCTATTTAAGATCCATGTCCAAATGCAGGGCCCCCTCCCTTCCCCTTTCTTCCCCTCCCTTGCATGCCACCCCACACTCCCTTCCCTCCCTCCCCTTCCCTTGCATGCCACCCCTCCTTCCCCTTCCCCTTCCCCTTCCCCTCCCTCTGTTGATGAAAAGCCTCCCATATCCACTACTATCAAGAGGCTGCTGCTGCCAATGCTGCTATCTGCTGCCTCCAGAGCAGACCCAGAGACGCCAAACAGCTGCCACCGTTGCACACAGGTCGCCTGAAAAACCTGCAGCCCTGCCACTCGCTTACACCCGTTTTCCAGATTGCACAGCAATGTAGAAGCAACAACTGTATATGGGAGTCAGTTGCTTTATAGCTTGAAGTGGGATTGCTGGGGAAAGGTTGTGATGGATTTGTACAAAGGAGGAGTAGGATGAAACCATTTCAAACACAACATCTACTAAAGATAATATAAACCTTAAGCTAAAATTAAACACCTTTCAACGAACAGGTCTTCTTCAGTGATGGAACCATGTTTACAATTTTTTTTTTGCTGTCAAGTTTTCCCTTGGAGGGCACCCAACTAAAAAAATAGCGAAGGGTCAGGGCTAAGAGTGTGTGACTAGTCCAGGGGTCTGCAACCTGTAGCTCTCCAGTTCATGGACTACAATTTCCATCAGCCCCTGCCAGTGTAGCCTCAGCTTGTGGGTTCTGTGGGGCAGAACTTGGAATGAGTTTGCAACAACAAATTTTTAAAAACAAAATGGTTTACTTTCTTAACATATAACATCAACATTTAACATCACATCACAAACAACTCCCTTCCCAATAGTTCCCAACAATATTGCAGTTACCTTAACAAGGTGTTAAGGGCTTATACAACCAAGGTCCGAGTCTGGTAGCTTGTCTCCTCCAAACTACATGAGGTCTGCTGCAGCCTCTTGCTGCTTTGAGTCTCCACCCCTTACTGGGTCTACCCATTCTGAGCATGGGGGTTACACCAGCATTGCCAATTGTAGTCCATGAGCATCTGGAGAGCCACAGGTTGCAGACCCCTGGACTAGCCCAAGGTCACTCAGCAAGCTTCCACTGCATACCTTAACCACTACACCACACTGGCACAAATACACAATACACAGGGTCTAACAATGATCATCCTGGATGTTCTATGGACCGACAGGCCTATGAACCTAGTAATGATTAAATCACCACATAGACAAACCAGATACAAATGAATATTTAGAAAAGAATATAATTAAGGTCCAAACACATCCCCCAAAAGCTAGAAGTAAGCTATCATTGCGAAAGATAATGCTGGCTCTCATAAAAATAGAAATGGTCCATTCCCAGCCATAAAAGCCTGTGATGCTGAATTTTAAAATGTAAATATATATAAAAAACTAATTTAAAGAGAAACTGAAAGAAGCCCTAAATTAAGTGTGGGGGGTAGAAGCAAAACATTTTCACCAATGATAACATTTAAAGAACACTGCCATGGCTATTTAAAGATTATGAACTCTGAAGGATTAAAACAATTCTGTTTCCTAAAGTCTCAAGATTGGAAAAGGACGTAACTAAACAGCTTTTATACCTGGCAAGAAATGCCAACTTTTGACAATGTTATGCTGGGATACAATTAGCCCCTTGAAGATCTATGCCTCATCTAACTCACCTAACTTCAGAGGAGATTTATATAATCTCTAGAAGAAGCCCTTATTGGCATAGACATATTAATAAAATACAAACCATAAAATATAAAAAGAGCTAAAAATACAAATTGCTTCTGCTGTAAAAAAAACCCCTCTAATAACAGACATGAAACATCAAATAAATAGTGTTATAATATTACAAACCAATTAATGAATTAATGTCCATCTAGAGATAAATCTATAATATTTAATAAGAAATTAGCTACATTCGCCCAAACAATAGGGGCAGCATTATCTAAGATTAGAGGGACCTTAAGAGTATCAGTTAGTTGATTGTATAAATGTGGGATAAGGGAAGTCTGGTTCAACCTAACTTTGGCAGATCTTGCACAGTGGAAGAGAGTGTGATCAAGATTCTCAGTTTGGCATGATTTACGTCATCTACCACTCACTGCCACTCACACGGTCAGGAGTTCGAGCCCCCTGTGGGTCAGATATCCTGGCAGCTGGCTCATGGTCAACTCAGCCATCCGTCCATTTCTTGGTAAGTAAATGAGTACCTAGCTCATAGCTAGGGGGTAAAGAATAGCTGGGGAAAGCAATGGCAAACTACCCCACAAAAACGGCTTGCCTATAAAATCACTGCTCGCAGTGGTACCCCAGAGTCGGACACAACTGAAGGAGAAACTTTACCTTATGTCATCTAAGTCATCTAACTTTTCAAGGTCTTCAATATAATTAAAATTTAAGAAATGATGATGCATGAAAACAAAATAATTATGTAATCCATTTTGGGTCCCCATTGCAGTAAAAGGTAGGATATACCGTGTTTCCCCAAATATAAGACAGTGTCTTATATTAATTTTTGCTCCCAAAGATGTGCTATGTCTTATTTTCAGGGGATGTCTTATTTTTCTGTGTTCTGTTCATCAGGCATGCTTCCAAACAAAAACTTTGCTACGTCTTACTTTCGGGGGATGCCTTATATTTCGCACTTCAGCAAAACCTCTACTACGTCTTATTTTCAGAGGATGTCTTATATTCGGGGAAACAGGGTAAATGAAGTAACCATTTTTAGATGATTCACAATTTGTTATCAGTTTTTTTTCCATATTTCATTTTATTTATAATCAACTCAGAGGGAGGATGATTGTAATTAGCATAATTTATTTTTAAAATGCACTCTTCACATCTTCCTGCGAGGTAACTGGGAGGGGAGGGAATTGAAACAAATGCAATACTTTAAAGGCAGCATCAGTCCCTTTAGAATTTCCCACAATTCTCCTTTCCTTCCTCTCAGGTTTGGTGGAAAAGTGGATTGGTGATAAGAGAGCAATACTTTAAAATATAATATTAAAATATTTTTAAAATACAGAGTAAAGCTCTTATGCACCTGCTGTTGAGTTTTTAAATTGGTTTTGGATGGATTTTTAAAATAACTGTTGTTTTAATATTTATTGTTTTATCGAACTGTTTCTGTATTGTCTGCTTTGGGACTTGAGATGTGTGAGAGAAAGGGAAGTATATAAACATTTTAAAAATATTAGCATGTTTTTACAAACTATATTTGAAAATCTGTCCCCTCCCCCCTTCAAAAAAGATTCATTATTTTAGTCTGACTAACCACCTTTTGCCTTTAGCAGAGGACAGGAGATTATTCTTCTTCAGAATGTGGAAACTTACTTAATTATATGAGGTAAATATTTATTCAAATGCCATACAGAATGCCAGAACTATTTTAATAAACATTGATCTGTGGCCAATTCATGAAATAGTACAGCTATTATACTTTAAATAATAAAGTTGAGAATCTGACAATTGAAACAAACAAAAACACCCCCTTGAATAAACTACTAAATACAGGTCATATACGTTTGAAACCTTTCCAGCTCTTGTGAAAAAAATAGTGTGGATGTTACTTACATTCAGACTTTCCCCCTTATATATTGAATCACCACTAAAATTAATTATGATAGGAGATTTTGTGTATTCTGAATATGTTTCTAGAAACAAAGACTTTGAGGGATAAATCAGTTTTAAAGAAAATACAATGTTGACATTCTTTCTATCGCTTGCAATTGGGATTGCATCGTGCTATGCAAATTAGTTCATGGCGTATTTTTAATGTGTACATCCTGAGAACATATTGGAAATGGAAGATGGGGAAAGTCACGGCTTTCTTCATTAAGTTTGTTTGGGAAATATTTTAATATTGAATCATGTTGGAAAACATTTTGCTGTTATCTCAAATAAGCAATCATATTAATAACATTAATAAAAGTTTCTAGCCCTCAAGACTGGAAAAAAAACATGTGTCTGGGCCACAGTTTAAATAATCACAGCAGGCAGTAATAGTGTCTATCATAATATGTCCATTTTGAAAATTTACTAATTGTGTGTAATTGTAGGATTGTAAACAAATCAGTTCAGAGTTTGTTTTTTTAAATGTGGGTATATTTTGAAAATGAACTGGAAATGGAAGAGAAAAAAAGACACAGCCTTCTTTTTCAAGTATGTTCAGGCAACAATTAACAGATAATCACATTATGAACAGGTCTGGTGTAATTATGAAAAAGCAATCACATTATTAACAGCATTATTAAGATGTTTCTAGCCCTCAAGGTTGAGAAAAAGAAATATCACCTGAGCCACCAAATAAACAGTTTTATTTTTCCCACCACCTAGAAACGGCAGCAAACATTAAAGATCATGCCCTGAATTTGCTCTAAAAACAACTTCATAATTTTGTACTATTGCCCTGATGGCAGAATTTTGCACCAGCCAGCTCGCAGGGCTTAAAACCCAGCCATCATGAAAAGCTGCATTAGAAATGGAGGACGAGGTCTGCTTTTGCCAAGTCTCCTGCCTCTGCAGCAAGATTCCCTCATTGTGCATGGAAAAGGGGGCGGGACTTGTGTTGTGGCAGTGCTTTGTACACACACACACACACACACACTCACACAAAAGGGACTCAGTTTGTGTGTTTGCTGGGCACAAGGACTTTACTACCAGGACCATGTTGTAGATCTGGGTCTATATGTCTGCACATTCTTGCAATGCACCCATTTCCCCGTCCTCTCCCTCCTTGCAACGTTCCTTCCTCCTTGCAATGCTCCTTTGCAGGCCTGCCCTGCCTCCCCTCCGCACAGCCATCTTTTCCCCCCTCCTCATTGACTCTCTTTCTGGTCCTCAGAGGCCAGCTTAGCCCTTTTTTCTCGCTCCCAGGCTCATTTCGCCGCGCAGGGCTTCCTGGGAGTCGTAGTTTCTCCGCCCCCTTTCGGACGCTTGCCCTGAGCGTCCAGACCCTCTCCGGGAGAACTACACCGTTCAGCATGCCTCGCGAGGGCCGAGCATGCGCAGAGCGCGGGAGGAGAAAAGAACGCTCGCGTCTCGCTCAGCGGGTCCCCCCTCCCGCCCCGGTTCTGGGTTCAGGGTGAGCCGTTGAGCGAAGGGCCCGCGCGCCGCCCCGAGACTTGAGGGAGGGGGAAAAATAAGAAAAGTAATAATAGATATTATAATAATAATAATAATTCCAGAACGAAGACAAGCCAGGTCGTGGGCGGTCGAAGTGGAGGGACGGGGACGACTTTTCCTCCCCCCTCAGAGAAAGCGCGACGCCGAAGCGACGAGTGAGTGGGGGAGGGCGCGAGGATGGCGTGAGGGGAGTCGGGGTGCCACCCCCAATATACAGACACCCTTGGGGGAGGGCCAGGAAAGGAAGGGCTCCTTTAGGGTGCCCTTTCGGAGAGGAAAATGGGGGTGGGAGGCTGGAGGGGCTACATCTCACTGATCTCGATAATAGTTATTATTTCGATCAATAATCGATTCTCTGCACCCTTTCCCCAGTTGAGGCGCTCCCCTTCCCCCCAAATAAGACTTCTGCAGTAGTTCTTCTTTTAAAGGGGGGGGGGGTTGAAGAGGTTACATTTGATTTATTATTATAATGGTTATTATTATCTCAATTAATAATTGGTTCTCTGTACCCTTTCCCCAGTTTAGGTCCCCTCCACCCCCCAAAAAAGGACTTATTCAGTCGGTGTTCTTTAAAAGGGGTGATGGTGGTGGAGAGGCTACAATTTATTTATTATTGTCATTACTATTATTACTATCTTCTTGATTAATAATTGATTCTTTGCGTCGTTTCTCCCAATTTAGCCCTCCCCAGTAAAATAGGACCCCTTCAGTCAATATGCTCAAAGGGGGGGGGGGATTTGGAGAGGCTCTGGATGAATTAATTGCTTCCCCACAATCTGCAGAAACAGCTTCATCTCCACCCTCCCCAGTTGGTTGATCCAGAGGACGAAATGTAAACATTTTTTAAAAAAAGCTAAATTCAGAGTTGATCTCCCCCCCCCCCCCCGCCCATCCCCCCATTTAAGAGGACTTCTTTAGCTGATTTTCTTGCAGGGAAGGTTGAACCTTTGCATGGGATACTGTACTGGTCATTAATTTAAGGAGAGGGCCGGTCTTCCCTCTTATGCAAAGCATCTAACAAACTGGTCCCCCCCCCCCCCTTTTCCAAACTGGAAATAGTGTGTCTGTGTGGTGGGGAGGCAAAAATTGTTGATCATGTTGTTGCTGGACATCTCTCTCTCTTTCTTTTTTGGTCTGAAGTTCTAACTTGATAACATTAATGAGTAAAGTTACCAATTAATTAATTGATTGGTAAAAATTTTCCTTCCCCCACAGATATTCCACACCTTTACCAGATTTGAGAAAGAAAAGAGAGGATTATTTTAGCCAACCGGTTTACTGGGATGATGTTTGATCTCTTGTATATGATGTTGTTGTCGTTATAAAGTTTATACTTCTTCCATCCTTGGGGATAGAAAGGTGAATTTTCTCCTTTGTGTGTATCGCATTGATTTTTCTACCTTGTCCTATTTCTTCTGTGTCCCCCTACCCATCAATATGTCCCAAGGAAAGCTTCCCCCAGTAATCATCTGTGGAAGGTCTGCTCTTCTCTTTTCTCCTGCCCCCCACCCCAGTAATTGCTTTCAAATGGAAGTCTGTTTGTGGAAGGGATGAAGACATTCCCCTCCCAAACGTTTCTCCTAGTTCATTTCTTTTATGGTGGTGATTTCTAAATTGGTATAATTTTTAAAATTCTAAAAGAATTCTAATGGAATCTGTGGCTTTGATGAATGCCATGCACTTTTTTTCTAATTTCAGTAAATCTTCCCTCCCCTTTTCCTCTTCCTGCAATGGGATTGGATGGAAAATAACTTCTCTTTTGTTCCTTTCCTTCTCTGTACAGAAATGAAATACATGAGGACACTTTGTTGTTAATTTCTCATCCTGTTTAGATTACAAACCATTATTCCCATTTGTGAAGCACTTTCAGTGGATTGGGTAGAAAGACAGTGTATTCATATGGGAAATGAGTATATGTATGTTTACTCAAAAGCAAGTCCCACTGTATTCATCAAGACTTATTCCAAGTAAGCAGTTAAATTACCATCTTAGTCTGCTGTTTTTTTCTTCCTATCCCTATTTTTTTACACACACACACACACACACACACACACACACACACACACACACACACACACACGCGCGCGCGCGAAAGATAAACTCTACTGTAAGGAGAAATGGAAGGCCTCCCAATTTCTTCTGTGCCAAATATAAACCCAGTTAAATATTTACCGCTTGCTCCCTAATTACGATTATGAAGTTTTAGTTCAATTAGTTCTTACTGACTAGTTAAGTAGGATTAACACTTTATGTCTATTTTCTTATTATCCTAGTCCTCAAATCCACAAATTATCTTCATTCTGTTTTATGCGAGAAGTCTGTGGGAGAATTTCCAGTTATCGATAAACTTAATTAAGTTATTTTTCTAATTAAAGAGGTTCATCCATCTCAGCCAATTCCAATATCTTCACAAATTATTCTTTATTGTAGGTGTAGATGATTTTTTTCCATTTTTGTGCATATTATCTCACTGCTGATGTCATGTATAAAAACAAAATTCTATATTTTTTTCGAAACTGACCATCAGATACAAAAAGAAATGCTCTGGTTTCATTTGTCTATTAGGCTTTAAAATCTTCTGGATTATTCAGTGGATTTGTATCTGGAATTCTTTAGTTTTATTAAAAGCCCACCATAAATAGTAAAACAACCTTTCATAATGTTGACATTTCCAACACACATTCTTTACATTTTTATACATTGTAGCTAATTTATCTGGTGACAAATAACAATGATACATCTTTTTATAGAAATTCTTTTTGAGACTTGAACTTAATGGAAAGTTAAGACCCTTAAACTCAACGTTTCAGGCCTATTTTATCTTTCAGTCTTTCACTTGGTTCTTCTGTGTCAAATTTCATCAGGAGCTTATAGCAGAACAAAGGACTTCCTGTATAGTGGAGTTCCTGAGGTGTACAATAGAAGAAGAAGTGTTTAGATTTATATCCCCCCTTTCTCTCCTGTAAGGAGACTCAAAAGGGCTTACAGACTCTTCCCTCCCCCTCTCCACAACAAACACCCTGTGAGGTGGGTGGGGCTGAGAGAGCTCTAAAGAACTGTGACTAGCCCAAGGTCACCCAGCTGGCATGAGCTGGAGTACACAGGCGAATCTAGTTCCCAGATAAGCCTCCGCAGTTCAAGTGGCAGAACGGGAATCAAAACCGGTTCTCTAGATTAGAGTGCACCCTGGTCTTAACCACGATGCCACTGCTGCTCCTTATTTCCAGCTTGATTGTGCAGAGAGTCTTGTGGCTCAGGAGATTTTAAAAAACTCTTTTTGCTTTTCTTTCTCCTTTCAGGATTTACTGGGAGTCTTTTCCTGCTTGATGATGTTTTCCCCCAGTCAGTAGTGAGTGAGCCTAGGGTGAGGCAAGGGAGCATATTCTGAGTAAACCCTTTCTCATTTTTTCAGTGGAAGGAGTTGCTTGATTTGTAAATTCTGTACCAGAGGGGACCATAGCATAGCATCCAGGAGGTCCCAGGGTCTATCCATGGTGTCTCTGGTTAAGGATCTGACAGTAGGTTACCCAAAAGACCTCAGCTTTAAGACCTTGGAAACCCTCTGCCAGTTCTTTCCATTTCCCCAAAGTGCATTTTTTGTAGAATGGGGAGGTTGCAACCCAGAATTCCATTCTTTATCTTGTTTGTTTTCTGAAGTCTCCAGAGAGGGAGATCTCTCTCTTTTCACCTTTCCCTCTTCCCAGATAGCCAGTCTGGTGAAGCACGCGGAGCATTGGGTTTATTACTGAGACCCATCCTAGGATTTAATCCCTTATTAACTGTGAACCTTGCTTTGATTCTTGAATCTCAACTTGGTTTCTAAGAGCCTGGAATGTTGATGCTGGCAACTCAGGTGTATGATGCCGATTTGGCATCTTTGAAGGCTGTTGGTGTTTCCTGTATATTGGAGATGGATAATTAGGACTGTACTATATTATTTGTAGCTCGAGGCTTGAAGAAGTTTCCTGCCCTGATTTTTGACACAGGGCAGGAGAGATCTGTTCCTTGCGGCTTCAGGGAATAATTGCTTACTGTCACCTTAACCCTAGTGTTTTTTAGCTTTGTTATTGGGCTGGGGGAAGAGTCCCCTCACTCTTCTGTCTAGTCCAGAATCTCCTCCTGGCTTGCTCAGTGTCTGTATCCCACTGTTTGTTTCCAGTTATTAATGGATGAATGGGCTGTAATGTGATTCCTTTAGCCTCTTCCTTTTGTTTGTGGGGATGGGCCTTTAGAACTTCTCCATTCTTAATTCCTACAATGTTTTTCCTCAGGTACTTGATTATTTTTTGTCCCCTGTCTGTGCCAGAGATTTTAAATTTCCAAAAATCTTGAAGACATGGAACAAATGTGTGGGAGGTGGGGTTTCTGGAAATGAACTGGAATTTTGGGGTAAAACTGAAATATTAGCAATATGTATTTTTCCATCAAACCTAAATTTCTTTTGCAGCTTTAACATAAAATGCATTAATTATAACTTTGTATATAACACTATATTAGTTGACATATTTACAGAATAAAAAAATAGCTTCTTTAGTTTTCTACAACCAGAATGGCAAATATACTCGGTACTAAAGCACGAGAGAATTGCAAATTTTTCCACTCTTTGCTCTGTTAGAACATTTCACTGATTTAAGAAGGGAAAATTTGTTTCAGATGATTTTTCCCCCAGCTCCGCAAAGTTTCCCAATTTTTCCGATGGAGAAAAGTCTTCAGATTTTTGAGTTAGTAAAACATTGACTTAAAAAAAAAGCATGCCTTGCATTGCAAAAGGGGAAAAATCAAATGAACTGTTTTTTAGCACTCCACAGAATTTCCCAGTTTTCTCATTGGAAAAAATTCAGGAATTCTAGAAAAATTGAATTTCTCCCCGCTCCTCAGAAACTCTAACCTGTGCTAATAATCAAAATTAACTAGAGGTTTTTCAAGTATAAAGTTTTATGTTTTAATTTTGGAGAATTGGTTTACTCAGAGTCCATCTACAGTAGTCACTGCTATTTTCTAGAGCAGGGCTCGACAACCTTTACCACCCAAAGAGCCATTTGGACCTGTTTTCCACAGACCCAAAGATCTACTGAGCCGGAGAGGAGGCTCCGCATAGAGCCGCCTCCGGTTCGGCCCCTCCACTCACCTTTCCTTCCAGCGCTTCTCTGGAGGGCTACCCCACGCTACCCTCCGACCTCCATGCCACGCGGAGCCACTGTATAAGGTTGAAAGAGTCTCATGCGGCTCTGGATTGCAGACCCTTGTTCTAGAGATAAGTCTTCAGATGTTAGTGCTTTTTACTATTGAGAAGATCTGTCTCACATTTGCATTCTGTAATTCCTCAGGGACGTATCCTTGAGTGAAGGGATTCTCTAGAGCAGTGGTGGTGAACCTATGGCACGGGTGCCACTCAGAGCCCTCTCTGTGGGCACGCTCGCACAGAGTTCATCATGTGGGGGGAAATCCCCCCCCCCATCTAGGCTGGCCTGGACTGTTGGACTTGATGTGCATGCATCTCAGCGAGCAGGGAGGACTTGGCTGGCGGGCCCAGTGCCTGTGCTCCAGGTGGCTGCTGGCGGGGGGCAGAGGCGGCAGAGATGCTAGAGAGGCGCAGAGCCGCGCATCTGGGACTTGCTGGAGCTTACAGCAGGCTGGCTCCTGCTCAAGGGGGTTATTCAGGTTAAATTGCCGCGTTGGCACTTTGTGATAAATAAGTGGGTTTTGGGTTGCAATTTGGGCACTCGGCCTCGAAAAGGTTCACCATAACTGCTCTAGAGGAAGGCAGACTAAAAAAGACATAATTTAAAAAACAATAATAAATTAAGTACAAAGTTACATTTGATTCCTTCAAAACTAACAAATCAAGCTGGGATCAAAGATCTATCTTGGTGATGATGACTGATGTGTGTCCAATAATTGAGGCTGTTTCCACAGAATCTTTTCTATTTATAATTAGATGTACTCAGTTTTATTTAAGCTGTGGAGAATTAATTCTCCCTGATTAGGGTGGCCCAATCTCGTCAGAACTTGGAAGCTAAGCAGGGTCAGCCCTGGTCAGTATTTGAATGGGAGACTACCAAGGAATACTGGGGCAACGATGCGGAAGCAAACAATGGCAAACTGCCTCTGAACGTTTCTTGTCTTGAAAACCTTATAGGGTCGCTATAAGTCAGCTGTGACTTGTTGCCCAAAAATCATATTGTTGAAATAAACAACTATGATTGTTTTTTGTTCTAATTCACATAAAAAAGGACTTGCCTTTTGCCCCAAGCCATTCCCATCACGGCCTGAAGAGAAATGTCAGTCCAGATCTCCTTGATCCAAACTCAGTGTTTACTAAACCTGTTCTAAATAAATGCTGAGAAATCTGCTTTTCGAAAGAATCCTCTAATTTGTAATGCCTCGTCTAGCCTTGGCAGCGTTGCATCCTAGGGTGATGGAAGGGTTGAGTTATGGAGAGATCCAGACCAAGCCAATTCTGCAAAGATATTGTTCCTTGGGGAAAGATGTTCACAGCAAAATTAAATGAGTTCTGTGTGTATTAATTGCTAGGTTTGCCAACAAGAAAGTGGCTGGATTTCCAGGACTTAAGGATATTAGGTTGCTGCAGGGGATCCAACTGAAATCTGCCCTGCTTGCTAATCTGCTGCAGTGGTTTCATCACCTCCCCCACCCCTTCCAACCACTCAGGATTATTCTGAGTGACTGAGAAGTGTGATCTCAGTGTCCTAAAGATGCAACCGTGCCAGTATGTTGCTTTAGTGGCAGTACTAGTGACTGGGTACCTACTGGATGGTATCTGTGAAGATGCTTCCAGTTCCTGCCCCAGTCCCTGAACAAAATGTCCTTGGTCACCATGCAGACCCCCCAGCCGCAACAAACCTGCAGATTGAAAAGCAGGAATCATACATGCTTCTTTTGCCTTGCCTGTCACTTTTAGGGGTCTAAAGGTATAATTCTAAGCATGCATTTGTGGAAATAAGCTTCATTTCTGGGAGAACATCATAGGATTGAACTGTAAGTGAAACTGAATTGAGAAAGCTTTTAAAGAGGTGTTCTGCAGAGGCGAAACTTCAAAAGATTAAACCTGTCAGTAAACAAGACAGTTGTCTTCTGAGAAAGGAGCACTTTCTTTCACCCTCCCTTCCTTCCCATTATGTGGGGATTAGATGTTGTGTACCTGTTCTGTGTTGGGCGAGAATGAATACAGCTCTTAGTGTTAAAGTGTAATTGGCGTTATTTTTCACTGTTCAGAAAGGTCCCAAGCCTATAGGCACAGTGCCTCAAGCTCATCTTGTGCAGACAATGTGATCACATTACAGCTATGCATTTTTCTGTTTCAGGTTCCATTTTAGCTGGGCAGAATTCTTATAATGCAGAGAATAGGTATGACAATACAAACTGGACTTTCATTGGCTGTTGAAAATAAAGTATAAGATATGGGAGTAGTTCTCCAATGGGAGGGGGCATGGAACAACAGTGTCTGTTGGAGAACGCACAGCTAACTTTGTGTCATATTGATAATAGTACATAGTGATGGATTAGAGGTTCCCAGATGTGTGTGATGAGCCTACGAGGATCCCAGAAAGAGAGAAATGGAACTGTGGGTGTGTTTCTCCCTAGTGATAAAGGTAGTAACAATTGGCCATGGAGAAGGGAGAAACCGCTCAGGAATGAAGGGGAGGCTGTGTATGCAAAGGGGCAGGTGACAAATAAGCTTTGTAGCAAGGGCCTTCTGAGAAACCAAGCAGAGAGAGGCCTGACGAAAATGACCCTTGGGGCACATTCTTCATGTGATGACCATGTTTGGATCTACTGGAAGAGGCAGGGGCAACATCTTCCATTAAAGAAAACCATGGTTAGGAAGCAGCCATCAACTTCAATAAACGTGCTGTGTGCTGCAGCTTGCAGCCCCTTTGCACTAGTGGTGCTGGTTGACATGAAATACCACAAAAACGTTTGAGCCTGGTCCTAAAAAGCAAATCCATCTAGTAGCATGAAAAGAAATGGCCCGAGATCCATGCTTGTGTGGGAGGTGACATGTTGTATGATGGCAGGCTTTTTTCCAGCTATATGGAGCCAGCTGAAAACCTGAGATCTCTCTGGTCCTAACAGTGCACAGTTTAGCAAGTGCTACAAAGTCTGGCAGTTGAATTTCATATGATGCTTAATATTGCTTGTATGTATATGTTTTTCATGATGTTTGCTGTTAGCTAGTTACCTAAAGCTATGATGTGGCAGGTGCCAACATTCAAATAAGTAATGAACTTGGACATCTTGCTCCCTTCCTGGCTGTTGAACATTGAGACTTTTTTCCTTGCAGCCCTGGAAATAATTTTCAACAGGGTGCTCTTGCTGTGAGGAGCTTGTAGCGCAGTTCTTTCCCACACCTTCCACATATTCACCAACGAAACATCCTATGGCATAAGAAGTGTGCCGTCATGGAAGTCCTTACTCTTAATACACCTGTCCGAATTTTAATTTGCATGGGGTAACACACGAATGGTGAAGGGAAGAAATATGTTCTGTCTTCCTGCCCTGCCAGGGATTTGGAAGTTTTTCACGCTTCCAGATTTAACAGGCTGCATACTGTGTGCAAATGTGCCCGTCCCCCTTTGTGAACTTGAAGCAAGCGATAAGCCATTTTCAGAGAGGGAGGTGAAGGAGAGACCCTAACTGGGATTGAGTGCAGTAGGGGGAAGAAAACAACAGGAAGCCAAAAAACACCCTAGCTCTGTTCATGTGAAGAAAGAGGAGCCATTGTGTAAAACTCTTTTAATAACACTGCCTGTCATTTGAATATTCACCTAAGCCGAGCTACGGTAATATATACAGGCCAAGGCAATATGGTACATATTGGTACAACAATTCTTAAGTGTTCATATTAAAATACTACTGCTTTATACTCTTTAGCGCCCCCCCCCCCCCCACACCCTTCAAACCGTAGATAACTATGCCAATTTTGGGGACAAGAAGTGTGGAGAATGTAACAATGGGGCCTGCTAGCAGGCCACCTCTGCTTCTCAGAGGGACCCTTCAGGAAACATAGATGTTGACTGGAGTTGTGCAGTACCATCGTTTACTAAACTGGGTCAATCTGGCTAACAAGCTGGTCTGTGTAAGTTTCACTCTGTAGTTACTCAGTATAAATAGTAGCGTATAGAGCTGCCCAATTTAGGTTGATTGATGGGATTAGCTCATGTCTTTTTACCTTGTTAGGGCTTTTGCAAACACGGAAAGGGGGCCAGGCAAGAAGCTTACATCTCCTCCGGCAATCCCCTTTTTTGACAGCCTCAGTTTCTCAGTAGTAAAACGCATGTCTTCCGATGAAAGCCTCCAGAAAGGCCTTCCGTAATGAACCGGTCTCCTGACCTGACTTAGTCTGTTATTGATTTTGCATGTCATGTTGTACAAAAAGGAAAGCGTTTCATCGATGGATGCCTCTTGTTTTGATTTGTGTCTGCCGCCACCCCCACCTTTTGTCTTATTCATTTGCAGCAAAAATGGCTCAGGCAGCGATGGCGGCAGCATCCAGCCACGAGGAGGACTCCTCCGAAAGCCGAATGGTTGTAACCTTCCTCATGTCAGCCCTTGAGTCCATGGTGAGAATTAATTCAATTTATTTCATGTGTACCCTTCCTTTCTGCCCAGTGGGGTCCCGCCGTGGCTTACGTTGTTCTCCATTTTGTCTTCCAACGATAACCCTGTGTGGTAGTGTGTTGACTGGCCCAAATTGTGTTGACTGGCCCAAAGTCATGCATCCTCTCCAACAACCCCCCCCCCCCTCCACTTTCCTCTGTAGGCTCTGTACATTCATCTCAGCACCAAGGCATCCTTAAAGGATAGAGCAGACTGACCACAGAAAAGGGAAAAATAAAGTCATCACTACAGCAAAGAAAAAAACAGGCTGGATAGTGAAGTGGTGGTGATCTTACTGCTCCTTCTCCACAGCCATCTTGCTGTCCTCCAGCTGCCTTGGCAATGTCACTCACCTGAGCTGCTGTGCCTCATGCTGAGGAGAGAGTGCAAGAAGGCAGAGAGAGGAGGCCCTCTCCCTTCTGTGAGGGCTGGCTGAGGTTCAGCAGTGATAGGTAGAGTCAGCCATAGATGTTCAGAGTACATCTGGCCATTTAAAGGTTATGGTTATATATTTATTATGAGTAACAGTATCTTATATTGTTGTACGCGTGCATTTGGAGGGGTAATGCACAAGGCACACGGCAGTCGTGTGGCTCTTTTGATCTATGGTAAAAGCGAACGGGGCTCTCTGCAAGTGTAAATTGAGCACTTCTGCTCTAGCTTTGCAGTCCATTGTTGGAGCTGAAAGTTGTGCATGAGAGAGATTCAGTGTAATTCATCACATCTCCCCCCCTTGATAATTGCACTAACTGTGTTTCTCACTATCTCAGGTGCTCTGTTTTTCTTCACTGCAGTGCAAGGAGCTTGCCAAGTCTAAGGCAGAAGTTGCCTGTATTGCTGTGTATGAAACAGATGTGTTTGTCGTGGGCACTGAAAGAGGAAGAGCCTTTGTCAACACAAGGAAAGATTTTCAGAAGGATTTTGTGAAGTACTGTAAGTCTGAGCCACTGTAGTGTTTACAAATGCCTTCTGCAGTTTGTTGTACCCCGCACTCAAAAAATGTCGCAACGAGATGATCCTTTTGTGCCTGGTTGTACTGTAAACACATACTGTAAACATGTAGCTCAGTTTGGGAGAGCATGCTCGGATATCTGATTTGGCGACTGTTTCAACTGGCAGTATAAGAGGCAAGGGGATGGTATCTTTCCCTGTCCAAGTAACATGAGTAAATCTGGCTAATATGGGTGTCCTCAGAATGGGAGGGCAGAATGGACTGGTGTCAGGTTCTATGTCTGAGGTTAATAAGGGACTGGATTCTTGATCAGAAGTCTTTATTGATAATAACAGCACGTACCTGGCTTTGCAAAAGCCAGTTCTGACCACGCTTGCAATTACTCCTGTCTATATCCCCACGTAGCAACCATAAATCCCCCCTCCCTTTCCCCATGGAATGTGAGAAAGACACAGCAGAAAGAAAGAGCCGTTGGGGAGGTGAACATCCCCAAGGCCAGAACAGCGATAGACCAGCCACCTGTGCTGCCCCCTTGGAGTTGGCGCCAGGGTCATTCTTGTTTTCTGCAGCTGCAAGAATCAAAGAAAATGAAAGGAAGAGAAAGGCTATTAACATAGGAGAGGGGAGCCTCTTCTTCGGATTAGGTGTGAATGCCCCCGCCTGAGAGCATCCCTTTGATGGAAGGAGAAAGCACATCCTGACAGCTGGGACCCTGCCTCTGGCCACCTTCTGTCATAACTTTTATGTGTCCTAGGTTTGGTTCAAGAGACAAAATGAATCCCCATCATCCATTTTTTGCTCCCCTCACTCTCACTCTCCTCTTCATTAAGGTGGTTCTGAAAGGCCTTAGAGGAGGGAGCACTTCCTTACTTTTTGCAGAGTTTCGAATTCTGGATGCTCCCTTGGGGCCCTAAACAGGCTCCACGGAACAAGCATGTGGCCTTAGTCATGGCCACAGCGTGATCACGTTCTATACAAGGAAACTGATGGTTACCTGGAAAGATGCTAGTGGTTTTTATTTTATTTGGTTTATGCCGAGCCCTCCCCTGACACAAATTCGGGCTCAGGGCAACTTCCAACAGTACTCATATAATATCAGGCATCAAAATCAGGTTGCAATTGAGAAGAGCATACAGTTAACCCACTTCTCTCTAGTTCTTCCCTTTTCTTATTTGACTGGTGTTGGGAGTAAGGCAGCCATTGCAGCTGAGTCTCTGTGCTTAAAGCTGGAAGAAGCCTTCTGTACTTATTGGGAATTTCTGGCCTGATAGAATTCTGGTGTGTCTGCAAATGGATGCCATCAAATTACTGTATCTGTTTCCAAGGACACTTTCCAAGGGCAACAGTGTGCTTCCGTTGCAGTTATTGTCCTATTCTTTCTTTATTTGGAGTGTTTTTATCCCTCCCTTCTTTCACAACTCTCAAGGCCGTATGTTCATTCTCCTCTTACGCATTTTATTATCTCAACAAACCTGCAAGGTAAAATAGGCTGAGAGTCTGTGACTAACTCCCACCTTTCAATGACCATCAGCCAAGGATTTTATCAACATCCTGTTCATCTATATATACATAAAACCTATCAACAGAAGTTGTGTTTTAAAAGCATCAAACATTGGTATCCTTCTATACCCATGGTGGCGAACCTATGGCACTCCAGATATTCATGGACTACAATTCCCAATTGGCCATGCATTGTAGTCCATGAACATCTGGAGTGCCATAGGTTCGCCACCACTGTTCTATACCTTTAGTGGATCTCTTACTCCATTACAGAGACTTGATATTATTTTATTTGGGATCCTCTGTGTATGTATTGTTCATTGTTTTATTGTTGTTGTTGTTTATAATATGTATGTTTTTGTTGTTGATTAAGAGTTGTGGTTCCGGTATATAAATGTTTAAATTATTTTCATTTAAATAGATTTGTATAGTTCGCACTAGAGCCAGACAGGTTCTTTTCCTTTCTTTAAACTAACTCAAGGTCACCCAGTGGGCCTCATAACATTGGATTGGCTCAGACCAGCTTTTCTACTCAGTCTACTCAGTCCCTCACCTTATTCCAACCCCAGTCCCACATGGCTTTTGTCCGTTCAGGTCCCCTGATCCATGCCATAACTCTTTGTGGCAGCTCGTCCCTTTGCCACCAACAGAAAAGCTTAATGGATCCAACTCAGTGTCAAGGTTTGAACATGGGTCTCCCTGATCCTAGTCTTATTAACCACTGTGTCCCACTGGCTCTCCTTTTATCATGAGTTTACTAATTCTAGCAGATGCCCCAAAATCAAATCCTCTCAGGTTAGATGCCTCATCTCTTTATTAAATGTTTGGGAGCTTGTATGTTTGGGAGCAGCAGTGGCATAGTGGTTAAGAACAGGTGCATTCTAATCTGGAGGAACCAGGTTTGACTCACCACTCTGCCGCCTGAGCTGTGGAGGCTTATCTGCGGAATTCAGATTAGCCTGTGCACTCCAACACACACCAGCTGGGTGATCTTGGGCTAGTCACAGTTCTTCTGAGCTCTCTGAGCCACAACTACCTCACAGGGTGTTCCTTGTGAGGGGGGAAGGGAAAGGAGTTTGTAAGGAAAGAAAGGGGGGATATAAATCCAACTCTTCTTCTTCTATGTATATGCCAGTATATCTGGGTCACTGCCTCTCCCAGTGTACCCGTCAACTTGGAACCAACCTGCTGGGGATGCCTGACCTGAAATATGTCCTTGAGCAGTCTAGGGCTTAACAGGCCCTGGGCCTGGCTTGGTAGAACTCACTTGAGTAAGACCTTGGCCATTGGGACCTGGCTCACTTCTGCAGCGTCTGTAAGCTGGAGATGTTCTGCCAGGCCTACAGTTGAGGCCAGCAATGGTTGTACATAAGTTGGCCTCTCCTGCTGGACCCTCCAAGGATTTGTAGCTCCAATTGCTTCCTCTGCCCCCTACTGTTCACCAACATAATGAGGGGACTTCTAGTCTGGAGCCGTTTATTAAGAGGAGGTTTTAATTGTTACTATTTTTAAATATGTTTTAATATCTCCTTAACATTGTATATTTCTTGCTGTTGGCTGCCTTGAGCCCAACCTTAGTCAGGGAAGAGCAGGTTAGAAATCAACCAGAGGAAGAGAAAAAGGTATAGTGAGAAAGACAGACAAACACACAGACACCATTTTTCTTTCACTTTGGGAATCCCATCATCTTGTTTCTCAGCTCTGGATAGGTGCTCCACGCATTCTCACTGTGATTGCTGAGTGCCAACTGAATAATCAGTGTCGATTTATAGTTCATAATATAGTTCTGGGGAATGCAAGAATAGATCATGTACTTTGAATTTTCTTGTATCCTGTGGCTGTCTGGGAATGGCTGCGACATGGCAGCTTATTATTTTCCTGCAGGTAATTAATTCTAGGTGTAGCCAGAGGCATGAATCACAGGACAGGAGCCAAGGAGGTCATGGTTTACCGCCCGAGGCCTGTGATATCTAGCTAAGCAGAGGAGAGTCTGTCCAGAATGTCTTTATTTTCTGTTGTTTAAATTATATTGTTTAAATAGATTGGTTTGGAAATTTCGGTCAATGGTTTTGCATCCCTCTGGAGAGAGAAGTGGCATAGAAATGCCTTAATAAACCAGCGGCAGAAAGTTACTTGAATGGAAAGAGTTGGGCTTTGACATTGTATTCTATGTTCTGCTTTGTAGGTGTTAACGAAGAGGCAAAGGCTGCAGAACTGCAGAAATTAAAATCGACCTCACTTGATAACAGGATGACAGTAGATGTTGTGGAAATGGAAGCCCTCAAGAAATCTGTGGAGGACTACTTCTGCATTTGTTATGGTACATACATCGTTGTTTTTAGACTGCTGGGGCTGGCTCTTAGCGTGGAAACATTCCAGGTGCTAATTGGAGGGTTGAAGGGGGTTTATGGATTATTCTCCATTTGTGGAAGAGAGGGGGAAATGTCTGGAATGGTGTGGCACTTTACAGCAATGTCACACTACCCCTCTAATCCTGGGTTTTGCTGATTGACCTAAGTGGCTTCCGTTTGAGGAAGACCGTGACAGCCTCCTTCACTTCTAACTTGCAACAGTCGTCAAAGGGAGGGTAGAAAGCACCATGCGTGGTCCAGTTCTACTGAGGACATCTTTCATCCCTGTACCTTCCAGCATCCTTCAGTGAGACTATTGGAAGGAAGGCTGATTGCAACCCTCCACAGTGCCTAATCTGGACCAGTGATGGGACTCCCCCCCCCAACCCCCCCCCCTCTCTCCAACATGTTAAACAATAAAAGATTTTAAACTGGCAGTCATAGAGAGTGGGGGTTGCTGGTTAATCAGGTGTGCCAGATGCATAAGCGTATTGCTCTCCCTTGCCCTCTTCCCAAAAGATGCTGTGGTAACCAGACCCCACCCCACTGGGAATACTGCCACCACGTAATCCACTTTCTCACTGAGAAAGGCTGGCCGTAAATAAAATAAATAAATTACACAAATAATGATAAGCCTGTCTTTGTTTATTTGTTTATTTACCCCACCCTTTCCTGACCAAAGGTAGGTTCGGGGAGACTAACCATCATAAATAATATCCAGTTGAAATGATGCCCTATAAAATGGATAGGTTTGACATTTAATTTTTTTACCAACGTTAATACAGTAGGTGGCACTCACCAATCAAGAGAAGAACGATCAAGGAGGGGGAAGAAGAAAAGGAAAGCTGGGGGGAGGGGAGGAAAATTGGCAGGGAGGAAAGGGAAGGGGGTAGGTAGACCAGCGAGAGTGGACCGTTACTTTTCTCAGTTGTTGGCCTGTGGGAACATCTCGGTCTTGCAGGCTCTGCGGAGCTGAGCTGGGTCCCCCAGGGCCTGGGTCTTATTTGATAGAGTTCCACCAGGGTTGAGCCAAAGCTAAGAAGGCTGGATGCTTTTGGGGCCAGGGACCACCAGTAAGATGTTACAAGCTAAGGGAGGTGCTCTTTGTGGCAGGGGGTGGTGGTGGTATATTGGGACCTTTCTCCTGAGCCTCAGAGCTGTGCTGTGCAACAGGAGGATGAATGGATCAGCTGCCTGAGGGCCCCCTGGCAGAGCCATCTGCTGATAGCTCAGGGATGAAGGAAGGGCTTGTGGATTATGTCAGCTGACATCACTATTAGAAGCTCAGCTGTGGCTAGAGAGAAATGGAACTGGTGTATTTGGCAACCAAAGATGCAGTGGTGTGAGGACAGGAGGAAAGCTTGCCTTCAGGGTGATGCTGGTTAATTGAGTGTTCTGGATAATCAAGTGGCAGATAGCAAAGCTTTTAGTGTATTTAATTATAATCATCTTCTGTGGTTTTGATTCCTGTGAGCTGCTTTAGATGCCAGTTTTTATCTGAGAAGTAGGATAAAAATAAATGCAAATATATCAGCGTCTCATCTTGGCTGAGTCTGTGGAAACACTTTGCAGGTGGTATCGTAGCTTTCTGTCGTGGGGAGAGTAGAAATATGCAGGATCTGAAAAGAAACTTGGGAAAAGTTTCTGATCTCCTAACCTAAAATAAACTTATAGTTTGCTCTGCTAACAGAGGGGATAATTGCCTTAGTTATTTATAAACAAAATTGCAAATATACCGAATACTAAAGAGCACGAACACTACAAACTTCTGCACACTGTGTGGCTGATAACTTAGTTTTTGCCCTCTAGGAGGTTGGAAAATGGAGAACATAAAGTTTGTAGTAAGTAAAAGTGTGTGTTCGTTTGACAGGAGCCATCTGATCTAGTCACCGTAGGAGTAGTTGCAAATATGTATACTGAGTTAAACATACCATTAAAAACACTAAACTCTTCAATGGCATATTATTATACACATAGCAGACTAATTTTGGACAGAGTCACATTTAAATAAACATTCCTGAAAATGTATTTTATTTATTAATTTATTTAGTGGATTTATACCCCGCCCTTCCCGAAAGGGCTCAGGGCAGCATGTGCCATGCGTTTCTGCTGTAGACACAGGAATTATCATTGTTAATATTTGATATTAATTATTTTATATACACATCTTTAAAAATTGGTTGTTGAAGTCTGTTACACCAGACTTCCCTCTGTGATACACCTCTGTTACACACTGTGTACTGTTACATGCTGTGCCCAGTAACAGGCTTCCCTCTGTGATTCACCTCTGAAGATGCCAGCCACAGATGCAGGCGAAACGTTAGGAACAAGCTCTACCAGACCACGACCACACAGCCCGGAAAACCCACCGCAACCAGTTGAATCCGGCCATGAAAGCCTTTCCTTCTCCTCTTTCATATGTGGCTTCACTTTCATAGTTTGCAGTGATGTCTGAACTGGAAAACTGTTGTGCGTTTGCCTTCCAGACTCCAACGGGAAAATTTCAAATTGTTGTTTCAAGTTCAGGTTCAAATGGCGAGCACAAATTCTGGGTTGCTGATTTGGACATTAAGGCGGACTTAATATACTGTTTAGCTCAATCCTGTGTTGGGGGGGGAGAACAAAAAGTGAGAGGAAAGGGGTGCAAACTTACTCCTCACTGCTGGTGCCTTATTTATAAGGTTTTTGTTTTTCTCCTCCTTCAGGTAAAGCTTTAGGAAAATCAACGGTTGTTCCTGTGCCATATGATAAGATTCTAAGGGATCCATCTGCTGTGATGGTGCATGGCCTCCCAGAAGGACTTGCATTTAAGCAACCCTCCGGCTATGACGCCTCGACACTGAAGTGGATTCTGGAAAATAAATCTGGGATCTCATTTGTCATCAAAAGGTGCTTCCCCCCTCCCTTTTCTGTTCTCAGTTTGTTCACTTAAATAGCACTGCCTAGAGATTTCTCAGTTTTAAGTTCTCTTAATGCAAATTAATCTATCATTATTGTTTGAAAAAACTTGTCATGCGGTGAGCTGTAATGTCCCAGATTGACTGTGAGGTGAATCTCAGCAGTGCCGCAAACTGAGTAGCCCCCAGCTCTGCATCTGCAAAATTGGGATACAGCAGCCATAGCGTACGGGACTGTTTTAATAGTTATTGAACATATGTGGGGTTCTTTGAACTTTCACAAATGCTATATGTAGTGGGTGGTAATATGACTTCTTGGGTTTCTGTATCTCCAAGTAATATAATTCTTTGCTTTAAACCCAGGCCTTTCCTTGAGCCAAAGAAACATCTAGGTAAGTACACGCTCGTCTGCACTGTAACAAAACTGAGATAATATTTTTATTTAACCTCTTTCCTTGTACTTGCTCTCAATGCACCATTATTTATTTAAAAGATATAGTTGTAAATTAAACACTTGGCACAAACGTTCAGATTTTTTTTTCAACCTGCTCACTATTGTGGAGCGCTGAGGTAGTTCTTTGAGCACAAGTATTGTTGACGAGCAAGAACTTGTTTTGACTATTTTTAGTAGATATTTATCTCAACCGAGAATAACACAGATTTATCTGCCTGCTTTTGCCAAGTGGTACTTTACACCTCATACACATATACAGGTTTTCTAGCACAATTCTGTTCAAATGTTAGAACTGTTATGCATGTTCAAATGTTAGAGATGTTATGCATGTCATTGCTCAGTTCTATTTTTATAATGGCTGGGAAATAAAACCTTTTGTGATCTTTGCAAAGGAAAAAATAAAAAAAAAAGAAAAAATCCATTTTCTGATTAATTATGGAACTGTCATTGAAACTGTCATGATAATCGTGGAGATGGTGCTTGCAGAAACAATGAAGATTGAACAAGCAAATGTAGATTATGGATTAACTCTGGAAAGGACAAATTAACCAGATTCAAGTTGAAAATTTAACTAGACAATAGTGTGAGGAAGGAAGGAAGGAAGGGAGGGTGGGAGGGAGGGAGGGAGGGAGGGAGGTGCCTACTCTGCTTGTCCATATAAAACATTTGAGACGGCTTACAACCAAATAAACAATAATCCAATGAAAACTGAAAGATCAAAAACAAAGTTTACCAGCAGCCTTGAACATTAGTCACCATGAACATATTCTAGAAAATCTAACCAATATTAAATCCAGTTTACTGTGTGTCCTGATAAAAGCTGGTTTTTCTGACATTTTGTATTGTGTATAGTATAGGAATAGTAATAGACAATTTGATTAAATCAAATGCTTTTGACAGGGCATCCTAAAACATAATAAGTGACATGCTGGGAAAAGTGCTATACAGATAGCATTTCTTTTTTTGAGGGACTGTTAAAGAAAGGTCTTGCTCCTAGACAACACTGCCTCTCCTGTGCAAGTGGGGACCCACAGTACAAATCTTGATCCTTTTTGATCTGAGATTGCAAATGCCTCAGCAGATCAGGTGCTCGGGAGCAGCAGCAGCAGCAGAAGGCCATAGCTTTCACATCCTGCAGGTGAGCTCCCAAAGGCACCTGGTGGGGCACTGCGAGTAGCAGAGTGCTGGACTAGATGGACTCTGGTCTGATCCAGCAGGCTCTTTCTTATGTTCTTAAATCAGGGCCTCTGGCAAAACCCATAACTGGTGAACAGCTTCATAGTGTCTTATTCCATACTATTTAGGGCACAAGTGTCAAACTCGCAGCCCTCCAGATGTTATGGACTACAGTTCCCATCATCCCCTGCCAGCATGATGCTGTAAGGGAATGATGGGAACTGTAGTCCATAGCATCTGGAGAGCCACGAGTTTGACACCTATGATTTAGGGCTTTAAAGGACAATCAATTTGTGGCTGGCAAAAAAATTGGCATCCAGTGGAGTTCTTTCAAAGCTGGCAAGATGTGTTCCATATGACATTATCCAACTGGAAATTTGGTTGCCATGTTTCAACCTAGTGAAATTTCCTTTCAATTTTTGCTGTTTAAATTTTTCCCTATAAAATTAAAATACATCATTACAACAGAATATCCCACATTTTGATAGATACACGCATGCGTGGAGTCTTTTGAGCACAGTAGACCCTCCACAAGCATGAAAGTAGGTGGGAGCTTTTTTGGATAGTGTAAACCAATGGCTTGGATAATTAGAAACTATAAGGATACACTGTTGAGCCTGAATTTTAAAATTTGTTGAACCTTAAGAATTGTGATTGGAATTTAAGATCTTGTGAAATCGGCTGGTACCAGATATAAGCAAGCTTTGTTCAAGGGTCTGTTACTCCAGTCAATAATTGAGACTCAGGAATGGTTCAATAGCTTTATTGAACTGAGTCAGGATCCGCTCCCTTCGTGCGGAGGAGATTCGTGAGAGGGAGAGCTATCTCCGCGATGTTGGGAATAAAATCTTGGTAAAAGTTTGCAAAGCCTAAAAAGGATTTCAGTTGTCTCCGGGTCCGTGACACTTGCCAATTTACCACGTCCTGTATTTTGCTGGGGTCTGTTTCAGTTCCATTACTCGAGATGCAGTACCTCAGGAAGTCCAGTTTGCTTTTATGGAAGTCACACTTAAAAAGTTGGGCAAACATTTGACTGCAGCAGTTTAAGCACTTCCCGCACCAGTTTAACACGCTCTGTTTCAGAATAAATCAATACATCATCTCTAAGTAAACAACCACACTTTTAAACAATAGGTTGTACATAATCTCATTGATCAAGTTCATAAACACCCCTGATGCCCCACTAAGTTCGAAAGGCATGACCAGGTATTCAAACTGCCTGTACCGGGAATTGAAGGCTGTTAAATATTCTTGGCCTTCAGCTATTCATACCTGGTAATAAGCCACCCTTAAGTCCAGTTTGGTGAAGATTTTCCCTTTTGAGAGACTACCTAGTAAGACTTTGATGAGTGGGAGGGGGTATTTATTACATAGTGACACAGCATTCAGGCCCCGGTAGTCTGTGCAATGTCTGAGGGAGCTGTCCTTCTTCCTAAAAAGGACCAGGGGCCCCATGGACGAAGAGGCTGAGCGATGATCCTGTTTCCAAATTTTTGTCCAAAAAGTCTCTTAGAGCCTCAGCCTCCTGAGGACTCATGGCATAAAGTCTGCCATTGGGCAATTTGGCCCCAGGTATTAGTTCAATTTTGCAGTCCATGCATTGGTGGGGCAGTAGCTTATTGCGTTCCCCCTCCTTGAAAACCTTACATAAGTCCTGGTAGGGCTCGAGGATGGCAGTGCTCACTTCCTTTTGGGCTGCTAGCAGTCTCCCGCCCAGGAGCAGGTGGGCGCATGGGGCTCAGCCCCTGCGGGTTGATGTGGCCCCCACAAGGTGGGTCCGTAAAGCCGACCAGTTTGTCCTTCCCTTGTATTTCCGGATCATGTCTGGTGAGCCAGGACATGCCGAGGACTACGGGGTATTTGCCCAGTCTCGCTATAGTGAACTTGACTCTCTTCCAATGCGGGCTGCACTTGACCGAGACTGCCTCGGGCTTGTGTGTGGCGAGGCCCCCCCCCCCCCAATAATGCTACCATCCATTTGTTCAAATCTCATGGGAGCTTTTAGTCTTTTAAGCTTTAGACCCAACCCCTCGGCCATTGTTGGGTGCATGAGGCATTTAGGACACCCCGAGTCGATTAGCACCCCTCCAGTCACCCTGGTCCTCTTTTTGGGGTTGGCAAGGGAAAGAGGAAGAACAGACAGCACAGAGTTTCCACTCACCCGACGATTGGCGCCGTGCTGCTCGACCTGCCCATCAGCGTGTTGTAGGTCAGGTCGTTGTCATTTCCTGATGTCTCATTGCTTGCTTCAGCATCGGGGGTCTCAGAAGCGTTCCGCTCGTCTGCAGAGTCAGCGACTTCCAGAGCCAGGCCAGCTCCAGAGGCTGGGCAGCATTTTGGCCCCTTTTTAGGCCCTTTGTGCCCAGCTGGCTTTGGTGGGGCTGACGGGGTTCGAGCGCGCTTCTCTGGGCAATTGGTGATTAGATGGCCGGCTTCCCCGCAATGCAAGCAGAGGTCCAGTTGGCGAAGGTGGGCATAGACGGTTTCGTTGGTTGCCTGGCGGCCTCAGGGAGGGCTAACCCCACCAGCTTCAGGCTTGGCACTTGTGTGTTGGTTGGCTCTCCGGCGTTGTTTGGCGCACTGGACCTCCTTTGGCATCCCCGGCCAGGAAGATCCACCCCATAAGGGGGTCTGGGTCTGCAGCCACCAGAGCCCAGTGCAGGACTTTGGGGTCCAGGCCATCTTTGAACATGTGAATGAAGATATGTTCAGGCCAGTTCCCAGTAATCAGCCACAGAGCAGGCCCCCTGCCATAGGCGTGGCAGGTGGGCCCAAGCCTTTTCTTCCAGGAACGGATCCTGGAAGCTCCTTTGGAGAGACATCATGAATTGGTCAAAATCCCGTAGTTCGAAGGCATCTTCCTCAAAGAGCTCCACCAGCCAGGCCGCTTCCTATTTCAGGTGGGCCCCAATCTCGTACACCCTCTCAGCATCATTCTTGTATTCGTCTTCCATCATGCACATGCAGGCCCCCACCTGCATGAGGAAGTAGGGGAGCTTCTCTGGGGCCCCATCAAACATAGCCCTTAACTCTTGTCTCTTCCTCGGTCTTGGGGCTGAAGGTGCTGGTCCCACCTGGCCAGTGGCAGCACCTTGCCTCGCACCCGCTGTGCCGCTGCCTGTGGCTCTGTCCTGGATGGGGCCCTGGGCTGCTGGGTTCAGTGCTCTTGCTCCCGGTGATGGCTGGACCACCACTAGGTCAGCCATTTGTCGCTGGAGGGTCTGTAGCTTGTATCGCATCACGTCTTGCTCCCTTTGGAGGTTGTCTCTCTCCCAGCGGATCTCCTCTTTCTCGTGACGTCATTGATCGGCCTCCTGCTTGGGGCCACGCTTGAATTGCCAGAGTTCCCATTGGTTGCAGCTCACGAGGGTTCCCTCCTTGTAGTTGCGTCCTCGCTCCCAGCCATAGGCCCCAGCTGGGGTTCCTAGGCCACGCTCGGGAGCCAGGGTGGGCTCACCTTGGCCGAAGGCAGCTTGGACTCCAGCTAGGGCCACCCCCATCATTGAAGTCCAAACCACTGTCATAGGTTAAATACCCCTTCAACCCAGCCATACTTCTGGTAAGTCTGGGCGTAAGGTCGAGGATCCAGAAGCTCTGGCTTAATGTAAGAGTCTGTTACTCCAGTCAAAAACTGAGACTCAGGAAAGGTTCAAGAGCTTTACTGAACTGTGTCAGGACCTTCGCTGCAGAAAGCCAGAGCTGGGGCTCAGTCTTTTGCAGCTAGCATATATCCCCAAACTTTCCTGTTTCTGGACTGTCCCCCCTCCCACCGGTTCCCACAATAGACAGCATACAAAAAGAGCAGTAGTTAAACAGTATTGTTATGTGTTCCAAACTCAAGGACAGTGATAGAACTCATTCTGAGCCTCCAGGGAGGGAAGCATACTTCACAAGTTAAAAGCACAGTGATTGAAACAGAATGGGCCATTAACAGACGAATAACAGCAAGTGCAGGTGTGATCTTGGCTCCCACCCAGCCTGACACTTCACATGTTCTATAACGGGTATGCAACCTGCGGGTCTCCAGATGTTCATGGACTACAAATCCCATCAGCCCCTGCCAGCATGGCCAATTGGCTATGCTGGCAGGGGCTGATGGGAATTGTAGTCCATGAACATCTGGAGACCTGCAGGTTGCAGACACCTGTTCTATAAGAACCCAGTGAAATTTCCAAACGTGCATCCTTCTTGTACAGAATGTTCCAGTAAACTGGATATTATCAGGGCACAGAGCAGGATTCTGGAGAGGTGGCATAACAGTATTTGAACGAAATAAATAACTGTGGCCAGAACTTGCTTTTTAAATGAAAGACCACAAGTGGTACACCAATCACAGCTGGTAAAAAGCACTGTCTATCACAGGCAACTCCTCAGGCTCTATATACAAGGATGTACTGGCAGTCTCAAGGTACAGACTAGCTCCGCTGTTGTGTCATGGTTAAGAGTGACAGACTCTAATCTAGAGAACCGGATTTGATTCTCCACGCCTCCGCATGAGCGGCGGACTCTTATCTGGGGAGCTGGATATGTTTCCCTGCTCTTATACATGAAGCCTGCTGGGGTGACCTTGGGCCAGTCACAGTTCTCTCAGTTCACTCTGCCCCTCCTACCTCACATGGTGTCTGTGGTGGGCAGAGGAAGGGAAGGAGTTTGTAAGCCGCTTTGAGATGCCTTACCAGCGAGAAAGATGAGGTATAGTCCAAACTCTTCTTGCTTGAGGTGGTAGCACAGTCTCATCCAGAAGAGGGTGGAGATGCCAGAGCATAAGGGATCTGCAACCTGCGGCTCTCCAGATGTTCATGGACTACAATTCCCATCAGCCCCTGCCAGCATGAACATCTGGATTTGTAGTCCATGAACACCTGAAGAGCCGCAGGTTGCAGACCCCTGTAAGAAAGTAGGTGATGGGGTAGAGCAGTGGTGGCGAACCTTTGGCACTCCAGATGTTATGGACTACAATTCCCATCAGCCCCTGCCAGCATAGCCAATTGGCAGTGCTGGCAGGGGCTGATGGGAATTGTAGTCCATAACATCTGGAGTGCCAAAGGTTCGCCACCACGGGGGTAGAGCTTCAATCTCTGCCTTACCTGCTTTGGGCTCCGGGTTTCTGACTGGCTTTGGGCATTACAACTCAGTGGTATTAAATCTTCTAGGAAAGATACAGCTTTGTCAAAGATGGCTACCTTGCCTTCAAATTTCGGTGCCATCACTGCCCACACACATGTTTTTTTAGAAATACATGCACAGCCAGTGAAGCAGAACTGTGCTGCAGGTGCCATTCCTTGAAATAACCACATGTCTCCAGTGCTACAACAAAATCTGAATGGTGTTGGTCAAGATTCTCTCGAAGCAATGAAACTAGTGAGCGAAATGCAAGCATTACTGCTACTGGCAGTATGGTTTGGAATGCAGTGTGTATTCTGTTTGCCCTGATACATTGTGGAAATTAGATTCTATCCTGTCCCTTTCAGGACCTCGCATGGGAGACATCTCCCACACAATAACGTCATCAGGTGGAAGGTACTGTGGCTTTCATGCTTATTTGCTTTATTTAGAAAAACTATAGCACCAGTACTTCTTTTCTGTCATTGGTACGAAATATGGCTGAATAGAAATAGGTTCCGCCCACTAATTATCAGACGGGCAGTGTGTACCACCTGTCTATCCTTCTTGGCTATGGAGCCTTTTAAATGATGATCGAGAAATTCAACTGCCATTATCAACAACTTGAAAACAGTGCCCTGTGATTAGCGGACCTGGAATGGTAAGACAAGCTTAATGTTGTGATTTTCCAAAGTACTACCAACATAGCTATATTTATTATTTATTAAATAGTACAGTAAACCTTTATTAGGCATAAATATTTATTAAATGTACAGGCTGCTCTCCCCCACCAAGATATACTCAGAGCAGCTTATACAGTCCATTAAAAAAATAAAATCATATTACATACAACACAGACCTGATTTTTTTGACCCCCTAAACCAGTGGTGGCGAACCTATGGCACACGTGCCAGAGGTGGCAATCAGAGCCCTCTTTGTGGGCATGTGCGCCGTCGCCCCAGTTTGGGCACTTGGCAGTGGCATAGCACCAAGGGCGCGAAGGGGGCACAACGCACTGGGCACGCGCCTCTGTGGGGGCGAGGCGAGGGCATTCTGGGGGCATGGTGGGGGTGTTTCAGGGCATTCTGGAGGCATAGTCCTTTAAAAGGATCTCGGCTGTTCGGCCTGGTTATGATTTTCTCGTGAGGCCTTAGACAGCTCAGGTCTGTCAGAGTGGATGGCAGAGTGATAAGTGGACAAACAGTATGGTTGAGGTAGAAGACTGGTTTACATGACTGTTATCAAATTGTGGTATCCACAGTGTATGTTAAATACTATTTCTGATACTTCTCTTTCTAGTTGTACTCCCATCCAGGTGAAAACTGAGCCCGGTGAAGATTCTGGTGCGTGTACTGCTTTTAACCCTTCTTAATAGACATTTCTTGAGCTCTCAGGGTAGTAATTTTTGCACACATAAAATATAGTCTGCTTTTGGAGTATTGAACCAGGGCTTAATCATCTTGCTCTCTCTTCTTCCCCCCCCCCCCCCCGCACTTACAAATATTGAATAAACAGGGACCACTCTCTTTCGAATAATCTGATAATCATTGTGTGAGTGTGTGTGTTTGTGTGTAGATAGTACATCTGGGAAATGGTTGTAGCGCATGAGAAAAGGAGATCTTTCTCCTGTCTGGATTACTTCCAACAGACTGCTCTTTGACTCCCTTTTGTAAGGATTTGCTCTGGTTTTGGGTAGTAAAGAACATTCTGCCCTCCATTTGCCTGCTTGTATCATTTTTTTTTAAAAGCTCCTTTAATCCTTCGCCAGTTTGGTATAGTGGTTAAGAGCAGGTGGACTCCAATCAGGAGAACCGTGTTTGATTCCCTGCTCTTTCACCTAAGCAATGGATTCTTATCTGGTGAACCAGATTTGCTTCCCCCTCCTCCACATGAAGACTGCTGGGTGACCTTGGGCTAATCACAGTTATCTCAGAACTTTCTTAGCCCCACCAGCCTCACAGTGACCGTTGTGGGGAGAGGAAAGGAAACGAGTCCCCAAGCCCCTTTGAGTAGCCTTACAGGAGAGAAAGGCAGGGTATAAATCCAGACTCATCTTCTTCTTTGGACTAATTTTTCACAGATTAACAGCCCATTCCAGAGTTCCTGGCAGCAGTTTGCAGCACTACTTTGGCGTTGCCCTTTTGCCTCTAGGAGGGCTTCTTAGCAGTTCGGGGAGGCTTTTAAAAAAAGCCTCCTGTTGAGAAACCCTTTATTGGGCTCTATCAGTTTATGTCAGCCAAAAGACTGGCATAAGCCAAAACCCCCTGTCTGGTCTACTAGCCAGCAAAGGCCGGGAGAAAGCTGACCAATGTTGGCTCCACCCCTGGCCATGCCAGCACAGCTTTTGGTACCGGTGGGCCTAGGTACTTGCAGCAGCTTACAGGTTGTGCACTACAGAGCCGCATGGCATTTGGCCACCGGGGTAAGTAACCCCTCCACCAGCTCATTTCCCCTTGCGCCGGTGGAGTGGGGACTCATGCCAGCATAAAGGCAAACCAGCTCCAGAGTGGGGTCTGCCTCCCTTCTGGATTGGGCTGTAAGGCACCAAAGTTTCCAGTGGTAAAAATCTACAAGAAATACCTTTATTTCTTTCCTTGACCGCACTTTATCCTGTCCTCTGGTGCTTATCTGCTGCCCATGCGGCAGTTCAGTTGGGGGCCTTCTAATGGGGGCAGAAGGGCACAGACCGAGGGTGTTAAAGGTGTGTCTTCACCATATTGCTGCTTGGGGATCATTTGGTGTAATGCAAGTGAGAAAGCACAACCTTAAGGTTGCTTTTCCCTGCTGCCCCACTGTTTCTGCACACTGACTATTATATTGTTTGAACCTGCTGAGAGTCCATTTGACGTGAAAGAAACCTGAAATCCCGAAGTAGCCTGTTCAAAATGAATAACTCTTGTTGCTTCTTCAGGACTCGAAATGGTAACAGTAAAGGAAGAATCGGAGGACCCAGACTATTATCAGTTTAATATTCCAGGTAATATTGAGTGTAAGGTTTTTTAAACCTTAGTGGCTGAGAACTGTGTTAAAATACAGTGGGGATGTTACAAGTGAAATAAAAAGCTGTTGCAAGAGACTGAAAATGTGCGTTGCAGTGTGAACTGAAAAATTTAAAATAGGGTTTTCCTTCAGTCATGGGACTCTTGAGCATGGCTCCCACTCTTGCTCTTTGTTCCCTCATTCTTTGTGGTTCCTTTTTTTTTAAATCTCTCTCCTTGGCAGACATTTTCTACACATCAGGATTAATTGGCAGACCCCATATGCCTTTGTAGAGATATGTTCATGGATAACCTGGTATCACAGTTCCCTGATGCACAGAGTAAACAAAACTCCCATTTTCTTTCTGGGCCACAAACAGGCTCCATGGCGGGGGTGGGGGTGGGGTTGGTAGGTTTCCTGGATTCTCCCATTTGCATGCGATTGTTTGCTAGCAGTGCTTATCCCTCTTGCCCTCTTGCTGTTTCTGTGCCCTGAATGACTGTTGTAACAAGCAATTAGACGGGCCCATGTCCTGAGTAGGCGTGCTAAAGGCTCGAATCACCTGTGCTACTGCTGCTGTTAGAATAACCTCGCAAATGTTCTCTGCTTGCATTTCTTTTCATAATTTTATCTCGAGTATATCCTTGAGGTGAAGCTTGCACCCGTATACCTCCCCCCGCCCCCCCGGCCTCTTTACACAGTATCCCTCTTGCTACTTTAAATCAGTCTCTAGCAAATGTTGCATGGGAGTGCTCGTTATTTATATTTGTCTTCTTGGAATCTGTCATGGCCAAAAAGCTGGTAACTTTCAGATTCATTTATGCAGATGTGGCTTTCTTAGCAGCAGAACATGTGGATATCGGCACATTGAGTCGGAGTCCCCCACCCCCATCCATTACTTATAAGCAGGGGGGATAAAAATCAATGATATCTGTTTAAATTTTTTTTAACCTGATTTTTTAAAAGTAAAATGTTTTTTGAGGGAAAAAATCTCTCTAAAATAGTTTAAATAGTGCTCTGTTTAAAATATATTACACTCCACAGGTTAATTATAATAAAGTAAAGATTAGTTTTATTTATGTTGCGTGAGGCTGCGTAGTCATGCAATGTTTAAATTTTTTGGTGAAGAAATTGCATTAATCCATACCAAATGTCGTGCTCTTTCAGAGGTTTCTGTAAGATTTGGGGCTGTTTTTCTTTATAGAAGATCCTATTACAAGTGCTTCCTTTTGTAGTTCTCAAAACTGAATTTGTGTCTGCAGAGATAATATGCCTCTTCTTCGCTGCAAAAATATTATAAAATAGTGTTACGGTATAAGGTAAATTTACAATGACTTTAATCCCCTTGTTCCTTTGCAAATGTATGTACACAGAAATATCTCTTAAATGCTAAACGTCAACAAGTTTGATGAATAGAATATTGTTTGGAGTGAAATAGATCTGCACAAGGAGCCACATGTGAGGAGGGAGGGGCAGGCAGTAAAATGAAAATGAAATCTTTTGAGCAGAATACTCCACAAGCCTTGGGATCTTCATGTATATATCTTGAGATTTATCATAGTATCTCCTCCCTGGAGGGGAGTACCTGTTATGGCAGCAGGACGTAAAGGAGACCCAGTTTGGGAATATTTAAATAAAGTTCCTCTCATTATTTTACTAGTTATTGATTTGATTTAATGTCCCACCCTCCCCAGTTTAAGCTGGTGGCTAGCATAGGTAATTCAATAAACACAGTCAGTAGTCATAAAATCATAATTAATAATTAAAACATTTCAAAAATCTCTTATGGCAATTTAGCTCAGTCACTTGCTCACATAAAACCCAGTCTTGCCCAGTCATGAGATTTTACACAGGTAGCGGTATGCATGCAGAATGCAACGACTGCAGCAAACAAATGGAAGGCCCGGCCTGAAAGAAACTGGAGATAGTTCCCTTTGCAATAATTTCATAATTATCTCTGTACTTCTAATAGTATACCTGAATCAGTATTTTTGGATAAAACTGTAAAACTAACCTGAAAAGTTATTATTCTAAAAGTGAAACCTTCACCTGGTTGTAAATATTACGATTACACCCACAAGAACGAGTCTTTATGTAGAAAACCATGATTTAAATCTAGTCTTACTGACTGGTCATCGAAATCGTGATTGGAATCGATTTGATCGAAATCAGATCCTCTCTGCTTGTAAGTTCCTCTGGCTACTCCACCACTATTGCTATTCTTTAAAAAAAACTTTAAAGAATCATTTTATTCTTTTAAAAAAAAAAAACTCGATTGCCCAATTGTGAGACTTACTTTGCCAGGAGAAGTGTTGAGGATGGAATATACTAACGCCGGGCATCAGTTGAAGGTTATGACCCGTCGCTTAGTGCTGACATTGCAAGCTGACGCAGCGGGGTGGGTTGACGTCAGCATACACTTGCGTTGTTGTGCAGAAAACTACGTTGTGTCACAGGAGGAGGACTAAGCAAGGCATGTGGTAGCTCAGGTTTTCCTCGCAGTGTCCTGTGTTGCTTTGTTGATACAATCGAGGGCTGACTGAGCTTGTACAACTCCTGCTGTGCGTTCGTCCTTCCTACCACGTCTCGGGGATACCACAGTGTTGTTCTTTTTCTAGCTGGAGAGTACTGGAGTATTTTCCCTTTGGGCTTGGGAAACATTTTGAGCGTTGCGTCTTTTTTTGGTGAACTTTCTCTTGTGGCTTTATGGTGCAAAAGAGCTCTGTTGTAAAAAGACGGGGAGTGTTTGCATGAGTGGGTTTTTTCCCCTTCGGAAACAAACACTGATTTTGTATTGAAAAAGGATTGCATAAAGGGGAACCTGCATGAACAAAGAATTTCGGAGTGTTTTGGCTACACCAGGGGTATCCAACTCTGACACTTCAGTTGTTCATGGACTACAATTCCCATCAGCCCTTGCTGAACATCTGAAGCACCAGAACTGGACACCCCTGGACTACGTGCTCTGGATCATCGAAGGTCACTTGTATTTTTAAGTAATTTTCTACAGCATGCACTTCTGCACGTCAGACTGATTCCTGTGTCTTGGTTTGCATGATCCCATCAAACCCTCAGATGGAAAATATAGGGGAGAGAGCAATGTTCCCTGTAAGCCGTGCGGCCGCGTAGACACCTGCAGGTGGCTCACTTTTGCACAGTTCCCAACTGCGGTTAGAGGGACTGTTGCGAGTGAGGCAATGTTTCTGTGAGGTGGAATTAAGTAGCTTTGAAATAAATCAGCCTGACAAACCAATGCTTGCTGTATCATAGTAGGTAGTTCATCAGAATTAAGATGCCCAAGAGCATAGCAGGACGAGTTCTTCTCACCAAGGCTTTCATGCTAAGATATTGGCATTATGTTTCTGGCATGTGTTTATCGGGGTATTGGTTTCTTTTCCAGTAAGGATTGTCCCTAAGGTTTTTTTTTTTGAAGATATGGTTACAAAATGCTCTTATTCTAAGAAGAGGAGACCAGGTGAACAATGGTTGTGTTTAGGATTACGTATATGACCTCATTCCTTGATGTGTTCAGTGGATACACAGTGCAGCTCAGAACCTTTCCTGCTTCCTACTGGTTGAAAAATAAAAATGAATGGGACCCTGGTAAGAGAAAACAAGGAACGGTGTATTGATGGATGTGAAATGAGCTTCCATCCTAGGTATCGAAGGATGTGCAAAGCTTGGCCAGAAAGGGGAAGTTGAAACATACTTCAGACATGGCATTAAACCATGGTTAAAGAACGTTTTATTTAGTTTGGCATAGTCTAAATAAACCAAAGTCAGAAACTGTGGTTTGGGTTGGGTGTGGAAGTCATGATTTGTTCTCAGTGTGACTTGGTATAATGTCCAAATGGACAAACCATAGTAGAGGTGCTGCTTCTAGGAGCTTGAGTGCTGAGCAGATGAAAAATGAGAATAGCCAAGCAGCTCTGGAACCACAATGAGCCAGTTGAATGTTTGGAAGCTCAAGAGTCTATTCACGCTTTCGGCTAAGGCTAGTGCAAGCCATGTTTTGGCATGCTGTCCGAACAGAGCCATTGCCTAGGAAATCACACTGTTGCATGGGGTCGGCTTATATATCAGCTACCTCAGTACCTTTATTCCTTAAAACTATTTTTCTCCCTCTAGTTACTTTTCATGATTCAGCTGAGCATGCTGTCATAATGGAAACTGAACCAAGTCTTGGAAAGTGATTTTTTGATGGCTGTCTTTGTTTACCAAAGCAGGTCCTTCCGAAACTTCGGCGATTGATGAGAAAATCGCCATGGCAAAGTCTTACACAGGTATAGCAATTCACTTGTTCCTCTTCACAGTGCTCTTTCTTGCGACAGCGTTGATGCCCCTACCAGCAGTCCTGTTCTTCCAAGTTTGGTTTCAGATCTGCTGCCTGCCTTTTGTTGAAGAGGTGGATGAGCCCGCCCCCTGCCCCCAGATCTAACTTGAGATTCATTCAGAGGACCATCAGCTTAAGGCTGCTGGCTCCTTCCTCCTGCTCTCTATTTGGCAATCAAACTTTATCAAATTATTCAATTATGAAAATACAGAAAGGCAAAAAATGCCACAATGAAATTATTTAATGAAATTAGGCTGTAAGTGATATTTTTTTTTGACAGATTCGTTATGTTCTACCCCACCTCTCCCCTCCAAATTACTTGTGTCGCTGAGTCACGAGAGAGAATGGTTCAATATTATGAAAAGAAGTATTAAAAGCTTTATGACAGAGCTTGGAAGAAATTTGATTGAGCGTCATATTTTTTTTTCTCCCCTCAATCTGGTTTGGAACATGGTGCCGTCCAAATTGGGTACACATCTGAGGCAAGACTGAATTATACAGATGGCTCGAAGGCATTTGCTTTACGGAAGATGTACAATCCGCAACGAACAGTGCTGCTCCATGCCATTCAGTTTACGTGAAAGTTTGTGCGGGAGCAGAGATCAATATTCCTGGTCCTTGGCTAGTTCTCGTTTTGAAAAGAACCCTGCTTGTGTTTTATGATGCAATAAGGCAGAGTGGCTTCTGCGTCGTAACATTTTTTCTCTATCAGCCCCACTTACTTGAGATGCTAATTCTGAAATTTCAAGCATTAACTAGCATCCTCCATATTTTTATGATGGTATTGTTTATATTTGTCTAAAGGGAGCAACCAGGGTTCCGATTGCAGTGAAGGAACAGATGTGGAATTGCCAGTAGAAGGTTAGAGATATGTAACTATTTTATTTGAAAAAAATAAACTCCGGAAAGATTTCTTAAAAAAAAAATCAAATTAAATAGAGAGCATTTAATGCAAATGTGTACATTGTGTCCGTGTCTTGCATTCTTTTTTTCCATATTCCACATGGTTGTATTTTTTTTTCTCCCCTGAATTGTGATCCTGCATGGTTATTGTGGACAATTATCGAGAATTGTTTGCAAGATGGTTCTCCCCCTTCCCTGTTTCCCAGTCAACTTTGCAAGATGCCCTTGAAGAGTACATATCATCGGCTTTCCCCATCCGCCAAGTTTCTTCATGAATGGGGTGTCTTGTACTCTGCAGCCCACTCTTTCCTAGGGGCTCTGGGTGGGTTACAGTGTTACAATCCTTACACGGAAGCTTAAGCTTGAAAGCATGACGAGAACATGCTTTCAAGTATCTTTGGAAGTATCTTGGTGAGTAAAAGCCCAACTGAGGATGGTTTCAGATCTTCTTTTAAACCTGTCCTCCATTTGAAAGGACTCTGACTTGACCTGTCTGGGGCTAGATCAAATGTGTGATGCAGTGTGACATGAGACGTTGGTGGAAAAATAAGCTGTGCAAGCTTATGTTATTCCGAGTGGGAATATTTGTAATATAAGTTCATTGTCAAGCTTGGATCTGAGAAATGCCGCTGCTTGTCTCTAAACGTGTGATTCTAATCATGTGGAGGGAAATGGTTACTCTCCATGTGATGTGAATGTTGTGATATCAACTGTTCCCAGCTGGAGAACAGCTGGAAGAAGGGGCTGGACCTCAGTGGTGTCTTCCGTCCCTTACCAGTTAATCCTGTGTTCCTTGAGCATGCTGCACATCCTGAAATGGAAACCAAATAACTTTGTATGGAACTCGCACAAGGCAGCTTTCTCCCAAAGCCACACCAAAAAGCAAGCTGTTTGATGAAGCGAGTGCCTTCTTCATCACGCCAGAGTGATAAATCGATAGCGCCGCTTCTGTTCAGTATTATTTTTAAAGAATTGAACAGACCTGCTTGATTAGATTTTGGTTCAGGATCTTCTAAATGATTTGCTGCGCTAAATTTGGAAATGGCAATTTTTTTACCCGCTTGGCTGTTGCAGAGAAGCAAGCTGTGTATTTTTCTCACACGCTTTGTCAGTAAATTGAATAGGAGATCTGAACTTAAATAGCTTCGGTAAGAGCTGTGCGTTGTGGAGGGCATAGCACTACATTGGTACAGGAGGTAGTACTCCATTAGGCTCCCTAAATTTGAAAACTGTGGACAAGTCAGTTCAATCTGCCCAGCCACCATCACAGCTGCAAGACAAGCGTTCAGTATAATGCATACCGTGTTTCCCTGAAAATAGGACCTACCCCGAAAATAAGACCTATCATGACTTTTCAGACTTTTTGGAGGAGGCTTAAAATATAAGCCCTACTCTAAAAATAAGCCCTACCGATAGTTACAGATCAGGATGGTGTGATCCAGCAGGGTGCTTCCTGCCAATGAGGATACAGCTTGCACCACACATGACAGGGAAGCAAAAGGGCTGCTGAGAGCCTGCCTTAATGAATTGTGAAGGTACCATATTTCCCCGAAAATAAGCCCTACCCCAAAAATAAGCCCTAACCTAATGCATCTTTTGGTGCAAAAATTAATATGGCCCTGTCTTATTTTTGGGGAAACACAGTATATCTTGCTGATAGATCTAAAATTGTTAATTGGGAGGACAGTAAGAACAGCATCCTTTTATGAATCCTCCGAACTTTCCAGTATTTTAAGGTGTGTGTGGGGCAGGGGAGGCCCCACAAAACTTGTTAGCCATTTGTGGCATGTGATAGTCCGAGGGAGAAAAGAAGATGCCTTTTTCACAGGCTTCTCTGCAAAGTTGCTTGGATGTAGTGATGGGCAAATTATTCTTTATTTCATTGAGTTGGCTCGGTAATCTCCCAGCAGGCATTCAGAAAAATTTCTCACCTTCAAGTCCGCTCTTGGCTTATAATGTTGGTATGTGTGTGCTAATGAAGCTAGGTGCAAGTGCTAAATTTTAATCCCTAGCCTCAATCGTGTTGGAGACCAAACTGAAAACTGAACAATGCAGACACCCCAATATCTTCCAGAAAGTGAATGAGAGTTCAGAGCGAGCGTGTGCATTAAGTGCTATCAAGTCGCTTCCAGCTCATGGTGACCCTATGAATTAATATCTCCCAAAATGTCCTATTGTCAATAGGAAAGAGTTCAAATTAAAGAAATGTTGGGCTTATGCCTGAAAAACAGGCCTTGTTCACCTCTTCTGCTACATACTGACCGTGAGTGCAAGTTTTACATTTCAAGCCAGCAACCCTTTGAAGGAAGTGCTCATTTGGTAATACAGATGAGCTTTACGAAGGGAATTGACTCGTCTTACCAACCGGTCAGTTACAGACATCAGCAGCTTTCCTACCTGGAGGCAGTACTTTCATGCCCCAAGCGATCGTGTTTATGGAAGTTGGCGGGCCTAATTTTGACACCTTTCAGTATGAGCCAAGCTTCATCTTTACACTTTCTTAAGTAAAATACTCAGCAGCTCTGCTAGCCTGCCTACATGGCCCTTTACATGTGTGTTTCTGGATAGCACCGGAGGCTGTATATGTAGTTGCATTTCCCCAAAGGACTGTTGACGACAGCAAACCACACTGCAAGAAATAATGATCCTCCAATGAGATGAGCCTGAGTTCTTCTTGCCTCCTTGTGCCATTAAAGGACAGTCATTCTCTTGGGTTAATGGGCAAAGGAATCTGAGAGAGGATCCGATTTGCACGTACCGCCGAAGGAGTCGCTGTTTTTCTGACATTGTTCTGAGGAGTGTTACAGAGGCACTGGACCAACCTCCTAGCATAGACCTAGCAGCTTCCAGATGTTCAATTATCAGTTTCACCAGCATGGCCAATTGGCCATGCTGGTAGGGGCTGATGGGAATTGTAGTTCCTGAACATCTGGAGAGCCGCAGGTTCCCTACCCCTGTCCTAGCAGCTGTCCCTAGTGCTACCTTATTGACGGACAGGTTTTTTTTTTTAATTAAAAGTCGGGAACTTAAAAGTCGGCAAAGCAATCAGACACATTTGGCACAGACAGTGACTTTGCAGTGGCAGAACTAAGTGACCATTTTCGGCGATGTCCTTGAAACTCATCTCTTACTCTTGAGCTACTACAAGTTCTTACAAGTTGTCATTTCACCGATTGCTAATGACTTGATGCCGGCTTTGGAACATGAGAGCAAGGAAGAGAAGAAAAAGTTTACAGTTCCACGAATGGCACCTGTCAAATAGTTAGCAGTGTCTGCCACATCTATAAAAACTCCCCATTTGCTTTGCCGTGAATCTCGGCCTCTTCTTGTGAGAAGCTTCAAAACGGTTGATGCTGATTTCAAAAGAGATGTTTGCACTGCATGAGAAGAACCGTCAGACTCGCCTCATCTTCTGGAGAAGACGCTCACCCCAGTTGCAGCCTTTATCTTTTGTTCTCTGATGTGCAGGTTTTCACAAATACTATTGTCTGTAACCTTTTCAGTTTTCTGTATATAAGATTCTTACAAGAAGGATCTTGTACAATTTTGTGCCGCTTATGTTCCTGAAGCCTGAGAATTTCATTGATTGAAAAATCCCTGCGAGCCTAGAAGAAGACAGCTTTCAACAGCTGCTTCTGATGATATTTGGCCCTTTAGGACCCCTGCTTTATTACCCCCGCCAAACAGCCGTGCGATGAAAGTATCTGGCCTGTATGTTTTGTGGGTCTGTTTAATTCATAGTGCGCAACACGCTTGTTTTCGCCATTGTGCGGTAAATCCGCTCCTGGTCTGCCTGCGCCGTTCAGACTTGGTTTTTGTTTTGTTTTGCTTTTCCAGATTCTTCTCAACATGCCACTTCTGAAACAAGTGAGGATCCTGAAGTGGAAGTGACCATTGAAGGTTGGCCATTTTCTCAACTAACATTTTTTTATTGCTCACTTGTTTCAGAAGAAACTTTTGTCATGTGGCGTTGCGTGCATCCCCCCCCTTTCCCTGTCCCTCAATAAATACCTTTCATGCTGCAAGTCAACATTTTCTGGACCAATTAGTTTTTTTTTAAATTAGGGCGGAGTTGTTGGTTGGTTACAAATCTTTCTTTCAGGTATAGGTATTCAGAGTGCGGGATAGAAGTGAGGATTGGTGCCATACAGATAAGTGGTCATTCTGTCTTGTTTTGCTGCTTTTCGAAACAAAGAAAGATGTGGTGAGGAAGAAGGTCACAGAGGAACTCCAGAGAGGCAGCTGCCCTTGAGAAAGCTGTTTTGCCTTGGCAATAACTGTTGTTCTTTAGAATTGTTTGAGTCTGGTAAAATCCTTGCAAGTTAGAGTGTAGTCAAGGCAAGATGGAGATTAGTTGTCATCGCATTTGCAATGGAAGCAGAGTGAGTAGAGTCTCAGTTGTGGAGTCAAATGCCTTAAGATCAGAACTCTGAAAGGGAATGTCCTGTTCTACGAGTATTCTGCAAAACTTGCCTTCTGGGTGGCAAAATTTCCTATTGTCTGTACCAAAGTAAGAGTGTTAAAAGCTGTGTTGGGGTCTTAGAACAAAGAAAGTTGAACACATAAGGGTAAAGTGGTTGAAGCATCAGAGTGGAATCTTCTCATTTATTTTGTTTCTTTTCTAGGCGTTTGTGATCCCTGGTCTTTGCTGCGAGTGACTCTTTTAGAGACTGCACATTTTGCAGCAAGTTAATTCAGCTCCACTGAATCAGGAGTTTGGGAAGCTGTCATGCTTAGGCAGGCTTTGTGCTATAATGTGCTGCTGAATTGGGTGTTGCTGATGATGCTGAGACTGTGTGATGCTTTCGGACGATGAGTTTATGATCCTGTCACCCACGTCGTAGGCATTCCCTTTTGTGCCTTGACAGTGAACTAGTAGCTCTACCTGCGGGGGAATTCCTGGTAGTTTGGAGTGCAGGGGGAGCTAAAGAATCGTGTGCTATACTTAGTGGCAGAGTTCATAAGTCGGGTTAGCCAGAGTAGGGAAGGAAGAACCCATTGCCTCTCTGTCTGACAGCTCTTGTTGAAGTACCTGTGGAGGAAGAGACGTGATGTAGAAGTCAGCCAAGAAGATAGGTGGCTTTAACTTATCTGTTTAATCGGAAGTTGTGTGTCTCGTGATTGTCTTCCGCAATGGCAAAATTATGTGTGTATTTCCTCCTCTTTCTTCAATGGCTTAAAATCCACAGTACAAGTTCCAGGACAATTTTCATGTGTTGCTGTGTTGCTTGGCAGCGCTTGGAAACTGGAGTTTCTCTATCAGCTTCACTTTCAGCAGTTTGTGCATGGAGCTCCTTTCAAGCTTTTAGAATGTATGAAGTTGTTTGGGGGCTTGTAAAAAGAAGCGACTGAAAACAAAAATGACAGGGAAACTCCTGTGTCATGTGGGAGTGAGTTTGAAGGGAACTGTGGATGTGGCATTTTCTTCCATCTCACCCTCTGCTGTAGGTAACGTTTTAATTGATGTTTGTATCCTTGTATTACTTCCACGCAGACATTATCTAAGAGCACGTGAGGCCCAGAATAAAAAGTCTGAAACAACTGTAAATCCTCTAACAAAACTCTGTCACGTCAGTTGCTGTAACTGGGCAACGTAACTTTTTTTGTGCGTGCAACAGATTTTCCAATTCTTTTGGGAGAAATTTTCCTGAGGTTAAAATGTTTCAGTCTTTCTGCCTCCTCCGAAAAAAACCTCAGTCACCTGCTGAAACCTTAACCTTTTCTCAGGTTGTTTGTAATTTCTGTTCACATGCACTTCTTGAAATAGAAGCCAGCTTTCTATATTCATTTCCCCCTAATTGTATCCTACTTAGTTCAACAAGAGCGCCTATGAAACTGTGAGAAGGTTGTATCCTGTAGTTTCCTTTTTTAATATTCCTTTCTTTTTCAATATATTTGGTACCACAGTTCTACAGTAGGGTTGCTAAGTATCCCGTAAAGGTTTGAAAGGATCTTTTGCTCAATAAGGGTCTCCTTAAAAGCATGTTGTAAATGAATGGTCACAGACGCTGCGCATATTCTACTTCAGTCCTCCTAGCATAATTTGAATGTAGCTTGCATGAGCAAGTTGGTTGCCGGGGCCAACTGGTAGGTTTAATGCATGTGGCACTCCTTACTCCAGAATGGATTACCACCACCAACAGTGAATATCTGTGAAGTGTATTGAACATACCATGAGGCAAAGCCATCCCATCTAACAGCACATTCCAGCGTGGTCTAGCAGCATCCATGACACACGTGTTTGTCTCTTTCTCTCTGAAGATGATGACGACTACTTACCGCCCCATAAGAAAACCAAGAGTGTGGAACCACCTCCTGATGTTGCCAATGCTGGAAGGAGAAAAGCCCGAGAGTTCAATTTTGGTAAGTTTTTGTAGCTGCTGCTTGTAGATGTTTTGATGATGCAGTTGACTAGAGGGTATGCCAGTCACTGTACTCTTAAGAGGGGAGAATAAAAGGAAACCAAGCAAGTTCCTCTTTGAACACCTGAAATGTCTTCATCTTGAATCTGATCAGCTGTGAACTGGAGACACTGGGGACTGGGCCCAGAACCTGCTGACAGAGCATGTGCTCTGCTTAAGGACTCTGAGCCACAAATGACAACAGCGTTTCATTTTTACTAATACAAAGGTTTTTAAGTCCAGTTCATGACCTAACCAAAAAAAACAGAAGGAACAAGAGCGGGACATAGGAGGACTCCTAGGGGAGGGGAAATTCCATTGCCCTTTTGCTCCATATCTGCCTGCATTCCTTTTGCTGACAGGTTGCTGATTTGATTATAAAGGACATTCATTAAACTTACTTGCAGCCTTTGTGGCAATAAAATAGCAAGGCAGAACAGTCACAGGGTCATACTAGAATCTCAGAGACCCCGGCTCATGCTGCCCAGCTTGCTGTGTGCGGTGTGGATTAATAACAGACTCTTAGCCTAACCTACCTCACTGGGTAGTTGTGTGGGTGGAAAGGGGAAAGTAGAATCACGTTTGGGGTCCTGGCCTCCTTTTAAGAAGGGTGAGATAGAAATGCGCTAGGTAGATAGAAGATGCTAAATCCCACACATGAAACTGCCTTGTACTGAATCATGCGATTGGTCCATCAGGGTCTGTGTTGTCTGCTCAGTCTGATAGCAATTCTTTAGGGTCCCAGGCAGAAGTCTTTCACATGACCTGTTACTAGAGGTTACAGTGACTGAACTATCCCAGGGAAAAGACTCCAAATGAAAAGACCTTCGTAAATGCCGGTAGTCTTTATGGCAGAGCAATTAGGTGGTCTCACTGGCCTTCCCAGAAGACAGTGGTGCCACGACAGAAAAAGCCCTGCCTTGAACCTCTGTTGAAGAGAGAAGGTACCTCCCCCCCAGAAGGTCTCAAAGATCTGAGACCCTTGTGTGGGAGGAGTCATTCTTTAAAATGCAATCCATCTCTTCTCCCAGTCTTCGAGAACCTGAACGTTTTGCCAGTGGAGCATATAGGATGATGGTGGGAATGAGCAGAATAGATGGCTGAATGAATGAATAATAGCATGACCTGTGGTTCGAGAATGGATTGAGCAGCTTTGGGGATTAAGAAAAGTTTATATATGCACAGTGGGGCACTGATGGTATGGGGTATTCAAAAATAGGATGTGGATGGACACCAGCAGCAGGACAGGAGTAAGGGGGGGGGGATGGAACCTCTTACACACACACGCGCGCGCGCGCACACACACACACACACACCCCTACACACCAAGCTGAGGATGTTTGCCAAAACGGCTTCACACACTCTTTGTAACTCTGGCTTTTTAAGTAACTTCCCAAGATAATTTTTTCATGCTCTGCAGTAATGTAACTTGCCAACATTGTCTGCAAATGGACCTGAACGAGGCTGGTAGTGAGCTGTTGACTGAACTGCCCAAGAAAAAAAAAACATTTTGGGACAAAGGTTAGCGTCCTTTGCCTGTTAAATTCTTTTAAAAAAAAATAACTGTAATCTCCAGAAGGTTTGTAGATGTTACTTTTAAAGGTTTACCTTTTAAATTGATTATGCCTAAGCAATAAGACGTAACGAGCAATCAAGAATTCAACGCCAGGACACGTTATTTAGAAGCTTGATATATTGGGCTAACCTTCTTTTTCCTTTCAGAGAAGTGGAATGCCCGAATTACAGACTTGAGAAAACAAGTTGAAGAGTTGTTTGAAAGAAAATATGGTATGTGCTCACCAACTTCCCCCCCCCCCCCAAAAAAAAGTAATTGTCCTCTAGCTTTTGGAAACCCTGATTTTGAAATAGGTTAGAATTCTCCGCTCCGTCAAGTCTAAATTCTTTTGGCAAGTTGTCCTGCTCTTATCCAGAGACTGCCAGTACTGAAGGGTGTTTGTAGCCGTGATGGTGCTTCAGAATGAGGAAGGCAGAGGTGTCCTTGTCAGTTGAACCCATTCTTTGTAAGATCTGCAATCTGATAGTTTTCCAATCTTGAGTTCCAGAGAGGGCCAGATTCTCAGATATAATATTAATCAGACTATTTATATTCTTCAATTTTAAAAAATTCTGAGGCAGTCCAAGCTGAATTGCGTGAGTTATAAAAATTAGGCAAGGAAGAATACTTCTCTGTGTGCGCGCTTACTTTGTCTAATGCATTTTGGCTGTGTTATTTGTCCGTATGGTAAGGAGTTAATCTAAAGCACTGTCCTTTTGTAATTTATTCACTCATCCCTCCAGTTTCTTAGATAGCTCCAATTGTAAGGGCTACAAACTTGACAAGAAACTGGAGACCCCTTTAACTGTGTTTGTTACGTTCTGCAGTAGAAAGCATTTTTGTGCTATGCTTAAAGGTTGTTATTTTTGTTTGTTTCTCCTCCTCCTTTATATGGAAGCTGAAGCTATTAATTCAAAAGGCCCTGTGTCTATACCGTATCCACTCTTCCAGTCCCATGTTGAAGACTTGTACGTGGAAGGGCTACCAGAAGGAATTCCCTTCCGAAGACCCTCCACTTATGGCATCCCTCGCCTCGAAAGGATCCTACTGGCCAAGGAACGAATACGATTTGTGATTAAGAAGTAAGTAGCTGTGGTTTAGATTAGACCAGGAGTAAAGAGTGAACTTTTCCTGTAGAACTTCTCGCTTATAGACTATTGCTGCTACTTCAGGTAATTCTAGAACATCTGTAAACAAATGGTTAGAAATAGTTTCTTGGAATTGCAAAAGGGCCACGTCAGATTATGGGTTTACCTTGTATATGTGGGAATTCACCCCGGTTCACCATTCACACAAGCAGTACAAACCAGAAATTGCAGCGTGGAGTGAGTTTCTTGGGCTTGGAAATAGACTTTGGATATCTTTTATTACAGCAGATAAGATGTCTCAACTCCCAAGCTGCTCCCTAGCTTATTTTTCTAAATGCAGATGGTCTGTTGTGAGTGGAAGAAACTGGGTGTTCTGTTTTGTTTTTTTGGTAGAAGTCACGTAGAATTTATATAGCTAAAGATAGTCCCCTGTGCAAGCACCTGGTCCTTACTGGCTCATGGGGGTGACATCACATCACAATGTTTACCAGGCAGACTGTGTTTATGGGATGGCTTGGCATTGCCTTTTTCCAGTCATCTACGATGTATAGGCAGGTTGTAAATGTAAAACAAAATGGCAAAATAATCGGCGTAATATACAGGTTCATCATTGCAGGCAGATGTTCACATGATGAAATTCATTTGTTCAGCCTCTTAGGTATAAATTTATCCTCGAAACAAGGGATATTAGATGGTCTGTTAGGTCATGCTAGGGATGATCTAGCCCAGTTTCTGAAGTGCGTCTCATTCATGTTGGCTTAACTGCTCACTTTACATACCACTTTCAGCATACAACTTTCTCAACTGCTGCACCTCAACTGACTGAACTGGCATCTTTATGTGAAACGGAGTATGATTGCCATATATGAATGATGAAATAGCGCTTGCTGTAGAGATTAACTTGGGAATATAATTATGGTGTGGTGGTTTCTGAAACCTGTATTTCATGCACTTCTGCTTAACTCCTGGCAGGCATGAGCTGCTAAATTCAACTCGAGAAGATCTCCCGTTAGACAAGCCTGTGGCAGGAGGTAAGAGTGTTTGAATTTGGTGGGCTTCTGAATTTGGTATACAGGCTTCTGATCTGTCCGTTGGATCAGATTTAACTGACACTTCAGTAAAATTGTAGTGCTTGAGAAATAAGAGTGGCATATTGGATTAAGAGTCCTCAAGAGTGCCGAAATAATGTTGCAGGCATCCCTAGGCGCCATGTTAACTCTGTGCTTTAAAGCTTCAAATCAGAATTCTGAGGAAACTCCCAAGTAAATGAATCATTCCAAGTGGGTTTTGTTCCTCCCTTTGCAAGCAGTTTTGTCATCCACCTTCAAGGCAATAAATACCTTGCAGTAAATGATCTGACAAGTCCCAGTGCTTCTGCACGCTCAAACCTGATTGCTAAAAGCCTTTGCAAACCGGCCTTAATGTTTCTGAAAGGCTTCCAGGCCGGAGCACTGACGCATCTTCTAAGGGAGGGAGCCTTACAATGGGAATGAAAACCATTGAGGCCGCATAGTTCAATGGCGCAGCATGTGCTGTGCTTGAAAATTACCTAGATTTGATCCCTGTCATCCCCAGGATAAGAGCAAGGCTGGGGAAGTCCTAGATAGTTCTTGCTGTTTCACATACACATTACTGTTACAGCCACATCAATGCATATGCTTTGGTATGAAGCCACATTATAAACTTGAAGAGATCTACTGAAACCACTTATTACTGTATGCCCCTCTCCACTGCCCTCCTTCAGTCCCTGTTGCTATTTCTCTTATGTCTGCCGACCCTTTGCTTCCTTTAATCTCTCCTGTGTCCCAGGTAATCACCACTGTTGCTCATTTTTGCTGGCTCTTTTCCTTTCCTGTACCTCCTCACCCTCTCCTGCCTGCTTGCTTGCAGATTTGTAGGGGCTCCCTGGAAGGAAGGCTTCCAGGGTGCTGCCTGCTGCTTTTATGGGATTTTCTAGTACATTTAGGCACCTGCATTCTACCGTCTTTGACCCCCAAGCATGACAAAGTTGGCAAGATTCTGCAAAGTGAGTGGGATATTGATTTATCTTACTGAGATTCCCCCTTTAAATTTTTTTCTTTTAGTAAAAGAAGAGTGGTATGCTCGAATCACCAAACTACGAAAAATGGTGGATCAGTTATTCTGCCGAAAGTTTGGTAAGTTCACTTGGCAGCATTTTACAGTGGGGTGGGGGCTAGCCTGTAGTCAGTGACTAGCCACCGAAAATGTATTCAGTGATCAACCACTGAAAATGATCTTGTTGGCCCTGAAATTCCCCACGTTTCCAGGCTGTCTTTACATGTGTGTGTAAGCAGCATTTGTATTTTTCAAATTTACCCAGATCACTCGCTCAGTTGTCTGAAATTGTCCTGTTCGCCTTTCCCCCTAACAGTTGATAGCCATTCCTGAAGCAGGGTGATTGCATTTTTGATAAAACATAGCTCTATATGAAACTAACTGTTGTTAAAAAAGATAAGGTTGGAATGGCCTTTGTTTCTTGTTTGTAAAAATCTTTGTCCTTTCTGGGTTATGGTGCAGGTAGATGGGGGGAGGGGGGACATGACTTGCCAGGGCAGCCAGCTTCAGTTGAATTGCCTTCTAACATCATCGTTTGCAGATATGAGAAAAGAAAATGTTATCACGCTCTTCAAAGAGCAAGGGATAGATTTGAGACATTTCAGATAGATCTCTGGATTTGTTGGTGTTATCTTCATATGATAAGCTACACTTTCCGAAGTCCTATTGGCTTTGATTTTTTTCAACTGTTCAGGGAGTCGTGATAATTGTTTCTGTATCAAACCATCTTAAAATAAATCCATACTCATTTGATTGCATCTCTTAACAGCTGAGGCACTGGGGAGCACTGAACCAAAAGCAGTTCCTTATCAGAAATTTGAGGCGCACCCCACTCATCTTTATGTCGAGGGCCTGCCAGAGAACATTCCTTTTCGGAGCCCGTCCTGGTATGGTATTCCTCGTCTGGAGAAGATCCTTCAAGTGGGCAACCGGATAAAATTTGTAATAAAAAAGTAAGTTAAATTCCTTTTTCTGTTTCCATATTTTGAAGTTGTGTTTGTGCAAGAGATGTTCTCCTGCACAATACTAGCGGTTGCTTCTGACTGCTCTAGGACTTATCTCTGCTAAATGGGATCAGTAATCCTTTGGATTCATTTGTCTGAGCTCAAAACAAGGGGTGTGCATTTAGCAAAACGTGAATCAAAAAAGGCAGCAGTTTAAAGGGAGCTGAAAAGTGGATCATGCCGGAAAAATTTGATCCACCATCAACATTGCTGCTTCCCAGCTCCATGTGAGCTTGACGGCAGCAAGTGCAGAGTTTCCGGAGCCCAGCATTCAGTTCTGTGTCTCCTGCCTCCCGGCTCCAGTAGGAATTTTGGGGGTTTAATAGACCCAACAAGTTTATGAAAAAACCCCAAAAGCCAATATGAGGATTTGTCTTTTTTCAGGGTTTTCAGAAATTTCCAGAGTTATTAAATCTGAAAAATAATGGAGGTGTGGGGGGACAGTGCATACCATAATCAGGCATGTTTCTTGGGTTTTATTCCCTTTCTCACATTCCAAAACCATCCCTAGTTTGCACATCATGGGACAGTGTTGTAATATGTAAAATAAGCAAACAAGTTTACATGAGTGCTTAATTCATCTGTAGAGCAACCATCAAAGTAATATGTAGCTACTGATTTTCACTGTCTTAATTATACATTAGAAAGGGCCTTTTGTAATCCCCATGTTGGTCCAGACCTGTTTTGCATTTTTTTTGTGACATTTTAAGGCTCACTGCTTTGGGTCATTGAACTGTTAGTTTTCCTAGTTGTTAAGCTGGTTTTGAGCAAAGATATTCTCTTTGTCCAGGACCGAAAGATGTGTTAGATGTTCATTGTTGTGCGGTTCAGTATAAAAACATTATAGACCTCTCAGACTGAAGAGCAGCCAGTCGCTTGCTGCTTGTTAATGCTTTTTATTTCTTTTTTATTCTAGACCAGAACTGCTCACTGTCACTCCATCAGATGTTTCGCAGCCGAGAACAAACATGCCTGGTAGGATGTGCTCTTCTATCGTGGTTGAAGATTAATAGCATAGCTTCCTTATGCCATATGGAAGACTCCGGTCTTCTTCTCCTCCTACAGCAGTGGCGAAGTGGTTAAGAGCAGGTGCATTCTAATCTGGAGGAACCGGGTTTGATTCCCAGCTCTGCTGCCTGAGCTGTGGAGGCTTATCTGGGGAATTCAGATTAGCCTGTGCACTCCCACACACGCCAGCTGGGTGACCTTGGGCTAGTCACAGCTTTTCGGAGCTCTCTCAGCCCCACCCACCTCACAGGGTGTTTGTTGTGAGGGGGGAAGGGCAAGGAGATTGAGTCTCCTACAGGAGAGAAAGGGGGATATAAATCCAAACTCTTCTCTTCTTCTTCCTCCAACCCCTCTTCCCCCATTAACTAATTGATTAATTGCAGAGATGAAAAATGAACTTCTGGAGTCTTATGTACTTACTTGTATGTTACATTTATGTGTGGATGGATTTCTGTGTCACTCTCTGTCTGTAATAACACCCAAGGCAGTTTCCATAAATTTTAAAACAGCAATTCAGTGAAATAAAACAAGGACAAAAATGTAAACCAATTTATCGCATAATTAGTTGAAAACAACAGTAAAAGGAAAATAGTAGCCATTAAAGATCTAAAACAGTACGGGATCCAACAATTTATTTTCACAGTCCCTCCAGAACACAAAAGTGTTTAATTTTTTTGCTAGAAGGCCAACAACAGCAAGGTCAGTTGGATCTCCTGGATAAGAAGATCAGTAGCCCTAAGGTTGCTGTAGCTAAAAAGCCTTTTTCCAGTTACCTTCCAAACCTCATCTCCAGAAGGGAAGTTCCCTCCATAAGTTCTTGACAGCTGATTCAAGGGGCTTCAAATAGGTAGAAACAGTACATGAGATACTTCATCCTGAGCTATTTAGTGATTTTAAAGGTCAGTACTGTTTGTTTTAATTTGAGACAGAACCAGAATTAGAAAAGATATAGTATGTTGTAATTCTCATGCTCTTTCGCTTGGCTTTCAGGCACAATTATGAATTTTGAGCACCTAGCTAGGTCTGACACAGCTTTCAGCAGACTGACTGCTGGGACTCTATTGAAATAATCATATGTATACATATCTGCTTTTGAGTTCCATCTTTTCATCACAATCTGGGATGATGAAGAAGGGGCATCTGAGATGAATTCAGTTCTCAGTGGCTCCTTTTAACTTCCATTGAATAGATTTAGCAGGGCGCAGGTTGTGGATGGAAAAGGGTAACCGGCCTTGGATTTCAAAACCCCTTTTTGCCTGTTTTTGATAGTTTTGATTGCTGCTGTTCAGGTAACATTCAAGAAAAGGGCAGCCACAAACTGGGTCTCAAGGGTTAGGGAGCAGCTTGATAAAATCTCGGAATTGCGAGTCTAGAGCATGTTCATGTGAGTGTCCTAAAAATATGACCTTGTAAATGCCATAAGCTGATAATGATTTTAAAAATGGTCTAGAATGTACATACAGAAAGAGTTTGCAGCTAGCCTAAAAATCAGGGGTGTAACGAGGCAAACTGTAGCCCTGGGCAAAACCTGAGTTGGATGCCCCCCCATGGGCGGCCACTCCACCATGATCAAAAAATGTTTTGCACCAGGACTTTGGTGCGTGCAGGGGGTGCATTTTTAGACATATCAGCACCGGAATTTCAGCATATCATCAGGAGACTGTCCTTATGCTACCCCACAAGTTTGGTGAGGTTTGGTTCGAGGAGTCCAAAGTTATGGACTCCCAAAGGGGGTGCCCCATCCCCCATTGTTTCCAATGGGAGCTAATAGGAGATGGGGGCTACAGTTTTGAGGGTCCATAACTTTGGCCCCCCTGAACCAAACTGCACCAAACCTGGGGGGTATCATCAGGGCAGTCTCCTGATGAGACTCTGAAAGTTTTGAGACTATGCCTTCAGAAATGTGCCCCCCCCCCCCCAGCCTGCAACCCCCATTGACAGCCATACAGAAAACTCAATGCAGAACAAAGATTCTTGGGCAAATTTCTGGGATGTTCCTGCAGGGGGCGCATTTTTGGATGTATCGGCACAAAAATTTCAGGGTATCATCTAGAAACTGTCCTGATGGGACCCCCTAAGTTTGGTGCAGTTTGGTTTAGGGGGTCCAAAGTTATGGACCCTCAAAGGGGGTGCCCCATCCCCCACAAAATGTTAAGAGGCGGTTTGCCAATGCCTGCCTCTGCGTAGTAATTCTGGTATTCGTTTGTGGTCTCCCATCTAGTTGTTAATCAGAGCCAACTCTTCTTAGCTTCCAGGATCTGATGAGATAAGGTTATATAGCCTGGGCTATCAAGGTCAGGGTGTTAGAGAGCAGAGGGTATAAAAGCCTTTGGTATGCTGCCTCCTGGTTAAAAACAAACAAACCATTTATCAATGTATTGTCGAAAGCATGTATCATGTCTATGTGTGGTTTTATAGACACTATGAGGTTAATTTTGATTTTCAGCTGTCATATTCACTGATTTTTAAAAAGCCATACATAAAATTGTATTTTTTTAAAATCACAGTCAAAGAAGATTGGAATGTCAGAATCACAAAACTGAGGAAGCAAGTAGAAGAGATATTTAATTTGAAATTCGGTGAGTTTATTTTGTCAATAGCCACTACTGGTAATGGTGCCACTTTGTGAAAATGCCATAGGAGGGGAAATATGCCACAGTAGATTTTCACTGTTGCTGTAATAGTCTGACCAGTTGCTGTGTATTTTATGTTCATTGGTCAGCTGTACAAACCAAGTATAGAATCTCCTCCTGGAGTTTGTACTCATGTTGTCTTTACTCAATTTCTTTTGTGAAGCTTCCATGTTATTGCCTTGTATTCATGTTGCTTTTGAGGCCGGCTACTTTGAGGCCCTGTTACTTTTATCATCGTTTGTATGGACAAATTAAGGGCAAAATGGAGGAGAGGAGAATTATGTAAGCAGCTGTGGGTTCCCATGGAGGAGAAAGGTGGGAATTAAAATAAATAAATATAAAAATCAAACCCTGAGCTTAATTGATGTAGTTGCATAGTTTTTTGAAGGAAGACTGGATGAGTATCTTTTGGGCACACTTGCCTTTAAGGCAGGGGTTTGAATTAGAGTGCTCCATTTGAGTCCCTTTCAGAGTTAATGAGTCTCTTTCCTTTGTTCCAGGGCAAGCCTTGGGTCTCAGTGAAGGAGTGAAGGTTCCTTATCCTGTCTTTGAGTCAAACCCGGAAAACCTGTACGTCGAAGGTTTGCCCGAAGGCATCCCCTTTCGAAGTCCCACGTGGTTTGGGATCCCACGCCTGGAAAGGATTGTCCGTGGGAGTGGAAAAATCAAATTTGTGGTGAAAAAGTAAGCTTGCCTTTTCTCTCTGCTATTTTTAAATGATATCTCTTGGATTTCATCTTTTTTTTCCCATCTTGGGTTGGAGGTTTATTGCCATGACACCTGTTGATGGGGCATTTTATTCAACTTCTGAAAAAACATTGTCAGTCCATGGGAGCACTCCTGTAGAGGCTGCTTCATTTGACTCGTTTTTCCAAACAAATGTGTTGCTATTATGGGATATGTGGTTTTATACGTGCATTGTGCTGAGCAGATTTCATTAATAATTGTCTGATATTTAGGCCAGAACTCGTCACTTCATACTTGCCTCCTGGATTGGCTAGTAAGGTGAACACTTCAGGTAAGTGACTAAGAAACAAACATGTCCCTCTTAGAAATCATAAATAAGGCAGATAGTTATGCCATTTGAAAGTAATACTTTTGGGATCCTGTAGGTGTCTCCACAGTCTTTCCTCTTCTCTTCAAAGTTTAACTTGCTTAAATATTTGTACACAAACCTGGTTTTCCTTCTGTGGTTTAGGAGGGATTGTTAATGCGTGAGAGGGGGCATACACACTCACCTGGAAAAACGTTTCTGTACAGGAGTTTTGCACAAATCTTTCCCCCTTTTTTTGTCCTGATGAACAAAATCAATGATGCTTCATGTTTAAAAGTGATATTGATATGGCAGAGAGAGGGACTATCCAAATCCTGCCCCTGACGGGGGAAGCTAAACTTCAACCTTAACATCTGCTTAGAAATAAAATGGGAATCTGGGCTGTTCTCATATTAACTTGGTGGCTTTTTAGTTGTGATTTGGATACTTAATTTGAATTAATACCTAGCCTTGAATCACTTTTGGAATTTTCAGTAAGAGGGTGAGTTCTCTGATGTATAGAGAAGCATCCAAATTGTGAATTCCAGTTCAAACTGGCATCCTAAAAGTTGTATAACCATCATTCAGATAAATAAAACCCAACAGTCTTGCTCTTGGTCAAGCTGAGGTTTTTATGGGGGGATCTTTGTGGTGCTGGATCTCTCAGATTCACCCACCCATTTCATCCATTGGCAAAAATTCGCTGTTGTCCTAATTCTTCTGGAAATATTAAATAAGTACTGTAAAGGACTGTTAATATTTTGTGCAAGAAATGTTCTGGGGCAAACAGTTTCTAATTATGTTGCAGCACTTATTTGTATCAAAAGAGAAAAAAAGACTAATCAGTGTGATCTTTCTGTTCAGGAGCCCAAAGCCCAGAAGTATCAAGTCCTGTAAGCAACTCCAAGATTCCAGAAATTGAAGTTACTGTAGATGAAGGTATGTTATTCTCCAGAGGAATTCTTGTTGAACACACAGTTGGGAACTGCACAGGGTATCTCAAGCAAGGTTTCTTCAGCTGTGAAGGGGCTTGTTTGTGGATAGAAGGCACGACTATACTCTGTTCACATAGTAGCTTGAATATTCTTCCACTGCAGAACAAAGCATGCCGAACCTTCTTTTTTGTAGAATGCTCCTCGAGGGTCGTAGTGCCTACCTAGCCCTGTTCCCCCCATCCGTCTGAAAGTTTGAAAGTAAATGTACATTTAGATGTAAATGCTGTTGTATCAAATTACCATGTTCAGTAGTGCACCAAATAATGGTTTTCACAAAGTCAGTGCATGAAAATGAATGATAATTCTGATATTCGTTCGGGACTATATTCTAATGAGGAAGCATATGTCTTTCTCAACCGCTGCACCTCAGCTGACCGAACTATCATCTTTATGTGGAACAAAGTATGGTGAAAGATAATTTTTTAGTCATATATGTAGATGACTAAGGGGTTAGGAGATAATAGGGAGTTATAGGGGGTTAGGAGAACAACTTAGTCTTAGCCAGAAGGACAGTGAGAATGAAACAGTTAAAATCATCCCACAAAGGTTAGGTCAGTGGCCTTCAACCTCTCTAGAGCCAGGGCCTATCTTTAACCTTCTGGGTTGCAGCCTGGGACCCACCGAGCTGCAATCGCATGACTTCACAGATAACGTGATAGGAAGAAAGGGAAGCAGGTGTTATGCCCTCATCAGGGATCACCATAAGTCACTGGACAGCAAAAAATAAATAAATGCAGAAATCCAAGAAAAAGGTTTTCTCACATCTATTCTAAAGACAGAAGGGTGAGACTGAGAGGAGGAGAACCTCTTACCTCCTATTTTCCATATCTTTGGAACTCCTGGGCATAGTGTTTCAAAATAGCTCTCCAGACTGCCAGCTTGTTAATATTTGCTCTCTGCACATGGCTTATAATTTCAGATTTGATCCAGAGAAGCTCTCAAACGGTGTGGGCTCTGTGCCAGGTGGAGCTTTCCGAGTGATTTGAGAAGTTCTTGGTCTTTGTTTCTGGATGTGCACTGGCAGATCTAAATGTGAAGCTGTGTCCATTGGTGTTAAGTTGCTGAATTCATGACTTGTATTTGTGTGTGTTCACATAGGTCTTGCTACCAAGACACAAGCCCCTGAAGTCAAAACTAATCCTCAAACCAATGGCTCCAATGTTGGTTTCAAGCCCAGAGGAAGAGAGTTTTCTTTTGGTAAGTCCCGACCAGCACGAGTCTGGGGGTGGTGGCCATCGCCAAGGTATAATGGCTACGAGAGTTATGAATCAAGAATGCTACAGTTTAATTTAGTAAAACACATGTACATTTTGCCATGCAGTGCCCCCATTGCGATTCATAATCATAAATCACAGTAAAATTACAAACGTCGTATTAGATGGGGAGGTATCAGCTCTAGAAAAATAGAGAGCTGTACTTGTTTGTCCAACTTTAATTTTTATGTTTATTTTTACATTTACTGTTACTTATCTACATAGCAAAAAGGGAAATGTGTACATGTATGTCCAAAAGAAAGAAGAAAATTCTTACACGAGAAACCGAATGACCCTCCCCTTCATCAAGGGTGCTCAAATAGGGTCACACCTGAGATTTCCAGTTTTGTGAAACATTGTTTAAAAAGAACTTGTTTTTGTGTATAGCCATTTGAATGTGCAATGAATTTTACAACACCTTATGTTGCATCATCCTGGACTTACTAGCAATCCAGTTCCTGGCTGAGCAGAATTTCTCAGCTCTCTGTCCTTCATCTGTTTCCACTGAACTTGATATGAACTTCCTTTGTGTAACACCTTCCTAGGTTACCTCATGTCTTGAGGCAACAATGTTCCTATCACTTGTGCATATGCTATTTCCATTTGTAAAATAAAGTTCCTAGTTGTGCACCTTCATTGAAAAATTAAAACTATGGCCGTGGTGATTTAAAAAAAAACATGACAAGAAAGACAAAGCAGATCTGTCAGTCTATTTTAAAATTTGGCATACTGCTGGCGCAAAGATATACTTTATGAAATGTTTGACTCCTGGTTTTCCTATCTCAGTTTTAAATCTATTAAGAATGGGAGTTCTTTTATATTTTAAATTAGCTGTATTTTGTGCAGTACCTTGCATATAAAATCTCACTCATCCATTCAAACATGGACACTACGTAAGTAGTGACAGGGTTGCATGGTGCCAGAATGCCAACTTGCCCAAGTTTGTCGGATACTTTTTAGCTGATTAAGTCTCAGGATGTGAACAGGATCCTTAGAAGTTTTGAGGCCTGCTGCCTGCTTATATAACCCTTGTCGTTGTTGGTTTCTTAAATCTTTTGGGGAACAGTCTGTCTGATTGGGTTTGAGAAATTGTTAATGCTTCCATAAGAGAGGGGGTGGTCTCCCCAGCTTTGGAACAGACTGTGGTATACCCACTTCTAAAGAAACATACTTAATGATTTAATTGTCTATTTGCTCATGTATGTTTTAAATTGTTAGCTGCCTTTTAAATTGTTAGCCCTTGTCAACCTATTAAGTAAGCTATATAAAGCTAGGGAGCCACAGCTTCTCACCAAGAGTGATTTGGAAGACATTTTTTAAAATTTCAGGTTATTACTCTTTTCATAGTATTGTTTTGAGTAATCTGGAAGTCATACACCTGTAAAGTGTGGACCGCTTGGAATGCCACTAGATGTTGATTCAGTCCTGTTCAAGAGAAACAACTAATCCCGTCTACTGTCTTGACAGAGGCCTGGAATGCCAAAATTACCGACTTGAAACAAAAAGTTGAAAACCTGTTTAATGAAAAATGTGGTAAGCATGTCCAACTGTAATACATACATGTGTTTAGAACTTCAGGCAAGAATAGATCTTGGCTGCCCACCGGGGATCATAGACCAAGGTATTATTTTGTGTATGCTTAAGGCCTTGGGCTTGGTGAATGGAGGTTTTCATGATTTTTGAAAGGCAGACTCTGCTCTGTGACATTTAACATTACACTTCCTTTGATATCTAAAGAATAGCAATAGACCAGTGGCAGCTCGGGCCATCTGGGGCCTGAGGAGAAACTCTTATCTCCCTATAGCCAGCGTGGTGAGAGAGCCAGCATAGTGTAGTGGTTAAGAGTGGCAGATTGTAAACTGAAAAGCAAGGTTTGTTTCCACATTCCTCCACATGAAGCAGACCTTTGTTTGGTCGAGGATAGTTTTGTTCGAGGATAAGGACTCTGATATCTCCTATGCTGTGGCAAAATTCTATTCATTTGCGTACAAAAAATGCAGTCTTATGGTAAACATGTGGCCAGGTCTCTCATGAAGGGTTAAAATAATTTTTATCACAGTTGTTTTCATACTTCGTAATTAGTTTGAGGAATGCTTTCACTGTATGCAATGGCTATATGCTCTCCTTTTTATGTAATGTAGTTATACTGCTGCTCTGAGACCATAGTTATTAAATTTGACTCAATAAGATGCCTTCTGTTGTGGCAGGGGAAGCTCTCGGCCTGACAGAGCATGTGAAAGTCCCTTTTGCACTCTTTGAATCTTACCCTGAAGATTTCTACGTCGAAGGCCTGCCAGAGGGAGTGCCGTTCCGGCGCCCATCTACATTCGGCATTCCAAGATTGGAAAAGATCCTCAGAAACAAAGCTAAGATAAAATTTATCATTAAAAAGTAAGCCAAATGCATGCACACTCCATGAGCTGCCCCTCTGCACCGTTTGAATGAGTAGAGAATTCAAGCTAGACAGGAGCTGGATTTTTCCATCAAGAGCAGAACATAGCTATGTTCTAAACCTGTGTCATGGTCAGCCTCCAGAAATCAAGGGGGAGATCTATTTTGAGTATTCAGAATAATCATATGAGCAAGTGCTTCATTTGTAACTCTAGGTCAGAGCAGGGAGAAAGTTTTGGTTGAATGATCAAAGGGGTCATTGTTGCTTGAACTCAGAGGGGAAAATTAATGCCTTTAAGTTGGATGATCTCCAGAGCATAGCACCAAATGTGGCGACAACAACTGTTTTTTCTAGTTTTCCTGCGCTGCAGACAAAAATAAAAGAGCTTAGTGTGTTAAGCTGCTTTTCTTCCATCAGAAAGCGGAACCTTATCATGGCCATTAATGTCACAGAGTTCAGCCGGGTATCTGACTGTCGGATTCTGCTAAAATAGCTGAACTGTGGTTGTTTCGTATATTGCCGTGCAGTATTTCTGGGCTTAAAACTACAAAACGATTCTTTAGAATAATCACAAAAATTAAACACAGGCTGGTACTTGCCCCATCGCTGTTATGCTGTGTGAACAGTGGGCAAAGCAGACTTTAAAAGGGGAGGGTTTGGAGACCTGCGAAACGAGAGATCTTCAGGGACCCTTCGTTGGTGGTAAGGGCTGACCCTCTCACTTATTCACAGACCTGGCAGATTGCATCAGAAAATGGGCGGGCATCACATCATCAGAAGCGGCTTGCACCATTTTCATAAGTGCTCTCTGTAATTCACTCAGGGGCTGGGAAGAGGTTGTACTTGTTTTCACCGGAGTATGAGATGGCAAAGAATCCTCCTTTTTGCTGAGGTTCTCCTTATCCTAGGCGATACTACTTGCAGTAACTGACAAATTCAAGGAGGCTAGGTTCACCTGTGGTTATTACCATAGTTAACAGCTCAGCTACTAAGCCTTACATGCTGGGGACCAATAACAGAGAAGCAGTTGCTAGCTTGTGCCTGACTTGAGGACTTCCTAAAATAATCTGTACGGTCACTACAAGAGGCAGACCATTGGACTTCGAGGGAACTTTCAGTCCGATTAATTAAGACAATTCTTAATTTCTTAACCTGATTTCCAGTCCCTTTGCTCCTTCTCAGGTAGTGAAGATAAAATTTGAACCAGAAGCATAGAGGAATTTAGAGTTTCTCTTGGGCTTTGGGGAGGCCTTCGAGGGAAAAAGATTCTGCAAGGTTTTGTGTCTCTTTTGGGTGGCGCAGGGATGGGGGAGTGGTATCTAAGGTGAACAAATCAAGTGGATTTTGGAGCAAGGAAGTGTCGAGCCTCCTCCCAGGCTGCTTAAAATGTCCAATCCTAAAGTGGTGCCTTCTGCCTATGGCCAAGGCCCTGATAACCTTGTGTGGCTTGTGATTTACTTTGACTTGAAGGGAAGAAAAACCGTGCCATTGTGCTTACTTTATTAACTGCACTTCTTCTTTACATTCTTATGTCAAAACTCCACTTGTGTTTCTGTGCAGGCCGGAAATGTTCGAGGCAGCAATTAAAGAAAACGCCACCCCAGTTCCAAGCCCTCAAAGTGAGTTTCCCACCACGGCTAAGTCAATCACTCAATCAATCTTTATTACGGTCGTAGACCAGCATAAGGTAGGCACAGCTAAGTCCAAGGTGGTCCCAAACACTTCATAAACATGTGCAGTCAGTAATGCTAGCAGGCCAGTTCCTGGCAGCTCTCTAAAATAGTCCAAGGGAGAAAGCGTTAGGCAGAATGAAAATGAAAACATGATTTGAGATTGAAGCTATTATTAATCATCTCGAACTGTTGAGTGAGGCACCTTCTCTTTGGTTCCACGCTTCTGCAAACTTGTCGCAGGGGCTGTTCTGCAGCGGGGGTTCTGCAGAACGCGCACAAGCCTTGGCAGTTTGATGAGCTGCCCGTGTTCACCTTTCATTCTAAAGTAGCGAAGAAGTGCCGAGCATTAGAGGCCAGACTGCTGTTGCGCTGCTTTTCCTCTCTAACCACATTCCAGTCAGCTGCCATTTTGTGTGTGGTGTATTTTCCCCCTCCTTCCTCCTGGGGCTCTCTGTCATCATGCTGTCTGAAAGGCAGATAAGCTGTGAACCATGCAGTGTCTCTGTTCGGAGGGAGTGCCTTCTCCATTTTAGAGTGGTGAGGCCAGACAGAACCTATGCAAGATTTCAGGCATGCTTCACAGCTGCCCTGACCTGTCGCTCTAAAATGTCCTCCAGTTAACTTTTGTAGTTGCCTGTAGCATCAGCTGACTTTGAGTTGAAGTGTTACTTGTCAATGATGCTTTCTATTCAAGAGTCCTCACCTGAAATGAGACCAATCTGGCTTTTCCTAAAACATTTTGTGCTCATACTCTGCTTTCCTGTGTTTTGCAAGGAAAAACCAGTTTATCTAATACTGTGATAAATCCAGTCAGTGTGCCCGACCCAGTGGTGAACACAGCAGCTGGAGTGGAAGATCTTAACATCATTCAAGTGACAATACCAGGTACTCTACCCAGTTAGGGGGTTTTAACATCTGATGTAGCTGTCAGAGCTACAAATCAGGAAGGCCCTGGTTCAAACTCTCACCTCTTCCATGAACTCACAGGATGGCCTGAGGCAAACTGCCCCCTTTCCCACCATCTGCTGTACAGAGATGACAAAACGTATCATCTTACTTATTACTCCTACATTCCTGCTGGGTGACCTTGGGCTACTCACAGTTCTTCGGAACTCTCTCAGTCCCACCTACCTAACAAGGTGTTAGGTAAAGGGCAAAGGAAGGGAAAGGAGTTTGTAAGCCACCTTGAATCTCCTTACAGGAGAGAAAGGTGGGGTATAAATCCAAACTCTTCTTCTTCATCATCCCTGCCTTGAATCCTTATTGTTTTTTGAAATCTCCTGCAGATGACGACGAGAGAACTTCCAAAGTAGAGAAGGCCCGGCAGCTGAGAGAGCAAGTGAACGAGCTCTTCAGTCGGAAGTTTGGTAATTTCTTCTTTAACCTAGAAAAGCAAGCTCATTACCTTACTGACTTTGAGCAAAATGACCTTTGAAAACTTTAGAACTCTGTAAAATGGGGTGAGGGTTCCTCTCCTATTCAGGGATCTGACAGACTGCAATGGGTGGTGAAGGCCTGCCACGCACAGGACCGAGTCCATTGGTGAGGCCACCTGCAACTCTGTAGCCCGGCCTCCTCTGCATAGCAACTGTGTCATGAGTCTTGTGACTGAGCCACCACACCGCTCTACCACAGGACTTGCAGAGGGTGGGGAGTGGTGCTCCAAACTGCCACCTGGGCTTGTGTGTGCACGCGTGCGCGCAAGCATCTCCAAGATGCCCATGGAGGCAGAAAGAGCAGCTCTTCCCACCCAGCAGCCAGGGCTGCCAGATGAGCTCTCCGCCCCTTGCAGCGGTAACACTAGAGGCCGTAGTTGCTGCAGTGCAGGAGCCTTTGGCAAGGTGTGAAGTTCTCATGAGGTATAGAGGTTGGTGGGAAAAGAATGTTTCATGCTGTCCATCTGGCTGTCAGATCAGAAGTAGGGAAAGGAGGGGATGCTAATTACTGTATGTAAGGACTGAATATTTTCCTTCCTCCTACAACTTTTTCTTAAAACAGAGATAAGGTTGCCAGCTTTGAACCTGGTCCCTGTAGCTGTCCCTTTAAAAACACCAGGCGACGTTTATTTCCATGCCATGAGGAGCTTCTGCTTGTTCTCATACATCAATCCTTTGTTAAAGAAACAGGATGGTTTTTTTCACCTCTTGGACAGCTGGCTTTGCTAGGTTTACAGTCTTCTTTGCTTGTAAAACCTACTTGGGACAGGCAGGGTGACGATGGATGTTCTATGTGAGTAGGCATTACTTTTGTATTTTAGGATCAATAAAAGGCTTGGGGAAAAGCCCTGACACCTGATACAGCTGTTGCTTTTTTATTGTCTTACCCTTAACAGCTTGTTCTTCTGTTCTTATAATTCAACTTGTGTCTTAACCTGCTTTCCCATCTCCCCTCTCCAATTCTCACACCTGCCTCAAGGCAGTATCATACTAACTTGTAAATCTGAGCTCCACCTCTGTACACCAGTTTGTACAGCTCGGTTTTTTTGTGTTTTTTTTGCCGTCTCCCTGAATCTTAATTGTGGAAAGGCAGCTCATATACCAAAAACTACCAGGAGAAGTCACAACGCTCAGTACTCATGGTAGCACTGTATGCCGAAGAAACAAACAGTTGTGACGGTGGGACAGAATTTCATGTGACAGAGGCAAACACGAGAAGAGGGAAACAATCAAAGCAGAAACTGTTATTTATGAACTTGACATGGAAATCATTCAGCAGATAAAAAAAGGGTGCCATCAGGAAGCTGAAGAACGAGTTGTAGAATGTGTTCATGCTCAAAGGAGAGAAATCATTAAAGCTGCACAAATGGTGTGAGCGCAGAGCATTCCAAGGCAAGAATTCAAGGCCGGTAGCACTCGGTGCATATGAATGATGTGTTCTAATGGATTCTGCCTGCACAGAACTTCACTTTGCCAACAGATGCTGTCTTCTGACTAAACTGAAAAGCTCATCAAGTTCTGGAAGGACGTGACCGGATTATGTTAGTATCACAGTCATGCCCTAAGTCAAACGGATAATGCCGATGAGGCACCAATATCTTTTGGCAATTACGTTGTAGAAGAAGATGAAGACACAAAACCTGTCTGCTTGAAGTCTTCAGGGAATGGGAAAACACACATTACAGTAACGTCGGCGGTGTTAGCAGATGCCACTCTGTGTGCACACGAAATTGCCACTCTGTGTGATTTTGAAGCGCGAGACAATGCCAGAGGAACACCTGTCTATTGGAATAATTGTTAGGTGTCACTGGGATGATTGTCAGGGTATCACAATAAAGGTTGGATTTCTGCACAGTTAATGAAGGATTGGCTGAAAGTTGTTTGGAATAAAAGACCGGGGACGATGCTCAGAAAACAAGAATGCTTGTCCTGGATGCATTTGTAAGGCATCGAACAACAGGAGCTCAGGATGCAAGCCAAGAAATAAATACAGATCTGAAGATCGTACCAGAAGGAATCGCATCACAGCCACAAATTCTTGATGATGGGGTGAGCAAGCCTCTTAAAGGCCACCTGAAGTCTGTACACAGTATGGCTCTTGGGAAGGGATCCTCTCCGACCCCCCCCCCCCAAAGGGAAGCTAAAGAAATCTAGTGTGACATTTCTTTTTCACTGAATTAAAACAGCACGGGATCAGATTATTCCAGAACTTATCATGAAGCGCTTCGAGAAATACTGTACTTTTAGTTCGACAGAGGGAACCGAAGATGATTTAGTCCAGTTTCAAGAAATTGAAAAGGAAGGCAATGAAACTGAAGACGATTTGTGTACTGAAGAAAGTCTTGTTCGTGAAACTGCTAACTTATTTGGATTACTGTTTGCATTTTTGTATTTTGCATTCAATTTGGGTGGCTGTTAATTACTTGAAAGTATCTGCCTTTGTTGGCTATTAACTACTGGAAAGTTGTCACTTACTGGATTCTGCATTTGAATTGAATAAGTTCTAATTACTGCTATTTATGGGGAAGTATCCCATTCCATGGACTTTCATATCACAGGACTTTTTGGAACCTTATTTATATTGTAGACATTTGAATTTACAGTCTGATTCTTACAAGGGAAATGATGAGGAGGCCCCCATAAGTGGACCATTCTGGATATCTTTATTGTGCTGTATATCAGTTTACTGTACAATAAAAATTATTTATACCATTGCCTGCTCCTTTTTGTTGGGTTGTCTAAATTTGCAATCATCTGCTTTTAATGCATAACTATTGGCTTACAAACAAGGTCATCTTGCTCTTCAGTAAACTAGTATGTCTATATAAGATTATATCCATGTACTTCTTGTGTTTCCAGCTTAATTCACAGTTCACATTTCATTCCATTTCATCCATAAACATGACAAGGAGAGACTTGGGGAGCTGGGTATGTTTTGTTTGGTGAAGAGAAGGTTAATAGGTGGCATGGTAGCCATGTTCAGATATTGAAGGGATGTCATGTTGGTGAGGGAGCAAGCTTGTTTTCTGCTGCTCCAGAGACTAGGACCAGGAGTAATGGGTTCAAGGTGAAGGAAAAGTGATTCCACATCAGGAAAAACGTCCTGACAGTGAGGGCTGTTTGACAGTGGAATGCACTACCTCAGAGCGTGGCGGAGTCTCCTTCTTTGGAGGTTTTTAAAGAGAGGCTGGATGGTCATCTGTCAAGAGTGCTTTGATTATGTGTTCCTGCATGGCAGGGGGTTGGACTTGATAGCCTTGGGGTCTCCTCCAACTCTATGATTCTATGTACTGAAAGCATAGGAACTGTTCACCATGTGAGTGCCGCTTAAATAACAGATTGGATCCCAGTGATACAGGAAAAATGTATCTTTGATGTTGCTTTTCATGGCAATTTTGTCTGTCGCTATGTAGATTGTCAGGTAAACCATGCAGTCTCGTTGGCATGGCTTCTGTGCTCACACACACCTACATTTTATTTATTTCATGGAGTGCATGTAAATGTGGAGCTCTGCTGTAAGTTAAGCTCTTGATTGTTTCTCCCTAGGGGAAGCCATTGGCATGGGTTACCCAGTGAAAGTCCCATACCGAAAAATCACTGTCAACCCTGGCTGCGTAGTGGTGGATGGAATGCCCCCCGGCGTGTCGTTCAAAGCTCCCAGCTATCTTGAAATCAGTTCCATGAGGAAGATTTTGGATTCAGCAGAGTTCATAAAATTTACTGTCATAAGGTACACCACTTTCAGTTGTATGCAGTTTAACTTTTGAGTGCCTAGCTGTCTCCTGGGGAGGGGGCATCTGGTCGGCATGGTTTTTTGACATTCCGGGTGATGGGTGGATTTTCACTTCAGACAGCCCTGGAAAAATTGCCACACTTTTCAGTAATCCTTAAGATAATGGAAAAAGCAAATGAGCCAGCAGAGAGCACCTGTGTCCTCTTAAAATCCCAAGCTGCCCTGACGTATCCTCAGCACAGGCTTACCAGTGGTTGCAAGACATCAGCATGAACAGTTCTAACTCCCCTTTTAGAGAGGGTGTCCTTCCAGTTAAGAACAGACCGTGGAAGGGAAGGTGGTGTGGTGTAGCCCAGCCTCATCAGATCTTGGAAGTTAAGCAGGGTTGGCACTCTGATAGAAATTTTGCAACTGGCTCGGAATAATCTGCAACTGAATTGTTCAGGAGAAATTTTAGTTTCCGTTCTTCACATTGCTTGAAGAGTTGTATTTTGCCCTTGTGTGCTCCTTTTTTGTGCAGCAGAACAGTGTATGTACTGACGCTTCTACTTGCCCAGTATTACAAGGACAAAATCTTTCAGATTTGGGAATTCTTCGATATCTGCCAACTAATATGGTGGAGGGGACTATATTACACCTTGCCATGGTAAGGGTGCATCTCAATCTAGGGATAATCAAATATCGAAGGTATTGAGACATGCATCCTCTGTCTTCAACTAAACCTGCAGTAGGCATAGTTCTCTGACAAGACAGCTCTGGCCTTCTAGTGTGCAGACTTTCAGTTCATTTTTGTCCTTTAAAAACAGGTATAGGTAGAAACCTGCCAAGGATTGTTTTATTATTTAGAAGGTAGCTTTGGTAATTCTCCTTGACACCTAGTTAATATAGCTCATGCATAATTTTAACACCTTGAGTTCTTATGTCAGGTTGTGTGCAAAATACCTTTTAGAATTGATGTGTTCCTTTCTGGTTTTTCCCCCCTTTCCAACAGACCATTTCCTGGACTTGTGATGAATAACCGTAAGTATTTTATAGTAGTGAACTCTGAAATTCACATGGATAGCTTTGTGTGTTGCTAGTAACGAGTAGGCTCTTTTGCCATTTTTCCCCCTATGGCAAAAGGACTTCTGTAGTGGCCTGTCATACAGCAATACAAATATGTGTAAGAGAATGCTACTGCTAAATTTTCAATTCACCAGAGCCCTTTTCTTTGATTTATTTATTAATGTTAATAGCATTTTTTCATGTAACTAGCATTATTCATGTAAATAGCATTCATGTCACAGCTGATATGCATGATTGCCATTCCTGGCACTGTGACTACATGTGGGAAATTGTTGCTATTTCTTCTAAAGGGAGAAACGTGCCTATTTCCAGTGTTGGAATGTGCATATCAACCCCAGATTAATCTGCACTGGAGCAGAAAACCCACACATTTCCCCCTTGAGAAGAAAGAGTGACTGTATGACTTGGGAAGCTATTTTAATTGATGGGATCTGATGTTGTAATGGCCTTTGGCTATCAACAATAAAAGTGTATGGGCTGTGTCTTGGGAGGTCTATAGCATTCTCACCCCAAATGCATAGAGGCAGCCCCAGGAATGCAACTACTGTAAAGGGCTGTTTGCTGCTGATTTTGAGTCATCGGCTTACGCATCCTCTGCTTAAGCAACAGACTTGTAATTGACAGTTCAGCCCTTGTGCTGGGAGTAACATTTGAAAACATGATAACAAAATCACTAAATAATTGGAATGCTTCAAAGAGAAGCCAGAGCATTTTGCGTGGATGTCATGTTCGTAAAAAATTGATCAGGGCTGGCTAATATTTTGCACAGTGCAGCCAACTCAGATCGAAAAGTTTTAATCCTGCAGATGCCTCATTACAGACATTAACGTTTACTCGTTCTTTTAGAGCCTACTGAGAAAGCTGAACCGGAAGCACCAGCTGCAGCTGCGCCAGTCCCAGAGCCGGTGGTGCAAGGTACATGCTCGTTGGTGAATAATTATTAACAGTCATTGGCCAGAAAGCAGATGCCTCTTTGAGGGGAGGTAGCTTAGCACAGGCATCCTGTGGAGAAATGGGGACACTTGTCTATGCATCTGGCTTGGGAGAGCCAAGAGGCAAAGCAAGAGAGAAGATGACTGGGTGTGTTAAGCAAGGATGCACAGCTGAAAGCCCTCGGAGGGTCACTTTGACAAATTGATGATGAGGCCTACGTTATTCTGACTGCAGGAAAGCTTGTTCGTTACCGTTTTAGTTCTGTGTTTCCTTCTTAATCCCTCACTTTTCAGTTTCTCCCATTTTTATTTCTCTAGCCATGATGGCTGCTCCATTTGTCCTCCTTAAAACCTGTATTGTCCCCCCTCCCACACACACACACTGTTATTATTCTGCGCTTCCCTTCCCTCTTGCTTTTTTGTTTGCTTTTTCCATTGAGTTGGGTGGCTAGGCTGCACAAGGCTTTCACTCTGCAAACAGTTGACACGTTTCAGGAAGACTCCCGTTCGGAAGTCTACCCGTGTGGCCAAAAGAAGAAATGTAACTTTTTCAGTAACGCCTGGTGTATTTTTTTTCTGAAGAGCTGAGATAGCGAATTTAGACTTATAAACTACTGAAATAATGCATACCTTAATTTTATGTTTTCAGAGCCAGTTGAACCAGACCAAATAGTACAAGTTTCTGTGGAGGATGGTAAGTGTCTAGTATCTGATGGCTGAAAAGCAGCAATCAAGAAGTGTATTCCACATGCACAAAACAAAGAGTTAAATCGATACCACTCCCCGGTTTTGCCTGCAGTAAAAGTGCTCTCTGGCTTAGTGATAAAAAGTAGTTTCAGAAAATATAGTTTGTAGCTTCATCGCTTTCGCTGCTAATGTCAGAGTATTTGGCACCCTTGTTCTTGAACCGTGAGATGTAGTTTCCCGTTGGTTCTGTGCTTTCTCTAAATAGCAAATCATTTTCCATCTGCTGTTTTTGTGTCTCACGCAGCTGTTCCCACGCTTCACCAAGACAGAATTTGCAATCACCTGGGAAACAGTCCACCCTCTTAATTAAGCCCATGTTGAAGCTTTGTTCCTTCTTTTCCTCAAATGGCAGTGTTTGCCAACTTTCGAACTGTTGTCTCTGTGTCTTTACTTTCCCAGGACTGTGTTTGCTTTTTCAGAGATTGTAGGATTGTTGAAAGCCGTCCATTTCTAATGTCATTTTCTTTTCCTCCACGCAGATTCGGCACAGACTGAAGAAAACGCTCCAATAAAACAGGAACCAGATCCAACGTGGTAGACAGCCACTGGCATTAGGGTAAAAGGAATAGCCATAAAGGAAATGGAGCAGTGGGTGGTGTTGAGATGCATCTTTTTAGATAAAAGACCGATCTTAAATCACAGCGAATATAGAGTTTATTCCATTATATATTGGCCTGTAACAACGTAGATTGTTTAACTCGGTGGTTATTCCTCTTGTGGTCTTTGGGTTGCGGTTATCTCCCCACAGGTCATTTTTGTTTAATTTTTAGCCCGGCTGAACTGTTTTGATTAATTCTGTGGTTCTTAACCTTACATCATCAAATTCTCCCCTCCCCTCAACCATAAGTTTTAAAACTTATGACTTTAAAACAGCATAGCAACTTTATGTAGTTTAATTTATGATATATTTACATGATATGTCAATCTCAGGCCTATGTTCAAAATGAGAACCTTGTACCCAATGGCCACCTGCTGACTTCCTCATATTAGTTCAGATTCTTCTTTCCCTTGCACCACCTTTTTATGGGCTTTTGAGAGAAATCTGTAACCTGAGATGAACAGTATAAAAACCAACTTTCAGGTGTGGACGCCAGAAGCCATGGCAAATGAAGAAAGCCGTGCCTAATTACCCCATTTTTCTTCCTCGCATTGTGTCTGCTGTGCACAAGATTTATCTTGGGGGGGTAGGGCGTCCTTAAGAATCGCCGGATTAACCAAATACAGACCTGTATAAAACATCTAGTTGAAACAAATGAAACCATTACAATGCAGGGCCCACCAGAGTAGCAATGACTTTCGTAGGATGCCTAGCTTCTTGTAACTTCAATCTTTGCCGTTTTGTTTCCTCCTTTTCGCTCTCTCTAGTCAAAAGCATCCAGGATTGCGAAGAGTTTGCTGGGACGGCTCGGGGCTGTGTAATATAATTGTATAAGAGAAATACCTTCTATACACCCTTCCCCGCCCGCCCACCTCCCTCACTTCGACCCTCCCCTCCCTTCCCCCCCCTTTTTTTCTTTTTGTACTTTTAGATAGAGATATCTACTTTGTTCAGAAGTCCTGGGATTTGACACGAAGCAATGAGAGGTCTTCACAATGGCTTCTATTATTTTAAAGACCTAATTGGAGGAACAGATGCTGGACACATGACTTATGATTGTTAGGGGGGTTGTTTTTTTTGTTCTTTTTTGCTTTTTAAATTAAAAAGAAATCAAGAGGAATTTGCAAAGTATCTGCCTTTCTGAGTAAAAACACAGTTCTGCTGCCCCTAGATACATCTTGACCTTGACTGAAGAAGGAGAAACACTTGTCTGCCGTAGTTCAGGTTGAGGGGGGCTGGTCTCGTCTTCCCCCTTGCCTCTCCTGAAGGTGGGGGAGATGGGAGGGGGTGGGATTTGAAATTATTCACTGCAATTTTTGTTCTCTTTCTCCTCTAATGGCTAATTGGATAATAGTATCTGTATATTTGAAATAATTTTTTTCCTATGATATATATCTCTCAACTCATATGTTTTTAATAAAAACTGGTTTTCCTGACACTGTCGTGTATTTTAATGTATTCCTGTTTCGCCATCTGGGTGTGTTTGGGGGTACAGCAGAAAGGAATGATCCCAGCTCATGTTTTTAGAGGTCATCTCCGCAACTATATACACTTGTCCATTTGCGAAGAAATGCAAGGCTCTGCTGAAGAAACCCATTGAAGCTACAAGTGGGAAGAAGGCAGAGCGTGGCGTGTATTGAGAGACATGTGTGTGGCTTCTTCATAAAATATGCCCAAAGCTGCTTATGATAAAATCATTGTAATGCACTCCCATCAACCCACAAGATGTCAAAAAGGGCATAGCTACCTGAAAAAAATGTTCGGAATAAGCCTTGCTAAATAAAACACGGGGCGGCCAGTGGTGCGGAGTGGTAAGCTGCAGTGATGCAGTCAAAGCTCTGCTCACAGTCTTGAGTTCAATCACGATGGAAGCCGGTTTCAGGTAGCTGGCTCAAGATGGACTCGACCTTCCGTCTTTCCAAGATGGGTAAAATGAGTACCCAGCTTGCAGGGCGTAAAGACGTGAGGAAGGCAATGGCAAGCCACCCCGTAAACATAGTCTACCTAGAAAACGTGATGTGATATCCCCCCTCCCCCATGGGTCAGTAATGACCTGATGCGTACACAGGGAACTTACCTTCACCTTTGAAAAACACCTGGGAACTCTTGCAAGCTTCTATTCGTGTCAAAACGGGGCGCACGGAAGAACTTTGCAGAGATTTGCAAACTAGGTTCTTGTGATGGAAGTCAGGTCTTTGACGTTGTCCCACATTCTCTTTCTACTGTTTGTTTTCTGTGATGGGGTGGATTGGGCTTGAATGGTTTAGTCTGATTCTTCCCTTGTACATTTAAAAAAAAGAAGAACCAACAATTTCCTCATCTCTCATGTGTTAGCTGATATGTGACACAGTGTTAGGGAAGAACCTGATACTGACTTGCCCAGAATAAGACAAAATGGTTATAATTGCTGGCCTAAGACTGAAATTTGGTGCTGTTGAATTCAAAGAGGACAATACTGTGGCATAAATTCCATGAAGGCTTGAGATCTGTGGTGTGCTCAGGAATTCCATTTCACCTGGAAGCAGGCAATATATTGTGATATAATCACCCCGTGGGTCAGTGCTGACTTAATGCTTCTATACAAGGGACTATACCTTTTAGCTCACTAGTGGGGAGGGCCATATGTGGGAAATGAATAGGGAACATGTATCTCACCCAGTAAGTAATGTCCCCCAGCAGTGATGGAGAGGGTTGGGTTCTCTGATGTGTGTCAACTTCTTGTTTCCTGTTGCAGACATCTTCATGGTTGAGAAACTAGCTGTTTTAGTTTTGGGTCTTTCAGAATAAACAGGAAATGAAAAGGCTACAACTGAAAAAAAAAGTTGACTTTCATTAGGGATGTCAGGAAACGGAGAGTCTGGCGTGTGCCCTGGGCTGAGACTTCTGACCAAGTGCTTGTGCGTTCCTGGGATGAGTCCCATGACAGCTGAGCTTAGGCCCCTTCCGCACAGCACAGGGTTGCAGCCAGGATAAAGTAACCCACTCTCCTATTTCCGTGTTCACATGCCTCCATGCAGGCAGCGAACGGAGCTTGCGGAAACAACGCTGGTTGCAGTCGCATCTTCACACAGAGGAGCATTTTTTTTTCACCTCCCTCTGATGCGTAGTTACGCGGGCAGGCCCCCTGCAGCTATGCTGATATCTCACGATGTCGCGAGACATCCCTGTGTCCAATAAAAGCGGGACCTTTAAAAACAGGGAAGCGTGGCCAATTAAAGCACTGCCCGGCCAGCCATTTGCTTGTGAGTGGCTGCAACCTGGGTTTTACAGAAAGAATCACAGATAGCACGATTCTCAAAAACACTGTTTTCAAGGGGGAATGATATGGGGCAATCTTGCTTTAGGGACGGGAGCCATGCAAAGTTCCTCTTTGAAATGTTTTTTTTCTCCCATCCTTAGCCCGGGTTTATTGGCCCATGCAGAAGGGGCCTGAGTCACGCTCATAGCTGAGCCTAGATCCTTACCTTCCAAGCCTCAGTCGTGCAGAGAGGCAGCTGCAAAACAATGCAAACATTGATTGAACCATGTTGGTGATGAAGTTTGGAACGCAAGGCAAATCAACGAGATTGCCAGGTCTCTGGGTCGAGCGAGGTTCCTGTGAATTTGAAAGCTGCATTAACTTGTGGTAGAGCGGTTGCCTCCTGTCTGTGATCAAGATAACTGCTGCCACACTGGCCGTTCAGCCATTTGTAAAAGTCACAAAGCCAGGCCTGAAGAAGAGAGTGGGCAACCACACTGCAAAGCACACTGCAGCTGATGGGTTTTGTTGTGGGTTTAGCAGGAGACTGATGCTGCCCTGCAGTTGGGATCCATCCAGTGGTGGGATTCAGCCGGTTCACACCACTTCAGCAGAACCGGTTGTTAAAATGGTGCTTGTAAACAACCAGTTGTTAAATTATTTGAATCCCACCACTGGATCCATCCTGTGAGCTTGTAGGAAGTGCCATCAAGTTGCAGGTGACTTATGGCAACCCTGGGTGTTCAGAGGTGGTTTGCCATTGCCTGCCTCTGGGTAGTGACCCTGGACTACCTTGGACGTCCCCCATCCAAATGCTCACCAAGGATGACCCTGCTTAGCTTCTGACATCTGGTGAGATGGAGCTAGCCTGGGCTACCCAGGTCAGGCCATGGGCTTGTAGTACCTGTGGTCAAACTGGCACCTTTCCATGGTACAGTAATTAGCATGTGAGACCAGGATTTGGAACGCCTACTTTCCAATCCCCCGTCTGCAAAAGAAGCTCACTGAATTGCTTTGGCCACTTTCTCTTGCAGGGTTACTATTGTCATGATGAATCGGGGCAGAGACAATGATGTCATAAACTGATTTCCTCCTTGGGAAGAAAAAAGAATATAGATAAATCCTCCCCTCCCAGTTCCTGCTCTTGAGCTAACATTTCCCCTCCTCTTCCTTTGTACACTGGCTTTACATCTGCACAAACTGGGAAACTCCAAAAGGGTGTTTTTTTTTTTTCACAGAGCAAACTTGTTGCCTGTCACGGGCACCTCCTTTGTGCCTGAGAAGCCAACTACTTTCGTTTCCGAGTCTTTATAGCATAACGGGAAATGAAAACGCTAAAACTGAAAATACTTTCCAGGCATATTAGGGGTGCCAGGAATTTTTTTTTAACTTTTAGAGGCTGATGCGTGTTTTTGGCCGTATATATATATGGAGGGGTGGCGTGCAAGGGAGGGGAGGGAGTGAGAGGTGGCGTGCAAGGGAGGGGAGGGAGTGAGAGGTGGCGTGCAAGGGAGGGGAGGGAGTGAGAGGTGGCGTGCAAGGGAGGGGAGGGAGTGAGGGGTGGCGTGCAAGGGAGGGGAGGGAGTGAGAGGTGGCGTGCAAGGGAGGGGAGGGAGGGAGGGGTGGCGTGCAAGGGGGGGGAGGGAGTGAGGGGTGGCGTGCAAGGGGGGGGAGGGAGTGAGAGGTGGCGTGCAAGGGAGGGGAGGGAGTGAGGGGTGGCGTGCAGGGAGGGAGGGGGCGAGAGGTGGCGTGCAAGGGGAGGGAGAGTGAGAGGTGGGGCGTGCAAAGGGAGGGGAGGGTGAGGGTGAAGTGCAAGGAGGGTGAGGGGTGGCGTGCAAGGGGGGGGAGGGTGAGAGGTGGGCGTGCAAGGGAGGGGAGGGGGGAGTGAGGGGTGGCGTGCAAGGGAGGGGAGGGAGTGAGAGAGGAGTGGCTGAGGGAGGGAGGGAGTGAGGGGTGGCGTGCAAGGGAGGGGGGTGAGGGAGTGGCGTGCAAAAGGGAGGAGGGGGAGTGAGAGGTGAAGCGTGCAAGGGAGGGAGGAGTGAGGTGGCGTGCAAGGGGAGGGAGGGAGTGAGGGGTGGCGTGCAGGGAGGGAGGGAGTGAGGGGTGGCGTGCAAGGAGGGAGGAGGGTGAGGGTGGTGCAAGGGGAGGGAGGGTGAGGAGGGTGGTTCCAGGGGAGGGAGGGGGGGGGGTGGCAGGAAGTGCTTAGTGCAGGGAGGGGAGGTGAGGAGGGTGGGCGTGCAAGGGAGGGAGGGAGTGAGGTGGTGCAAGGGAGGAGGGAGGTGAGGGGTGGTGCAAGGGAGGGAGTGAGGGGGTGGCGTGCAAGGGAGGAGGGTGAGGGTGGCGTGCAAAAGGGGAGGGAGGAGTGAGAGGTGCGTGCAAGGGAGGGAGAGTGAGGGGTGGAAGTGCAAGGGAGGGAGAGTGAGGGGTGGGAGTGCAAGGGAGGGAGGAGAGTGGAAGGTAGAAGTGCAAAGGGAGGGGAGAAGTGAGGGTAGAAGTGCAAGGGAGGGAGGGAGTGAGGGTGGCCGGTCCTGAGAGAGAGGGAGAGTGAGGGTGGTGCAAGGGAGGGGAGGGAGTGAGGGGTGGCGTGCAAGGGAGGGGAGGGAGTGAGAGGTGGCGTGCAAGGGAGGGGAGGGAGTGAGAGGTGGCGTGCAAGGGAGGGGAGGGAGTGAGGAGTGGCGTGCAAGGGAGGGGAGGGAGTGAGGGGTGGCGTGCAAGGGAGGGAAGGGGAGGGGGCCTGGCATCTGGACACGGCCCACCCACCCTAATGGAGGGAGGGGAGAGGGTGGGGTGGCATGGAAGGGAGGGGCAGGAAGGGGCCCAGCATCTGGATCTGACCCACCCACCCGAGGGGAGTGTGGCATGCAAGGGGAGGAATATATATTCCGTCGCAAGTCTTTGGCTGGGTATCTCTACTTCTTCCAGTAAGTGTGCATTTATTGTGCTAGAGTGAAGATGGGTGTAGTGATTAAGAGCGGTGGACTCTAATCTGGAGTATCAGGTTGGATTCCTCATTCCTCCACATGAAGGCTGCTGGGTGACCTTGGGCCAGTCACAGTTCTCTCAGAACTCTCTCAGCCCAACAGAGACTGGCAATGGCCAAGTGAAAATCTCTTGACTTGAAAACCCTGCAGGGTCACCCTATGTCTGCGGAGACTTGATTGCAAAATCACTCACAAACACACAATGAAGTTTTTAATCGACATGATCAATGTCTACTTTGATTTAAGACACTCAAACGGCCATGACATCTGAAAACAGCCCCTGGGGATAATTAACCCCTGCATCAAAATCATGTGAAATGTTGCTTCTTCAACTATATATCAGCTCAAGTATCCTTACTGCTCTCTCTGCCCCTGATTCATTTCTGAGGATTGTCTTTCTCCATTTCAGCTAATTCCTCAGCTGTATTATGCGTGCCGCAGGTAGAAACAGGGTGGCCCACACGGGTTTTGCTTTTGTGTTAAGCTCGTCCAGATAACCATGACGTGGCCCAGGAAACCACAGCCCTGTCTTAAGACAACAGGTTGCCACATAAAGCTTGTGCCATGACTCTAAACACGTCTACCCAAAAGTAAAATGGCAATCAACCGGATCCTACTCCCTCGGGAGAAGAAGAGTTTAGTTTTCTATCCCCGCTTTCTCTCCTGTAAGGAGACTCAAAGGGTCTTACACTTTCCTTTCCCTCCCCCACCCCCCACCCCCCACAACACCTGTGAGGTGGGTGGGGCTGAGAGAGCTCCGAAGAACTGTAACTAGCCCAAGGTCACCCAGCTGGCATGTGTTGGAGTGCACAGGCAAATGTGGTTTACCAGATAAGCTTCCACAGCTCAAGCGTCAGAGCGGGGAATTAAACCCAGTTCTCCAGATTAGAATGCACCTGCTCTTAACCACTACACCAGTCTGGAAACTGACCTGAAGCTGCTATCTGGATTGATGGAGGGAGAGGTGGCCTCTCATGTACATGGAATCCAGGTCACGAAGGGCTTTAAAGGTCAGGACCAGCTCCGTTTGAACCCAGAACCACACTGTCAAGCAAGGCAAAGATTTTGAACAATGGAAAAAGTGACCCCCCGCAGCAGGTGATGCCGTTACTTGCGCAAACTGCAGTTTTGAGCCGAGGTAAGAGGTGAACCCACATCTCAAGATCTTACTAAACCGCTACCACATACTACATGTCTTCTGAATTCCTACAGTTTCATCATCACCGTTGTCTGGGGAGTTGGGGTTTAGTCATCGCTAACGGGGAAAGCCCTTGTTTCCCCCATGACTGCAAATGTTGTGAAGAGGTGGGAGTGGTAGCTCTAATCTCTGTAGACCAGGGGTAGGGAACCTGCGGCTCTCCAGATGTTCAGGAACTACAATTCCCATCAGCCTCTGTCAGCATGGCCAATTGGCCATGCTGAGGTGAGAGCTGATGGGAGCCAGTTCTGGGCTGAAACACTATGAACTTATATGTATTTATTTTAATCCGTATTTTAATGTATTTTATCAATGTATTTTATTTCAATCTTGAATGTAAGCCGCTCTGAGTCCTATGGGGGAGAGCGGCATATAAGTTTGATGAAATAAATAAATAGGGTGTTGTGGGGTTTCCGGGCTGCGTGGCCATGTTCCAGAAGCATTTTCTCCTGACGTTTCGCCTGCATCTGTGGCTGGAACATGGCCATACAGCCCGGAAACCCCACAACACCCTAGTGATTCCAGCTGCGAAAGCCTTCGACAATAAATAAACAAACAAATAAATAAGTGTTTGCTATTTGAATGTTTGGTTTGGGCCTTTAAACATCACCAAGACGGCAAGGGAAGGGGTGAGAGGTGGCGTTGGGCCTAAAGCCACCAACTTCCATCCTCCACAAACTTCAGTTCTCTGAGATAGCATGTTTAGTAAATATCACTGCCAGAATGGACTAGTAATGCATATATAAACATCACCTCCAAGTAGAGCTCAAGGCAGTTTCCATGAGTCATAAAAACATAAGAACATAAGAACTAGCCTGCTGGATCAGACCAGAGTCCATCTAGTCCAGCATTCTGCTACTCGCAGTGGCCCACCAGGTGCCTTTGGGAGCTCACATGCAGGATGTGAAAGCAACAGCCTTCTGCTGCTGCTCCTGAGCACCTGGTCTGCTAAGGCATTTGCAATCTGAGATCAAGGAGGATCAAGATTGGTAGCCATAGATAGACTTCTCCATAAATCTGTCCAAGCCCTTTTTAAAGCTATCCAGGTTAGTGGCCATAACCACCTCCTGAGTCCCACCTCCCCCAATATTATCTTTACACCAACCCTGTGAGGTAGGATTCAGTGAAGGTTCCCAGATCCCCAGAAAGCATCATGGCTGAGTAAGAATTTCTACTCGGATCCGCCCTGGTCATCTCTAATTCCCCATTCACGACACCATACTGGGCTGCATACAAGATAAACGGCAACATGTTTTTAGTACCCAGGTTTCCACACACAAAAATGACTTGATGTGTTAACTGCACTCAACCACTAAGGGATTCACAGTGGTGTGCAAGGTTCTCTTTCCCCCGTTTTATCCTTACAACGACCTTGTGAGGTAGGTAAGGCTATGCGTGGTTGTGCTTGTGTGACAGAGAGCAACGACAATATGACTGGCCGTAGTCACCTGGCAAAGTGGAAACGTCAACAGCCCTCTTCATTGAAGCTACATTAAGTTAGGAGAGTGCTCCAGTCACATAATGCAGCAGAATCCACCTGGTTTCTGTGTGCTGCTAAGAAAGAAAGTTATGAACGGAGCCTCTTTATCTTGGCAAAACTAATATGAATCATTTATTGTAAGGAATTCCATTTTAGACAGGATAGAGAAGAGGAACTAGTTAGCGTGGCTAGAGGTACCAGAGGCAAGTCTCACCCTCATGGGGCCAAATGGAGAAGAGATGGTGTAGAGAGAAGGTACCAGAAGAAGAAGAGTTTGGATTTATACCCCACCTTTCTCTCCTGTAAGGAAACTCAAGGCAACTTACAAACTCCTTTCCCTTCCTCTCCCCACAACAGACACCTTGTGAGGTAGGTGGAGCTGTGAGAGTTCCCAAAAACTGTGACTAGCCCAAGGTCACCCAGCAGGAATGTAGGAGTGTGGAAACACATCTGATTCACCAGATAAGCCTCTGCCTCTGCCACTCAGGGTGGGAATCAAACCCGGTTCTCCAGATTTGAATCCACCTGTTCTTAACTACTACACCACGCTGGCTCTCTGGAAGGAAGATTTCCTTAAAGCAGTGATTTACATTGCAAAGGGAGAACATTAGAGCAGCAGAAAGGAAAGATGTTCAGGGTCCCGACCTATCTGTTATGGTTTGGATTCCCAGCTTGAAACCCACCATTTGGCATACCTGCCAAAGAGGAGCTGATAGACGGACACCACTGGCAAAGTGAGGGGGGAAGGGGAAATGGATCCCCAGGTGCCACTTTCTTTAGGGTCGCATTGCAGGGCTGTACCCCCTCACAACTGTGCCCCAGCCCGAACTCCCTGTGGAGCAGAGTCACCCAGGCTCGCTCACCCCACTTTCCACGCAGAGGTCAGGTGGGGCAGGCCTGTACGATTCTGGCCTCAGTTTGCCCAGATCCAGCTTTAAACTGCAGCGGTCTTGTGATTCTCCTGCTCTGCCAGCAGCCAGACCACGACATCTGTGGAAGCAGCATGGTGCCACCAGAGGTGGAATCCAGCAGGTTCTCACAGGTTCCCGAGAGTGGGTTACTAATTATTTGTGTGTGCCGAGAGGGGGTTACTAATTGGTGATTTTGCCACGTGATTTTTGCCTTAGTTACGCCCCTCCTCTCGGCAGTAGTGCGCAGAACTTGAAGCAGTCTAGCAGGAGGTGAACCGGCGTGCGTGGCAGCCTGCGCCTGCGTGCATTCGTTTCCAGGCCATGGACCGGCGCAGCAGCTGTGTCCTTGCCACAGCCCCGCCCAGCAATGCCCCGCCCCCGGAATGCCTGGCCACACCCCTGTCGTGCCCCACCCAGCCCCACTGGCGCTACGCCACAGTTTGAATCCCACCACCATGGGAACCTGTTACTAAATTTTTTGGATCCCACCACTGGGTGCCACTGCCGCCCCATCCTGGTCGCCACTGGGCTCCTTGCCATCGGGATTGAGCTGTACGTCAGACATCTTACACTTCATTATCTGAATCCTGGTGACCAAAATTATACCTTGGCCGATATATTTGCATGGGGACTTTCTGCTTCAGATGTGCAGCTGCGGGAAGGGTGCTTTTTTCCCTTTGTCAGAATCTGCATTGGGCAATGAAGTTTCTCTCACTTCCCCTTAATTCTGAAGATAAAAGGACTAGC